>NC_135814.1:89861928-90226928 GCF_964213995.1 Mustelus asterias
CTTTAACCTGTGCTTGGCCCTCTCTCCACTCACATTGTCTGTACCTTTAATACTTGATTACCTGTAAAGACTCGCATTCCAACCATTATCTTGTAAATTGAGTTTGTGTCTTTATATGCCCTGTTTGTGAACACAAGTCCTCACTCACCTGATGAAGGAGCTTGAGATTCCTAAAGCTAGTGCTGCCAAATAAACCTGTTGGACTTTAACCTGGTGTTGTGAGACTTCTTACTGTAAGGAAGTAGACATGGCGTGGCCGGGGGGGGGGGGGGGGCGGGGGGCAGGTGAAGTGGTGGTTTTATTGTGGCCCAGGACATCAAAGGTAGAGGCCAGGTTGCAATTGAGTAAATCAATTGCGAATGGAGGGTCAAAGGCTAGATAGTTGGGATTTTGAAAGTGCAGTTGCAAAGTGAATTGGGGCTTTTTTTCCCCCAAGAACTGATACAAAAGTTTGGCGCAATGAAGTGGGGATGTGGGTGATGCAAGGAAGTGATTAAGGATGTTCTTATCTGTAATTGATCAGATTCCCTCAGTAATCAGTCACTGCTAATTGTCCTTTGGCTCAATATTCATTTGTTCCTTATGCCTTGAGAAATTGTTCCACAAAAGGCGTAATGTAGATGCAAGTTGTAGGCGTACAGGAGGGAAACCAGAATTCACCTTTTGTCTGTTCTCACTTCAGACCTTTGGGGGTTAATCTGAGTTGGCCCTTTAAACGGAGAGCCTGTGCTATAGAGGGAGCTGTTCAGATTCAGACAGAGCCTCTGGCTCAGTGTGTGACCATGGTGTGTCTGGCGGGCGTTTCCCATTTTCTTTACTGTGTTGTGTGCGTCTGGCTGGGTTCGTCTGCTGCTCCATGTTCATGATCACTGCTATATCCTTCAATCCAGCCTAGTGGTTCCCCCCCCACCCCCGCCCGTCACCACCAATCTTCACTATCCAAATACGGCGGGGTTGGGCACAGACACACGGGGGGGAAAAAGAAAAGTAAAGAGCTCCTACTTAGTGGGGGAAACTCTTAGCCCCTTAAAATCTTTGCAGTCTGCTGGATTCTTCGGTACAGGTTTATTTATATAGGAGCGAGCGGAGAAAACAACTTTTGTGCAACCGGACATAAAGAGACCAAAGGCGACTGGAAGAAGAGGTTCTTTCGGAAGTTGGCAGCAAGGGTTGAGCTTGGCTGCTGTGTGTGTGTGTGTGAGTGAGAACCCGGGCTGGGTGGTGCAGACATTTACCCCTTCACCTACCCCTCACATCAGGAGAAGGCAAGAGGGGGAGTGGAGGGGGGAATAGGAGGAGGACATGATGAACCGCTGGGGGGAATAAACCCTCGGTCGAGGTGGGGGAAGGGAAGAGGTGGAGGATTTTTTTTTCCAATTTTTACTTTTCCTGGAGCTGCAAAGGTGAAAAATGGAGAATTAGGTTGAAAGGGGAAGGCGAAAGGAAGAAATAAATAGACATAAATGAGCCCCGACAGGATGGAGAATTGGTAGTGGAGCTCCTGAGAGCGATTTGAAAGGAAAAAGGACTTGCACTGAGAAGAAAATCATTTAAAAGGAAATAAAGTAAATTCGATCGAACTCGTTCCACTCTGAGGGGGGGAGAAAAACTACAAGCGATCGAAGTGGAAATCTCTTCAAAGCGAGGAATTAAAAGTGGGAGAAAATATTCCGTCAAAAAAATCGTCGTCGGGTAAAGGAAATTGTCGGAGTTTTGAAAAAAATTTTTTTTTCTCCTCTTCCCTTTCTCTCTTGTCAAGTTATTTTTTTAATTTTAAATCCCTCCCTCCCATACAGCTGAATTAAAGTTTGTGGCGGATTTATCATTAAAACGAATGGGAATGATTATTTTTTCCCTGTGAAGTTTGCCTGGCGATCAGGAGGGTTGTTGTTGGAGATTTTTCACCCCTCCTCCACCACCACCTCACCCCCCCCCCGGTTGGCGGCTTGCTTTCCCCTGGATTTTAAAACAACAGTCGAAGAATAGAAGGGAAAATAATAATTAAGACATCTAACCGAGGAGCCGCGATTTGTGGTGGGGAGCGCTTCGCCGTCGCCGTTTCTCTCCTCCTCCTCCTCCCGCGGACAAAGCGGCCGTTGGATCTCGCGGCGGCGGCGCGAGCCGGGCAGCGGCTTCAAACCGGCCCCCGAGTCCGCGCGGGATGAGCCCGCGAGCCGTCGTCGTCGCCGCCGCCGCCGCCGCCTCTCAGTGAGCCCGGGGCCCCCGCAGCACCGCCACTCCCTGAGCCCCCGACATGGCCGCTTCCCTCTTCCTCCTCTTCCTCGGCATCCAGGCCGCCCGGCTGTGTGCCGGAGCCGGTAAGTGATTGGAAATCTATTCCCGGGCCCCGGCGCCGGCCCGGGGGGTGGGTTGGGGACGGGATTTATAGAGACTGCACCGGTGTCACTCAGTCATACTGCGTCTGGGGGAAGGAGAGGGGAGAAATAATGGGATGGGGGGGGGGGGATCAGGGGAGAAATGGGGGGAGGATGAGGGGAGAAATGGGGGGGAGAATGGGGGGGGGAGGATCAGGGGAGAAATGGGGGGGGGGAAGGATCAGGGGAGAAATGGGGGGGGAAGGATCAGGGGAGAAATGGGGGGGGAAGGATCAGGGGAGAAATGGGGGAGGGGAAGGATCGGGAGAAATAGGGGGGCAGGATCAGGGGAGAAATGGGGGAGGGGAAGGATCAGGGGAGAAATGGGGGCGGGGAGGATCAGGGGAGAAATGGGGGAGGGGAAGGATCAGGGGAGAAATAGGGGGGAAGGATCAGGGGAGAAATGGGGGGAAGGATCAGCGGAGAAATGGGAGAAGGGAAGGATCAGGGGAGAAATGGGGGAGGGGGAAGGATCAGGGGAGAAATGGGGGAGGGGGAAGGATCAGGGGAGAAATGGGGGAGGGGGAAGGATCAGGGGAGAAATGGGGGAGGGGGAAGGATCAGGGGAGAAATGGGGGAGGGGAAGGATCAGGGGAGAAATGGGGGAGGGGAAGGATCAGGGGAGAAATAGCGGGGAAAGGATCAGGGGAGAAATGGGGGAGGGGAAGGATCAGGGGAGAAATGGGGGAGGGGAAGGATCAGGGGAGAAATAGCGGGGGAAGGATCAGGGGAGAAATGGGAGAAGGGAAGGATCAGGGGAGAAATGGGGGAGGGGGAAGGATAAGGGAAGAAATGGGGGAGGGGATTAATGGGAAGAGGGGAAGGAGCAGGGGAGAAATGGGGTGGGGGAAGGGGAAAGATCCAGGAAGAAGTGGGGGAGGGGGAAAATGGGGGAGGGGAAGAATCGGGAGAAATGGGGGAGGGGAAGGATCAGGGGAGAAATGGGGGAGGGTGAAGAATCAGGGGAGAAATGGGAGAGGGGGAAGGATCAGGGGAGAAATGGGAGAGGGGGGAGGATCAGGGGAGAAAAGCGGGGAGGGGGAAGGATCAGGGGATCTGTTATTGCAATGGAGAGGGATAGGGCCGTACGGCAGGGCAAGGTTTACAATTGGGGGGAGGTAATTATGATGCGATTAGGCAAGAATTAGGGGGCATAAGTTGGGAACAGAAACTGTCAGGGAAAGGAACTAATGAAAAGTGGAACTTTTTCAAGGAACAAATACTGGGTGTCCTTGATAGGTATGTCCCTGTCAGGCAGGGAGAAAATGGCCGAGTGAGGGAACCATGGTTCACGAAAGAGGTGGAATGTCTTATGAAAAGGAGGAGGGAAGCTTATGTAGGGATGAGGAAACAAGGTTCAGATGGCTCGATTGAGGGTTACAAGTTAGCAAAGAATGAGCTGAAAAAGGGGCTTAGGAGAGCAAGGAGGGGACACGAGAAGTCCTTGGCGGGTCGGATCAAGGAAAACCCCAAGGCTTTTTACTCTTATGTGAGGAATAAAAGAATGACCAGGGTGAGGTTAGGGCCGGTCAAGGACAGTAGTGGGAACTTGTGTATGGAGTCAGTAGAGATAGGCGAGGTGATGAATGAATACTTTTCTTCAGTGTTCACGAAGGAGAGGGGCCATGTTTTTGAGGAAGAGAAGGTGTTACAGGCTAATAGGCTGGAGGAAATAGATGTTCGGAGGGAGGATGTCCTGGCAGTTTTGAATAAACTGAAGGTCGATAAGTCCCCAGGGCCTGATGAAATGTATCCTCGGATTCTTTGGGAGGCAAGGGATGAGATTGCAGAGCCTTTGGCTTTGATCTTTGGTCCTTGCTGTCCACGGGGCTGGTGCCAGAGGACTGGAGAATGGCGAATGTTGTTCCTCTGTTTAAGAAAGGGAATAGAAATGACCCTGGTAATTATAGACCGGTTAGTCTTACTTCGGTGGTTGGTAAATTGATGGAAAAGGTCCTTAGAGATGGGATTTACGACCATTTAGAAAGATGCGGATTAATCCGGGATAGTCAGCATGGATTTGTGAAGGGCAAGTCGTGCCTCACAAATTTGATAGAATTTTTTGAGGAGGTAACTAAGTGTGTTGATGAAGGTAGGGCAGTTGATGTCATATACATGGATTTTAGTAAGGCGTTTGATAAGGTCCCCCATGGTCGGCTTATGATGAAAGTGAGGAGGTGTGGGATAGAGGGAAAGTTGGCCGATTGGATAGGTAACTGGCTGTCTGATCGAAGACAGAGGGTGGTGGTGAATGGAAAATTTTCGGATTGGAGGCAGGTTGCTAGCGGAGTGCCGCAGGGATCAGTGCTTGGTCCTCTGCTCTTTATGATTTTTATTAATGACTTAGAGGAGGGGGCTGAAGGGTGGATCAGTAAATTTGCTGATGACACCAAGATTGGCGGAGTAGTGGATGAGGTGGAGGGCTGTTGTAGGCTGCAAAGAGACATAGATAGGATGCAAAGCTGGGCTGAAAAATGGCAAATGGAGTTTAACCCTGATAAATGTGAGGTGATTCATTTTGGTAGGACTAATTTAAATGTGGATTACAGGGTCAAAGGTAGGGTTCTGAAGACTGTGGAGGAGCAGAGAGATCTTGGGGTCCATATCCACAGATCTCTAAAGGTTGCCAGTCAAGTGGATAGAGCTGTGAAGAAGGCCTATAGTGTGTTAGCTTTTATTAACAGGGGGTTGGAGTTTAAGAGCCGTGGGGTTATGCTGCAACTGTACAGGACCATGGTGAGACCACATTTGGAATACTGTGTGCAGTTCTGGTCACCTCACTATAAGAAGGATGTGGAAGCGCTGGAAAGAGTGCAGAGATTTACCAGGATGCTGCCTGGTTTGGAGGGTAGGTCTTATGAGGAAAGATTGAGGGAGCTAGGGCTGTTCTCTCTGGAGCGGAGGAGGCTGAGGGGAGACTTAATAGAGGTTTATAAAATGATGAAGGGGATAGATAGAGTGAACGTCCAAAGACTATTTCCTCGGGTGGATGGAGCTATTACAAGGGGGCATAACTATAGGGTTCGTGGTGGGAGATACAGGAAGGATATCAGAGGTAGGTTCTTTACGCAGAGAGTGGTTGGGGTGTGGAATGGACTGCCTGCACTGATAGTGGAGTCAGACACTTTAGGAACATTTAAGCGGTTACTGGATAGGCACATGGAGCACACCAGGATGATAGGGAGTGGGATAGCTTGATCTTGGTTTCAGATAAAGCTCGGCACAACATCGTGGGCCGAAGGGCCTGTTCTGTGCTGTACTGTTCTATGTTCTAAAAGGGGGGAGGGGGAAGGATCAGGGGAGAAATGGGGGGAGGGGGAAGGATCAGGGGAGAAATGGGGGGAGGGGGAAGGATCAGGGGAGAAATGGGGGGAGGGGGAAGGATCAGGGGAGAAATGGGGGGAGGGGGAAGGATCAGGGGAGAAATAGGAGGAGCGGCAAGCATCGGGGGTGAAGGATGAAGGGAGAAATGGGAGAAGGATGGGGGGAGAAAACCAAAGGTGAACACTTTGGTAATAGTGACCATAATTCGGTTATGTTTACTTTAGCGATGGAAAGGGATAGGTATATACTGCAGGGCAAGAGTTATAGCTGGGGGAAAGGAAATTTTGATGCGATTAGGCGTGATTTAGGATGCATAGGATGGGAAAGGAATCTGCAGGGGATGGGCACAATTGAAATGTGGAGCTTGTTCAAGGAACTGCTACTGCGTGTCCTTGATAAGTATGTACCTGTCAGGCAGGGAGGAAGTGGTCGAGCGAGGGAACCGTGGTTTACTAAAGAAGTTGAATCTCTAGTGAAGAGGAAGAAGGAGACTTATGTACAGATGAGACGTGAAGGCTCAGGGCGCTTGAGAGTTACAAGTTAGCCAGGAAGGACTTAAAGAGAGAGCTAAGAAGAGCCAGGAGGGGACATGAGAAGTCTTTGTCAGGTAGGATCAAGGAAAACCCTAAAGCTTTCTATAGGTATGTCAGGAATAAAAGAATGACTCGGGTAAGATTAGGGCCAGTCAAGGACAGTACTGGGAAATTGTGCGTGGAGTCTGAAGAGATAGGAGAGACGCTAAATGAATATTTTTCGTCAGTATTCACTCAGGAAAAAGACAATGTTGTCGAGGAGAACACTGAGATACAGGCTATTAGACTAGACGGGATTGAGGTTCATAAGGAGGAGGTGTTAGCAATTCTGGAAAGTGTGAAAATAGATAAGTCCCCGGGGCCGGATGGATTTATCCTAGGATTCTCTGGGAGGCTAAGGAGGAGATTGCAGAGCGTTTGGCTTTGATCTTTATGTCGTCATTGCCTACAGGAATAGTGCCAGACGACTGGAGGATAGCAAATGTTGTCTCCTTGTTCAAGAAAGGGAGTAGAGACAATCCTGGTAATTATAGACCAGTAAGCCTTACTTCTGTTGTGGGCAAAGTTTTGGAAAGGATTATAAGAGATAGGATTTATAATCATCTAGAAAGGAATAATTTGATTAGGGATAGTCAACACGGTTTTGTGAAGGGTAGGTCGTGCCTCACAAACCTTATTGAGTTCTTTGAGAAGGTGACCAAAGAGGTGGATAAGGGTAAAGCAGTTGATGTGGTGTATATGGATTTCTGTAAAGCATTTGATAAGGTTCCCCATGGTAAGCTATTGCAGAAGATACGGAGGCATGGGATTGAGGGTGATTTAGCGGTTTGGATCAGAAATTGGCTAGCTGTAAGAAGACAGAGGGTGATGGTTGATGGGAAATGTTCATCCTGGAGTTCAGTTACTTAGTGGTGTACCACAAGGATCTGTTTTGGGGCCACTGCTGTTTGTCATTTTTATAAATGACCTGGATGAGGGCGTAGAAGGATGGGTTAGTAAATTTGCAGATGACACTAAAGTCGGAGGAGTTGTGGACAGTGCGGAAGGATGTTGCAGGTTACAGAGGGACGTAGATAAGCTGCAGAGCTGGGCTGAGAGGTGGCAAATGGAGTTTAATGCGGAAAAGTGTGAGGTGATTCACTTTGGAAGGAGTAACAGGAATACAGAGTACCGGGCTAATGGTAAGATACTTGGTAGTGTGGATGAGCAGAGATCTGGGTGTCCATGTGCATAGATCCCTGAAAGTTGGCACCCAGGTTGATCGGGTTGTTAAGAAGGCATACAGTGTGTTAGCTTTTATTGGTAAAGGGATTGAGTTTCGGAGCCAAGAGGTCATGTTGCAGCTGTACAAAACTCTGGTGCGGCCGCATTTGGAGTATTGCGTAGTTCTGGTCGCCGCATTATAGGAAGGATGTGGAAGCATTGGAAAGGGTGCAGAGGAGGTTTACCAGGATGTTGCCTGGTATGGTGGGAAGGTCTTATGGGGAAAGGCTGAGGGACTTGAGGCTGTTTTCGTTAGAGAGAAGAAGGTTAAGAGGTGACTTAATAGAGGCATATAAGATGATCAGAGGATTAGATAGGGTGGACAGTGAGAGCCTTTTTCCTCGGATGGTGATGGCTAGCACAAGGGGACATAGCTTTAAATTGAGGGGTGATGGATATAGGACAGATGTTAGAGGTGAGTTCTTTACTCAGAGAGTAGTAAGGACGTGGAATGCCCTGCCTGCAACACTAGTGGACTCGCCAACATTAAGGACATTTAAATGGTCATTGAATAAACATATGGATGATATTGGAATACTGTAGGTTAGATGGGCTTTAGACTGGTTTCACAGGTTGGGGCAACGTCGAGGGCCGAAGTGCCTGTACTGCGCAGTTATGTTCTATGTTCTAAATGGGGGGAGGATGAGGGGAGAAATGGGTGGAGGGGGAAGGATCAGGGGAGAAATGGGGAGGGGGAAGGATCAGGGGAGAAATATGGGGAGGGAGACGGGGTGAAATGGGGTGGAAAGAGTGGGGGAGGGGGAAGGAAAGGGGGAGAATTGGGTGGAGGGGGAGTGGGGGAGGGGGGAAGGATAGGGGAGAAATGGGTGAATCGGGAATGAGATGGGGTGAAATGGGGGGGGGGAAGGATCAGGGGAGAGACGGGGGGAAGGATCAGGGGAGAGACGGGGGGAAGGATCAGGGGAGAGACGGGGGGAAGGATCGGGGAGAGATGGGGGGAAGGATCAGGGGAGAGATGGGGGGAAGGATCAGGGGAGAGATGGGGGGAAGGATCAGGGGAGAGATGGGGGGAAGGATCAGGGGAGAGATGGGGGGAAGGATCAGGGGAGAGATGGGGGGAAGGATCAGGGGAGAGATGGGGGGAAGGATCAGGGGAGAGATGGGAAGGATCAGGGAAGAAGTGGAGGAGTAATGGGGGAGGGGGAAGTTTGAGGGGAGAAATGGGAGCGAGGAAAGGATCAGGGGAGAAATGGGGGGAGGGGGAAGGATTAGGGGAGGAATGGGTGAAAGAGTGGAGGAGGGGAAAGGAGGGGGAGAAATGAGGGAGGAGGGGGAAGGAAAGAGGGAGAATTGGGTGGACGGGGGAAGAAGAGGAGAGGGAAAGAAATGGGGAGGGGGGAAGGATCTGGGGAGAAATGAGGGGAGGGGAAGAAATAGGGTAAGGGGGAAGAAAGGGAGAGAAATGGGGAGGCGAGGGAGGGATGGGGGAAATGAGAGGGGAGGGGTGAGGGATAGGGAAATGGGAGGGGGAGGGAAGGGGGAAATGGGTGTGGGAGGGGTGAGGGAGGGGGGTAATGGGATGGGTGAGGGGGGCAAATGGACAGGGAAATGGGAGGGGGAGGTGAGGGAGGGGTAATGGGAGGAGGGTGAGGTGATGGAGGGAGGGGGAAATGGGAGGGTGGAGGTGTGATGGAGGGAAGGGGAAATGAGAGGGGAGGGGTGAGGGAGGAGGAAAGAGAGGGCAGAAATAGGAGCGAGGGGGAAGGAGAGGGGGCAGAATGGGAAGGAGGGGAGAGAAGGAGGAGGGGAGGGAGTGGGGGGCAAGAGGTGGTTTGCAGGCAGGGGGAATGGGGGAAGGGGAGACGCGGGGGTTTAGAGCACGAGGGCAGGGAAGGGGAGGATAGAAGGGGAGTGGATAGGTGAAGGTGGAAGGAGGGGGTGGGGGAAAGGGGAGGGCGTGTGCAAGGAGGTGGAAAGGGGAGGGGCGGGGAAGGAGATGGAGGGGACGGGTTGGGGGATGGATAGGGATGTTGTGGGGGAGGGCGCAAGGGGAGGGAAGGGGGGACAGGGAGGGGAGAAGGGTGAGGAGGCGGTAGGAAAGTGGAGAGGGTGAGGCAGAAGTGGGGACAGAAGGGGAGGGTGGCGGATGAGGAGGGGGAGGAGGAGTGGGGAGAAGGGGAAGGAGGAAGAGGAGTGGGGAGAAGGAGAAGGAGGGGTGAGGGAAGGAGGCAGGGGGCAAGGTGAGGGAGGGGAAATGGGAGGAGGGTGAGGTGTTGGAGGGAAGGGGAAATGGGAGGGGGGAGGGGCGAGGGAGGAGGAATGAGAAGGGCAGAAATAGGAGCGAGGGGGAGAAAAGAGGGAGAATTGGGTGGAGGGGGGAAGAAGAGGGAGAAGGAGAGGGGAAGAAATGGGGAGGGGGGGAAGGATCTGGGGAGAAATGGGGGGAGGGGGAAGGAGAGGGGAAGAAATGGGGTGAGGGGGAAGAAAGGGAGAGAAATGGGGAGGCGAGGCGGAGGTCGGGGGGAGTGGGGGAAGGAGGCGGAGGGGTGGGGAGCAGGGAAAGGAGGTGGAGGGGTGGGGAGTGCGGGAAGGAGGCAGAGGGACGGGGACCGGGAGAAGGAGGCAGAGGTGTGGGGGTGTAGGGACAGAGAGAGACACTGAGGGGAGGGAGAGAGAGAGAGACATGTTGGGTGGGAGTGAGAAGGAAAGAGATTGATTGTGGGACATGTGAAATAATTGTCTTGTGACTTGTTTTTGTGGGAGAGAATTCCTGAGGTTTATTTTTCTGTAAGCTAGGTTCTTTAATTGTGTACTGTTCCAGCCTCAACAAGGGGCACCACTTAATACCTGGGCCATTGAATCTGATGGCCAAATAGATGAATTAAACTTTCTTGTCACTCAGTGGGGTACCTGGTATGTATGATCTGAGACAGACCAGGATGGTACAGTGGTCTGTGGAGTTAGGTAAGAATAGTGGCATGTGCGTTATAATTGGCTTTGTACTTCTGAACAAATGACCATGGTTTGCGCTGCTGTTTGTTTTTTGTAACCTGCCTGCAAGTACCCATTTTGATGGATAGACTTGGTTTCATTGGCCATGAACATCTGAATATCGAATATTCTCTTCCATGAAGCACTGGGCCAATGTGAGATTCTGTCTGGGTCCGCTCAGATGGGATCCCACTGCGCAGTTGTGCTTCCTCAAGACCATGTGTGACATCGGGTCCGAGCACGACTGTTCTAAGGTCATGGATGGCATTGTCCGCGAGCTGAACCGGCAGCTTAGTCAAGGCAGCATTTTTTTGCTATATCTATTGTCTATTAATATGGCAGTTACAATATCGATCCAGGCTATGGTGAAAAAGAGACTGCAATTGTTGAATGCGCCTTAGGCTGTTTGTTAACTATTGAGTTAATTGACAATCGCAGACGTGACAGCATTGTTGAAAGTCCTCAGTGTTGATGCAAATCCATTGCAGTATGCAATTGGATACCAGAATAGTTGGCTGGATGCAGGTGACAGATGTTGCGTGACAAGTACTTTGGTGGTAATGCTGGATTAAAGGAGGCTACACTCTTCCAGTTCCTTTGAGGGCATGAATGAAGTATTTCTTATCTTTTACACCGCAGAAGGAGCATCTGTGTGTGAACTGACAGTCCCGTAAACATGTCCTTGACCTGGGATTGCACATAGCATTACTTTGTTCACAAAAAAAATAATAATTTGATAGGTGGCAAATCAGCTGATTATAGTGTGGTTTTATAACATTCACTGGACAGTAATATATCCTGAAGGTACCTGGAACCTGTTGTACTGTGTGAGTGGGACATAGTGGAGGGAGTGGTGCATGTCTAAAATAACAGAAATCCAAATCTGTTGTGACTCTATTAGGTGCAGGAGGAATTTCGCCCTCATTTTTTGCTTTGAGACTCACTGACTACACACAGGTGCATGTTTCAACAACAACATTTTGTATCTGTACACCATTTAAGTAACATTCCAAGGCATTTCACAGGAGCATTATCAAGCAAAATTTGATACCAAAGCCACATAAGGAAATAATGAGGTAGTTGACCAAAAGCTTGGTCAGAGATAGGTTTTAAAGAACATTTTGTAGGAAGAGAGCAGAGAGGGGAGTGATATTAGGAGGAAATTCCAGAGCAACTTCAAACACAATGGAAGTTTGGTGAGAAGAGGAAATTTTCTAACTTTTTCACCCGATAGGATTTGGTTTCTGCTCTACTACATGGGGAGGGGGGAAGTGAACTGTTGATGAGTATCTGGTGAATATTGGGTAAACGGTCAAGGTCTATTTTCTGAAGGTTTAAAATAGTGATGGAGTTTGTGATATGATTGATAAATATCTAAAGGGAAATAAATTGCTGAATAAAATAATTAAGTAATTAATTAAAGCTCATGAGTATGGCAGGACTGGTCATGTGTCAAGGCTGCAGCATGTGGGAACTCGTAGATACTGGTGTCATCCAGGGCAAGCACATTTGCAGTAAGTGTCTGTGGCTTGAGGAGATTAGGCTCAGTCATTAAGATGGAGGCTGAGCTGCAGACACTGCAACATGTCAGAGAGGGTGAGAGGTACCTGGATGCTTTGTTTCAGGAGGCGGTCACAGCCTTTGGGATAGAATCTTCTAAACTGGAAAGTAGTCAGGGACAGGAGGGTGTGACTGCAGCTGAGGCAGGTAAGGGGACCCAGAGTGTCAGCCTCTGCAATTGTCCAACAGTTTGAGGCCCTTTCAGCTTGTTTGGATGAGAGTATGGGATGCATAGTGGATGAGCTGACTGACCATGGTACTGTGGTACTGGACGCCATTCAAATGGGTGGAGCACATAAGAATGTAGTGGTAGTAGGGGACGGCAGAGAGAGGGGGATTGACACCGTTCTGTGGAGCAAGAAGCAAGCTTCCAGATGGCCGTGTGGCCTGCCTGGTTGCCAGGGTTGGGGTATCTTCTCCAGGCTGGAAAGGAAATTCAGGAAATGGAAGGGGAGGATCCAGGAGTCCTGGTCCATGTAGGTACCAAAGTCATAGGCGGGATGAGGAAGGAGGTTCTGCATAATCAGTATGAGGAGCCAGGCACCAAATTAAAAAGCAGAAACTCAAAAGTAATTTCTGGATTATTATCTGAGCCATGTGTAAAATGGCATAGGACAATAAGATTAGAGATCTGAATGTGTGGCTTAAAGACTGGTGTGGGTGAAGTGGATTCCGGTTTGCAACCTCTTGTCCTTAAATGTCACATACCCTTCAATATTCAGGTCCCAATCTATGTCATCCAGTAGCCATGTCTCCATAATGGCTGTCATGATGTGGAGATGCCGGCGTTGGACTGGGGTAAACACAGTAAGAAGTTTAACAACACCAGGTTAAAGTCCAACAGGTTTATTTGGTAGCAAAAGCCACACAAGCTTTCGAGGCTCTGAGCCCCTTCTTCAGGTGAGTGGGAATTCTGTTCACAAACAGAACTTATAAGACACAGACTCAATTTACATGAATAATGGTTGGAATGCGAATACTTACAACTAATCCAGTCTTTAAGAAACAAAACAATGGGAGTGGAGAGAGCATCAAGACAGGCTAAAAAGATGTGTATTGTCTCCAGACAAGACAGCCAGTGAAACTCTGCAGGTCCACGCAACTGTGGGAGTTACAAATAGTGTGACATAAATTCTGATTCTAGGATCGCATGATAAAGACTCAGGAGGAAAAAAGCAGAAATATTTATGTGAAATAGTGTGACATAAACCCAATATCCCGGTTGAGGCCGTCCTTGTGTGTGCGGAACCTGGCTATCAGTTTCTGCTCCGCGACTCTGCGCTGTCGTGTGTCGCGAAGGCCGCCTTGGAGAACGCTTACCCGAATATCAGAGGCCGAATGCCCGTGACCGCTGAAGTGCTCCCCAACAGGAAGAGAACAGTCTTGCCTGGTGATTGTCGAGCGGTGTTCATTCATCCGTTGTCGCAGCGTCTGCATAGTTTCCCCAATGTACCATGCCTCGGGACATCCTTTCTTGCAGCGTATCAGGTAGACAACGTTGGCCGAGTTGCAAGAGTATGTACCGTGTACCTACTCTGTTCGCATTCCAACCATTATTCATGTAAATTGAGTCTGTGTCTTATAAGTTCTGTTTGTGAACAGAATTCCCACTCACCTGAAGAAGGGGCTCAGAGCCTCGAAAGCTTGTGTGGCTTTTGCTACCAAATAAACCTGTTGGACTTTAACCTGGTGTTGTTAAACGTCTTACTCCATAATGGCTATCAGATCGTACTTATTAATTTCTATTTATGTTATCAGTTCATCTGTTTTTTGAATGCTATGTGCATTTTGTAGCATCTAGCCGAATCTACTGATATACTCTTGTGTATCTTTCTTGCCTTGTCTCTATTCTTTGGTATACCACATTTTCCCAAATTTGATCCCTTGCCCCCACCATTTAGTTAAAAACTCTCTCCACTTCCCTAGTTATCAAATTTATTAGAAAAGCTGGGAAAGTACTGGGAGTGTGGGATCTGTATCGTTGGGATGGTCTACACCCAAATTGTACTGGGACTGATGTTCTTATAGTGTGGGCAAGGGATATTTTAAATTTAAAACCCTCTCTATTTCCCTAGTTATGTAGTTCGCAAGAACACTGGTTCTAGCACAGGTCAGATGTAGACCATTCCAACAATACCGATCCCACTTTCCCCAATACTGATGCTAGTGCCCCACTCAAACTTAAGCACTCTACTGAAGACCAAAGCAGCATCCAGTGCAGACCCCTCTGCACCAGAGTTCTGCAATCTCTCTCCATTTAAATAGTGTACTGCTTTCCTATTCTTCCAGCCAATATAGACACAGTCACATTTACCCACTTATACTCCATCTGCCAAATTTAGCTACCGTGCATTCGGTAACTTTGGGGTATAAAGGCAGACCTGGCTAAGGTGAACTGGGAAACTAGGTTAAAAGGTAGGAAAGTACAGTTGCAGTGGCAGACTTTTAAGCAGCTATTCAATAACTCTTAACAAAGATTTACCCCAGTGGGAAAGATGGGCTCTTTGAGAAGGAAGCACCATCCATGTCTAAATAAGGAGTCAAAAATAGTATTAAATTGAAAGAAACACTGTACAAATCATGGTAGGAACAAAGAACAATACAGCACAGGAACAGGCCCTTCGGCCCTTCAAGCCCGCGCCGCTCCCTGGTCCAAACAAGACCATTCTTTTGTATCCCTCCATTCCCACTCCGTTCATGTGGCTATCTAGATAAGTCTTAAACGTTTCCAGTGTGTCCGCCTCCACCACCTTGCCCGGCAGCACATTCCAGGCCCCCACCACCCTCTGTGTAAAATACGTCCTTCTGATATCCGTGTTAAACCTCCTCCCCCTCACCTTGAGCCTATGACCCCTTGTGAACGTCACCACCGACCTGGGGAAAAGCTTCCCACCGTTCACCCTATCTATGCCTTTCATAATTTTATATACCTCTATTAGGTCACCCCTCATCCTCCGTCTTTCCAGTGAGAACAACCCCAGTTTACCCAATCTCTCCTCATAACTAAGCCCTTCCATACCAGGCAACCTCCTGGTAAACCTCCTCTGCACTCTCTCTAAAGCCTCCACGTCCTTCTGGTAGTGTGGCGACCAGAACTGGGCGCAGTATTCCAAATGCGGCCGAACCAACGTTCTATACAACTGCAACATCAGACCCCAACTTTTATACTCTATGCCCCGTCCTATAAAGGCAAGCATGCCATATGCCTTATTCACTACCTTCTCCACCTGTGACGTCACCTTCAAGGATCTGTGGACTTGCACACCCAGGTCCCTCTGCGTATCTACACCCTTTATAGTTCTGCCATTTATCGTATAGCTCCCCTCTACGTTAGTTCTACCAAAATGCATCACTTCGCATTTATCTGGATTAAACTCCATCTGCCATTTCTTTGCCCAAATTTCCAGCCTATCTATATCCTTCTGTAGCCTCTGACAATGTTCCTCACTATCTGCAAGTCCTGCCATTTTCGTGTCGTCTGCAAACTTACTGATCACCCCAGTTACACCTTCTTCCAGATCGTTTATATAAATCACAAACAGCAGAGGTCCCAATACAGAGCCCTGCGGAACACCACTAGTCACAGGCCTCCAGCCGAAAAAAGACCCTTCCACTACCACCCTCTGTCTTCTGTGACCAAGCCAATTCTCCACCCATCTAGCCAGCTCCCCCTTTATCCCATGAGATCCAACCTTTTGCACCAACCTACCATGAGGGACTTTGTCAAACGCTTTACTAAAGTCCATATAGACGACATCCACGGCCCTTCCCTCGTCAACCATTCTAGTCACTTCTTCAAAAAACTCCACCAGGTTAGTGAGGCATGACCTCCCTCTCACAAAACCATGCTGACTATCGTTAATGAGTTTATTCCTTTCTAAATGCGCATATATCCTATCTCTAAGAATCCTCTCCAACAACTTCCCCACCACGGACGTCAAACTCATCGGCCTATAATTTCCCGGGTTATCCTTCCTACCCTTCTTAAATAACGGGACCACATTAGCTATCCTCCAATCCTCTGGGACCTCACTTGTGTCCAGTGACGAGACAAAGATTTGCGTCAGAGGCCCAGCGATTTCATCTCTTGTCTCCCTGAGCAGCCTGGGATAGATTCCATCAGGCCCTTTTCAGCCTTTATATTCCCTAAAAAACCTAACACTTCCTCCCTTGTAATGGAGATTTTCTCTAACGGGTCAACACTCCCCTCCGAGACACTACCAGTCAACACATCCTTCTCCTTTGTGAATACCGACGCAAAGTATTCATTTAGGATCTCCCCTACTTCTTTGGGCTCTAAGCATAATTCCCCACTTGTGTCCCTGAGAGGTCCGATTCTTTCCCTGACAACCCTTTTGCTCCTAACGTATGAATAAAATGCCTTGGGATTCTCCTTAATCCTGTCTGCCAAGGACATTTCGTGACCCCTTTTTGCCCTTCCAATTCCTCGTTTGAGTTCTTTCCTACTTTCTTTGTATTCCTCCAGAGCTCCCTCCGTTTTTAGCTGCCTGGACCTAACGTACGCCACTCTTTTCCAGAAATTTAGACAGCATGTAAAGAACAGTAAAGAATAACTAAAAAATTAGTAAAGATGGAGAAATTAGAGTACTCGAGAAAGCTAGCTAGAAATATGAAAACAGATAGCAAGAGTTTCTACAGGTATTTTAAAACAAAAAGTAAGGTGAGCATTGGTCCTCTAGAGAGAGTCTGAGAATTAATAATGGAATCTAAAAAAAGGGCAGATGAATTGAACAGATATTTTACATCTGTCTTTGGTGTCGAGGGTATAAATAAAAGCCCAAAAATAAGTGCAAATCAGGAGGTGAAGGAAGGGAAGAACGTAAACAATTCCAATCACCAGGGAAAGGAACTGAGAAAATTATTAAAGCTGAAAGCTGGCCTGTCCCTGGGTCCTGGTGGACTTCAACCTAGGGTGTTAAAAAAGTTCACCTGCTGAAATAGGTTCATTGGTTTTAATTTTCCAAGGTTCCCTAGTTCTGGAAACATCCCATTAGAATTGTGAATGTGACTCCTTTATACAAGAAAGGAGAACAACAAAGCAGGAAACTATCGACCAGTTTTCTTAACATCTGTCTTGGGAAAATGCTGGACTGAGGGGTTATAGCGGATCACTTAGAAAATCTCAGTGCAATCAGGTAGAATCAACATGGTTTCGTGAAAGGGAAATCATGTTTGATTAAATTATTGGAGTTATTTGAGGGAGTAACAAGCAACATGGATAAAGGGAACCCTGTGGATGTGCTGTACTTAAATTTCCAGAAGGCATTTGATGAAGTGCCACGTCAAAGGATAATGCACAAAATAAGACCATAAGATATAGGAGCAGAATTAGGCCATTTTGCCCATCGAGTCTGCTCTGCCCTTCAGTCATGGCTGATAAGTTTCTCAACCCCATTCTCCCACCTTTTCCCCGAAATGCTTTTGATCCCCTGAGAACTCATGGTGTAAGGTGGTAACATGTTAGCATAGATACAAGATTTGTTAGCTAACAGGAAGCAGGGAGTAGGCATAAATGAGTAATTTTTTCAGGTTGTGATGAGTGGAATGCCTCAGGGATCAGTGCTGGAGCTTTAACTATTTACAATTTATATAAATGATTTGGATGAAGGGATCGAATTTATGGTTGCTAAATTTTATGATGACACTAGGATAGATAGGAAACTAAGTTGTGAAAAGGCCATAGGGAGCTTGTAAAGGGTTATAGAAAGGTTATACGAGTGGGCAAAAAAATTGGCAGATGGAGTACAATATGGGAAAATGCGAACTTGTCCACTTTGGCAGAAAGAGCAAAAAAAACCTACATATTAATGAAGAGAGATCGCAGAACACTGGGCTGGAATCTGAGTGTCTGGGTACATGAATCACAAAAGATATGCCGCAACATCAAATGGTTAGGAAGGAAATGGAATGCTGTTGTTTATTGCAAGGGGAGTGAAATATAAAAGTGGGATGTTTGCAAGAGATGGTGAGACCACATCTGGAGTAGCCTGGTCTCCTTATTTTAAAAAGGATATGAATGTGTTAGAAACAGTTCAGAGAAGGTGATACCTGGGATTGAGGAGGTTATTTTATGAGAAAAGGTTAGACAGGGTGGGCCTGTATCCATTGGAATTTAGAAGAATTAAAGGTGACCTATTGAAACAGACAAGATTTGGATGGGGCTTGACAGGGTGATAGATTCTTGACTAACAAGAGAGTCGGGTAGGTGGGAAAGTGGAGTTGAGACCACAGTCAAATCAGCCATGATCTTATTGAATGGTGGAGTAGGATCAAGGGGCTGAATAGCTTACTCCTAATTCACAATTTTGTATCTTCATAAATCTGGTCTTAAGTAGAAAGATTGGTGTCAGATTTCCTACTTCCCCATCTGTCTTCAAAATGAATTAACATTAAAGGCCTCCTAATTGTTCTTCTGTACAACTCCCTTTGTTCCTCCCCAGACAAAAAGCATAAAAATAATAAGCTCCCTACTGGCCCATTTGGTAAATGCAATGTGTTTTATGTTGTTTTAATCCATTTGGACCAAGAAGGTCTCAGGGTAGGTCTGTGCTGCGTTAGTTGACCACAACTGAAGCTGCATTAGTTTATTACATTGAACCTTGATCTGTGGGATCACATGGTTTGGGTTTGAAATCAACCAGAGCTCCTGCTTCTGATCACTACTCTGATCCTGTTGGAAGTGTTCATGTGTATATCAAGTGAAAGGAGGTTTTAGCTGGGCCATGCTCCCTGTCCCCCTGATTTCCTCCAAATAGTCATCCATCACTTGCTAAATAGACACAAGCGTTTTGTGACTACATTGGTGAAATACATAAAAAATAGGAGCAGAAGTAGGCCATCTAGCCCCTCGAGCCTGTCCCGCCATTCAGCAAGATCATGGCTGATCTGAAGCGAATCAGTTCCACTTACCCGCCTGCTCCCCATATCCCTTAATTCCCTTATCGATCAGAAATCTGTCTACCCGTGATTTAAACATATTCAACGAGGTAGCCTCCACCACTTCAATGGGCAGAGAATTCCAGAGATTCGCTACCCTCTGAGAGAAGAAGTTCCCCCTCAACTCTGTTCTGAACCGGCCCCCACTTATTTTGAGGCTGTGCCCTCTAGTTCTGGTTTCCCTTCTAAGTGGAAAGAATCTGTCTACCTCTACCCTATCCAGCCCCTTCATTATCTTATATGCGTCTATAAGATCACCCCTCAGCCTTCTAAGCTCCAGCAAGTACAGACCCAATCTGTTCAATCTCTCCTCATAAGCTACACCCCTCATCTCCGGTATCAACCTGGTGAACCCTGGTGAACCAAATACTGGTGGAAGAATGTCACTTGTGAAATTGTCTTGGTGCATGAGTCATCAAACTTGAAGGGGAAATAAACAATTTTTTTTTCACTGAGGAAATGACACAGCTCCATCTGGTACAAATGTTTTGACTTTATGGAAAAACCGCTTAAAGGAGGAAGAAGGAATATCCGAATGGAATAGAGACTTCTTAAGTACATCCCTTCTGTATTTCTTTGTACACTCATCAAGAAGACACCCACAGGTTCCTTCCTACTGGCATGATGTATAAAGCCATCAAACCTCAATGTTCTTTATTTCACTTTATAACCAAGAGTGTGGCGATGCAGTCCTCTCATGAAGTTTCAAAAGATGTTCTGAATTGAGAAACATAGGTCTAATTATCATAAAGCTTAAAAGATAACTATTAGGAACATGTTTGATATCAGTCAAAACATTTCATTGCTGTCTAATGCACTTAATTTATTAGCCCAAATTGTCTCACCAAGAACGAAATAAGTATATAAGCACCAGTACCGTACCCAAGTGCATTACAATTACAAATCGAGTATCCATGATCTGAAACCCTCAGGGTAGATTATGTTTTGAATTTCAGGTAATTTAGGCTTTTGGATGCTGCATGTAGGATTAGGCCAGTTTACATTCCAATAGTCTAAGCCTCGGCAGACTATAATCTAAAACAAGGCTTCCCATTCGTTTCCAGCCATACAACCCTTTAATCTCCTAAAAAGTAGGGTCACTAGGGTGGCCATCTCTGGGCTGCTCCCAATGCCTCGTGCCAGTGAAGCTAAGAATAGGGAGTTGGTTCAAATGAATGCCTGGCTAAAGGACTGGTCCAGGAGGGAGGGCTTTATTTTCATAGACCAATGGGAGGTTTTCAGGAGAGGATGGCACCTGTACAAGAGGGAGGGGTCACAACTAAGTTGGAAGGGCACAAATATCCTGGCTGGGAGCTTTGCTAGTGCTGTTCGGGGGGGTTTAAACTAGTATGGCAGGGGGGTGGGGATCAAACTATTAGGTCTATAAGTGAGGTGGCTGGGGACGAGCTTGGGGCTGGGACAAGGCTGGCAAAGAAGAAGAGCACTCTGGGGGAGGACGACCTCACTGAGCCTGGGGGTCTGGAGTGCTTATACTTCAATGCAAGGAGCATAGCAGGTAAAACAGATGAACTTGGGGCCTTAATGCGCACGAGGAATTTGGATGTGGTTGCGGTGACAGAGACTTGGTTGAAAGAGGGACAGGACTGGCAGCTGAATATTCCAGGGTACAAGTGTTTTAGGCGAGACAGAGGAGGGGCCAAAAGAGGTGGGGGAGTAGCGGTATTGGTTGGAGAGCATATTACAGCGGTGCAGAGGGAGGACAATTCGGAGGAGTCGTGTAGCGAGTCACTCTGGGTGGAGCTTAGAAACAGGAAAGGCGCAGTCACTATGTTGGGGGTGTACTACAGGCCCCCCAACAGCCCAAGGGAAGTGGAAGAATGGATATGTCAGGAGATACTGGATAGGTGCAGGAAATATAGGGTTGTTGTAGTGGGAGACTTTAATTTCCCTGGTATAGACTGGAAATCGCTGAGGGCAGGGACTCTGGATGGGGAGGAATTTGTAAAATGTGTACAGGAGGGTTCGTTGGAACAATATGTGGACAGCCCAACTAGAGAGGGGGCTATACTGGACCTGGTACTGGGGAATGAGCCCGGTCAGGTCTTCAAAGTTTTGGTTGGGGAACATGTGGCAAATAGTGACCACAATTCTGTTAGCTTTAGGATAGTGATGGAAAAGGATGAGTGGTGTCCCAAGGGTAAGGTGTTGGATTGGGGGAAGGCTAACTTTATTGGGATCAGGCAGAAATTGGCAGCTCTTGATTGGGAGAGGCTGTTTGAGGGTAAATCCACATCTGGTATGTGGCAGTCTTTTAAGGAACGGTTGTTAGGGCTACAGGACAAGCATGTGCCTGTAAAAAAGAAGGATAGGAAGGGTAGGATTAGAGAACCGTGGATAACCAGGGAAATTGAGGGACTGGTCAAAAGGAAAAGAGAGGCGTATGTTAGGTCCAAGCAGCTAAAAACGGAGGGGGCTCTGGAGGAGTACAATGAAAGTAGGAAAATACTCAAACGGGGAATTAGAAGAGCAAAAAGGGGTCACGAAATGTTCTTGGCAGACAGGATTAAGGAGAATCCCAAGGCATTTTATTCATACGTTAGGAACAAAAGGGTTGTTAGGGAAAAAATCGGACCTTTCAGGGACAAAAGTGGGGACTTGTGCTTGGAGCCCAAAGAAGTAGGGGAGATCCTAAATGAATACTTTGCGTCGGTATTCACAAAGGAGAGGGATGTGTTGACTGGGAGTGTCTCGGAGGGGAGTGTTGAACCGTTGGAGAAAATCTCCATTACAAAGGAGGAAGTGTTAGGTTTGTTAGAGAATATAAAGACTGACAAATCCCCAGGGCCTGATGGAATCTATCCAAGGCTGCTCAGGGAGACGAGAGGTGAAATCGTTGGACCTCTGACGCAAATCTTTGTCTCGTCACTGGACGCAGGTGAGGTCCCAGAGGATTGGAGGATAGCCAATGTGGTCCCGTTATTTAAGAAGGGTAGGAAGGATAACCCGGGTAATTATAGGCCGGTGAGCTTGACGTCCGTGGTGGGGAAGTTGTTGGAGAAGATTCTTAAAGATAGGATGTATGCGCATTTAGAAAGGAATAAACTCATTAACGATAGTCAACATGGTTTTGTGAGAGGGAGGTCATGCCTCACTAACCTGGTGGTGTTTTTTGAAGAAGTGACCAAAATGGTTGACGAAGGAAGGGCCGTGGATGTTGTCTATATGGACTTTAGTAAAGCGTTTGACAAAGTCCCTCATGGTAGGCTAGTGAAAAAGGTTGGATCCCATGGGATAAAGGGGGAGGTGGCTAGATGGGTGGAGAACTGGCTTGGTCATAGAAGACAGAGGGTGGTAGTGGAAGGGTCTTTTTCCGGCTGGAGGCGCGGGCTAATTGTTCCTTGTTTCTCGTTTCAAGGCTTCATTCTATGATCATCTTGCTGGTGCCAGTACAGAGCGAGACTGCGGATAGTTGGGAACCTGTCTCGGGGGCAGGGAATTCATATGGTGTTCGTGGAAGTGGAAATGACTAGGGTTGGGAAGCATTTTCCGATCAGGGCCATTGTGATCTCCTGGACTCGTTTCGATCGCCTCAGGGGGTCGGAGAGGAATTTCCCAGATTTTTCTTTTCCCCATATTGGCCCTGGGGTTTTTCACTCTGGGTTTTCGCCTCTCCCTGGAGATCACAAGGTCTGGAATGGGGGGGTGGGGGTGAGTTAATAGGTTGTAATGAACAAAGCATCGTAGCTGTGAGGGACAGCTCGGTGGATAGGATATTGGTATGTAGATAGGCTGGAAAATTGGGCGGGGATCCTGGATTCAGGATTCAATCCTGGACCGGGGAGCGGCGTGGGCTTGGAGGGCCGAAGGGCCTGTTCCTGTGCTGTATTGTTCTTTGTTCTTTGTTTTGTTCTTGAATGCCTGAGAAATACTCTTCTAATATTGAAGAAGTAAAACAAAAGATATTTTTGTGCAATAGCTTTAAGCATACAAAAACAATCTTAAAAGATTTTCCATGTGTTTTTTGTATACATTTATTATAAATAGAAATTATGTTATTCAGCAATACTTCAAAATGCCTAGAAAAGTGAGATGTATCACTGGATAATGGTACTGGTAATAATTCCCACCCATGAAGTGATCTGCAATTTTACTGTAGGAGAGGGTTCAGTGTTGATATATTCTGCTGGGTGCCATTTTGAAATAGTTCTTTCAGCTTCATCTGCATCATCAACATTGGTTTTTGGTCCATACGTTTGTCTTTCATTTTTTAGATTGACATTATTTCTTGTTTACTCATCAATGCACATTGTTCGAGTGCGTCTATCAACCTGTCACACATCTTAATATTGTCCATGAGCACTTTCTCTACCGTATTCACTATGTCATCATCAGCTTAATATAACATCATTTCTGCAATCTCCTTGTCAGTCAAAGAATAAATGACGGGAGCATTGTTATCAAAAGTTAAACATTTCCTTGACATCCCCAGCCTCCAGCCTATTCACACATTCCTTTGATAAGTATAATTTGAGATATAAAGGCAAAATTGGAGATGAAGAAAGAAGCATACACTAAGTACATAAAGAGGATGACAAACAGAAATAAAAGATTGAAAAAAGAGTTTGAAAATAATTGAAAGGCAAAGTGAAATGAAAAATTAAATTAGGAAATAAAAATAAATGATATGGTGTGTGAAGTCGGAGGTGATACATTTTGAGAGGAAGTACATGAAGAGACAATATAAAATAAAGGGTTCAACTCTAAAGGAGACCTGGTATATATTTGCATACGTCATTAGAGGTGGCAGAACAGGTTGAGAGAGCAGTTAATAAAACATAAGTGTCCAAGGCTTTACTAATAGGGGCATAGAGTATAAGAGCAATGGAGTTATATTGAACATGCATAAGACCTCATCTTGAGTATTGCGTACTCTGGGACCACTTTTTAGGAAGGATGTCAAGGTATTGGAGAGAGCACTGATTTACAGGAATGGTTCCGGGTATGAGGAACTTCAGTTATGAAGTAAGATTGGATACATTGAGACTTTTTCTCGGAGAAAAAAGACTGCGAGGAGATTTGATAGAGGTATTCAAAATTGTGATGTGTCAGGACAGAATAGATAGGGATTAAACCCTTTCCAATCATGAAAGGTTCAAGAATGAGAGGTCACAGATTTATGGTAATTGACAAAAGAAACAAAAGTGATCCAAGAAAAACTTTTTCTTGCAGAGTGTGGTTAGCGTCTGGATGACACTGCCTGAGTGTGGTGGATGTAGGATTAATTAAGGCATTAAAGAGGGAATCGGATGATTATTTGAAAAGAAACAATCTGCAGGGTTACGGGGGGGAATGGCACGAAGTGAACTGCTCGTTCAGAGAGCCAGCACAGATACGTTGCGCCGAATGGCAGCCTCCTGTACTGCAATGATTCTGAAATGTACTTTTTGCATACCCGAGCTGGTTTATCAGACTTTTTTGTCTTATTCACATGAAAACCTTAAAAATTTTTGACATTGTTGCAGGCCAAAGGTTGTGCCAGCCATTGGTCAATATGTTTTCTTCAATGAGGCACAGACATTAGAAAATGCATCAATGGCACCCTGAACTGTAAGCTTATTTTGGAAACCTACCCCAGGCCTTGGTTCACAGCTCTGAAGCATACTGTTCAAGAAGGAGTCTTTATGTTTCATGGACTGAAGAATGCCTTGGTCCATTGGCTGAATTAAGGATGTTACTCTGGGGGGGAAAGTAAACAGTGAAAACATTGTTCTTCACCAGCAGTTCAGGAGGGAGATGTAATGGACAATTATCCAGGAGCAACATGATTTTACAGTTTCCTTCAAATCCAGCTACCTTACAATGCAGACGTGCCTCTGGTTTCACAGCCACTTTGTACCAATCTGAAAATAAGTCCCTGCATAGTAATCAATGGGTTTGGCGGGACTTTCTGGTCCCGTCTGCCCCAAGACCAGAAATGCCCACCTAAGGTCAATGGACCTTCAGTGGTCTGTCAAATTTTCTGTCCCGCCTGCAACGATTCGTGTGTCAACAGGACCAAAAAATTTACCCTATGGTGTCTGAATACTTGCGAAGCACCTGGGACATTTGTTTTTCCCGATTACAGCCATTTTATGTTTGTATGTGCCAGCCGAATTGGCACGACCAAGCATCCTTAACAACATTGATACACTCTCCTCAGCCATGGCTAGTATGTTCCTCAGGGCGTACTGCCAGAACAGACTTGTTTCATCAATGTAAATTTGTTTAGGCAATATGTTTTGTTCTGAAATTAACATATCAAATTCATCATTATGTTGTTCAGTGGCAACATGATCTGCAGAAACTTTATCACCATAAACTTTCAAAAAGTTGATACCATGATGCTTCTTGAAGTTCTGCAACTGACCTGTTGTGTATTCACATGCACTTTCAAGCCTCAGTTCTTTGTGGTAGATCTTGGCTTTCTGCATGATCAATGGGCCAGTCAGTGGAAATCTGTTAATTCTGAGAAATCCACTCCACATAACACAATCATGTTCATCATTTTTCAACCTATGCAAAATTTTCCTATTATGCATTAACTTTTGTGAATCACTTTCAACAATTTGCATTTCTGCTGCTTTAAATCGTATAAAGTGGTGATATCCACCTCATGCTCCTCACTCAATTGCCTCACAAATGCACCATAGTCAAGTTTCTGCAGCAACTCTACTTTCTTAGCCATTGATAACGAATTATGCTTCCGTTTCCTTTTCTCATTGTTAGCCACAAGGGTATTTGGTAATTTTTTTGACATATTCACTATAAAATCACAAGTGCAAGCAAACATCTAGCTTCCCGTGATAAAGATCAGGTGTTGTTTCTGAGGTTTGTGTCAGTGTGGGCTGTCTCAGGTCAGGGCCTCTCCATGCTAAAGTTGGGTTGTGTTGACTTGGGTCAGGGACTTCCTGTGCTCAAGGTTGGGTGTCGTTGGTGCGGTTCGTGTTGGGTTGTGTCATGTCGACTAGGGTCAAGGACTTCTTGTGCTCAAGTTCGGGTGCAGTCGGCAAAGTTTGTGATGACATGGGTCAGGGACTTCCTGTGCTAAAGGTCAGTGAGATTCAAAAAAAGTGCGGTGTTTAGACTTATTCAGTTTTTGGATTTACAGATAAAAGGATACTTGACCTGTACAGGCATGTACTACCAGTTTTGTAGCCCAGTGGAATATAGTGATAAACCTGTATCCACAAATGCTATACCCCTGTGTTTTACAATGACAGACCAATATCCACAAGTACTGTATGAGAATGTTAGAATTACAAACTTGTATTCACTAGCACTATATCCTGATACATTAACAGACATGGATAAGACCTTTCTCCATGTGTCTCTTGCAATTATTCTTTGACTACAGTATATTCTATGTTACATCTGTATTATGAAAGTACATGATATGGTATACATGGAATATTGGGATAGAGAGTAAGGCTTATTGAGTGACTTAGCTTCCGGGTGGCCCTGAAAAATGCCAGGGAATGACTGGTGTTTTGTGTATTTCTATTCCAGCCTGGTGGCTTTCAAGCCAAGAGTTTGAGTATAGGAATAAGGATGTTTTACTGCAGTTGTACAGGGTGTTGGTGAGGCCACACCTGGAGTAGTGTGTGCAGTTTTCCTGGGCGGAATCAGCAGGAATATGGCAGGACGGTCATATTAAGAGAGACTAAATCGGTTAGGATTATATTCATTGGAGTTTAGAAGAGTGAGTGAGGGATCTCATAGAAACTTTTAAAATTCTAACAGGATTAGACAGGGTAGATTCCCATTGGTGGGGGAGTCCAGAACTAAGGGTCATAGTTTGAGGATAAGGGATAAACCTTTAAGAACTGAGATGAAGAGAAATTTCTTCACCCAGAGAGTGGTGAATGTGTGGAATTCACTACCACAGAAAGTAGTTGATGCCAAAACGTGTGATTTCAAGAAGGAATTAGATACATCTCTGGGGATAAAGGGATATGGGGGGGGGGGGGGGGGGAAGGTGGGGGTCAGGGTATTGAATTTGATGATCAGCCATGATTATAATGAATGGCGGAGCAGGCTCGAAGGACCAAATGGCCTACTGCTGCTTCCATTTTCTATGCATGTTTCTATGTACGTTTCAGAATCTTGGAGTAACGCTGTTTGGATTGAGTAGAATAGGCTGCAGCTTTAAGAGTTTTCGAGGCCATTGTCAACACCTAAGCAGACACTCAGCAGTGAGCCAGGAGCACACACCAGATTTCAAAATACTTCATCTTCAAGTGGCTCTTGAACTGAATGATCCTTCACAGAATCTCAGTTCATGTAAAGAAGAGGAAGCTATTTGAATTTATGTAGCACCTTTTACATTTTCAGGATATCTCAATGTATTTCAGAGGCAATTAATAACCAGTTGTTTGTAGGAAGAGATCTTTAAGCTGTGGAAATTATTGGTAGAGGCTTTTCAATAATAATCACTGTTCTCTTTGCTTTCAACCATTGCTTCTTAGCTAATCACGTCAGAATGTTTTTTCAAAGGAATTGACTTAAAGCATTAAATGAAAATATACAGACACTAATAGAATTTATGAAGTGTTAGAAAATATGGGGCACTTGTCCCAAAAAGTCATATAGGCAAGCTTTTCAGTGATGTTTGCACAAGCTGCAGTGTCCTAAGTTCTACCTAATGCAACTGAGAGCGACAGGTAAAACCTGAAATGATTGAAAACGCTGAAATTCCAAAAACATTGCATCAGCTTAACATCGTTTACTTTGTTCACTGTCCACTGGCAGCATTCCCGTTGTCCCAGTAGGACTGGTGCCATAGAATTTCATAGAATATTTGATCATTGAGGCACATGCTTATCCTTTTTTATAGACGACTGCATATCCAATCTCCTTTAAATAAGAGCTACCTTGTAAAACATTTATTATCCTTGGTGATGGTCAATTTTGCATGTCTACTATTGGAAAAGAATTCTTTTTGGGGCTTGCTCTTATTATTTTGGTGCTCGCTATTAGTTTCTAAATTGTCAATTGCACACTATCACTGACTTCATATTCTAAAAATGTGAATCCTTTTCCTTCTCAATTATCTTTGCTCCATCAGTTTGTATCCATTGCTGATGCCTCCCTTAAATGTCCTATTACCGGACATTTTCTTTTATTCTTCAGTATGCGCGAGGAAAAATTTCAGATTTTCAAAATGTGTTGTTCCACATAAAATGGGTCCAATTCTAAACCTGTTGCCCTAATTATTCGTTGGTGGTGCAGGCAAAGACAACTCTTTCCCCCTTTGAAACCCATTGTCAGCATCAACTTTCAAATCAAGTATAGCACAGATGGATTAATGCTCCCTCAACGTTGCCAATCAATAGTGAAATAGTACATCAGCCATATTCATGGCCTACCTAAATGAGATTGTGTTTCATTCCACCTAGTTTTGAAATGGAGTGAAATCCATTTTGTTTACAGCCATCTTCCATTAAACATAAGAACTAGGAGCAGGAGTAGGCCATCTGGCCCCTCGAACCTGCTTTGACATTCAATAAGATCATGGCTGATCTCTTTTGTGGACTCAGCTCCACTTACCCACCCACTCACCATAACTCTTAATTCCTTTACTGTTCAAAAATATCTCTACCCTTGACTTATAATCATTCAATGAGGTAGCCTCAACTGCTTCAGTGGGCAGGGAATTCCACAGATTTACAACGTTTTGAGTGAAGAAGTTCCTCCTCAACTCAGTCCTAAATCTGCTCCTTCTTATTTTGAGGCCATGCCCCCTAGTTCTAGTTTCACCTGCCAGTGGAAACAACCTCCCTGCTTTTATCTTATCTATTCCCTTCATAATCTTATATGTTTCGATAAGATCTCTCTCATTCTTCTGAATTCCAATGAGTATAGCCCCAGTCTACTCAATCTCTCCTTATATGCCAACCCTGTCAACTCCAGAATCAACCTAGTGAATCTCCTCTGCATCCCCTCCAGTGCCTGTATATCCTTTCTCAAGTAAGGAGACCAAAACTGTACACAGTACTCCAGGTGTGGCCTCACCAGCACCTTATACAGCTGCAACATAACCTCGTTGTTTTTAAACTCCATCCCTCTAGCAATGAAGGACAAAATTCCATTTGCCTTCTTAATTACCTGCTGTACCTGCAAACCAACTTTTTGTGATTCATGCACAAGGACACCCCGCTCTCTCTGCACAGCAGCATACTGCAATTATTTTACAATTTAAATAATTATCCATTTGCTGTTATTCCTACCAAAATGGACATTTACCAACATTGTACTCCATCTGCCCTTGCCCGCTCACTTAGACTATCTATATCCCTCTGGAGACTTTGTGTCCTCTGCACACTTTGCTCTGCCACTCATCTTAGTAAGAAGTTTAACAACACCAGGTTAAAGTCCAACAGGTTTATTTGGTAGCAAAAGCCACACAAGCTTTCGAAGCTCTAAGCCCCTTCTTCAGGTCATCTTAGTGTCATCTGCGAATTTTGACACACTACACTTGGTCCCCAAGGTCTCATCATCTGTGTAAATTGTAAACAATTGCGGTCCCAACACTGATCCCTGAGGCACACCACTAGTCGCTGATTGCCAACCAGAAAAACACCCATTTATCCCCACTCTTTGCTTTCTGTTTATTCACCAATCCTCTATCCATGCTAATACATTACCCGTAATGCTGTGCACCTTTATCTTACGCAGCAGCCTTTGTTGTGGCACCTTATCAAATGCCTTCTGGAAATCCAGATACATCACATCCAAGGGTTCCCCATTGTCCACTGCACATGCAATGTTCTCAAAGAATTCCACCAGATTAGTCAAACATGACCTGCCCTTCATGAACCCATGCTGCGTCTTCCCAATGAGACAATTTATATCCAGATGTCTCGTTATTTCTTCCTTGATAGATTCAAGCATTTTCCCTATGACAGAAGTTAAGTTAACCAGCCTATAGTTACCTGCCTTTTGTTTACCTCCTTTTTTAAACAGTGGCGTCACATTTGCTGTTTTCCAATCTGCTGGAACCGCCCAGAGTCCAGCGAATTTTGGTAAATTACCACTAGTGCATTTGCTATTTCCCCCGCCATCTCTTTTAGTACTCTGGGATGCATTCCATCAGGGCCAGGAGACTTGTCTACCATTAGCCCTATCAGCTTGCCCAACGCTACCTCTTTAGTGATAATAGTTTCTAGGTCCTCACCTGCCATAGCTCTCTTGTCATCAATTTCTGGCATGTTATTTGTATCTTCCACTGTGAAGACCGACACAAAATACCTGTTCAATGCCTCAGCCATTCCCTCATTTCCAGTTATTACATTCCCCCTCTCATCCTCTAAAGGACCAATGTTTATTTTAGCCACTCTTTTTCGTTTTATACATTTGTAAAAACGTTTGCTATCTGTTTTAATATTCTGAGCTAGTTTATTCTCATCATCCATATTACCTTCCTTCATAGCTTTTTTTCTGGCTTTCTGTTGACCTTTAAAGATTTCCCAATCCTCTAGTTTCCCACTAATCTTTGCCACTTGTTTGCAGTGGTTCTGTTCCCGCGAAATCTCGCAGAGCTGAAATCGTGAATGGTGAATTTGTGTATACGCAGAGCATGTTTTCGACGTGGGAAAAATGTGCAAAATATGAGAGTTTAACCTTCTGTTAATTCTCTAACATGTCCAGTAAAGTGAGTCATTGGTGCACTTACACTTCTGTGTGTCGTTGACATTTTCAGATGTGTGTAATACAGTCTGCCATTTCATCAATGCAGCAAAATATGTTTTCAGTGTTTTTGTGCTGTTGTGCAAAATCCCAGTTTGACAGCTTTTGCAGCATTGGATAGGAAAACAGGTGGGCAAGCAGGCAGGCATTCATTGTATTCTTAAGGATCAGTGGCCTTCTTGCCTGAGGAACATACTACACCTATGATAACATCATCTGTCAGTTCCATTTTGCATCATATGGCATTGTCCACCTTGTCATAAGTTTCCATGGTTGTTGGAATTTCAAAGCTAGCCTCCTGCAGCCAAGTGAAGATTGCTTCATCATTGGGTTGGTTGGTCTCACCCATTCCTTTGAGATCTCTGCTTTCCACTTGACGCCACAGTTTTCCATTCATCACAACTACGGACGGCACAGTGGTGCAGTGGTTAGCACTGCTGCCTCACAGCGCCAGGGACCTGGGTTCAATTCCGGCCTTGGGTCACTGTCTGTGTGGAGTTTGTACGTTCTCCCTGTGTCTGCGTGGGTTTCCTCCGGGTGCTCCGGTTTCCTCCCATAGTCCAAAGGTGTTCGGGTTAGGTTGATTTGTCCTGCTAAATTGACCCTAGTGTCAGGGGGATTAGCAGGGTAAATATGTGAGGTTACGCTAATAGGGCCTGGGTGGGATTGCGGTCGGTGCAGATTCCGAATGGCCTCCTTCTGTACGATAGGGATTCTTTGATCCATCTTCTCTCTGATTGACACTTCTAACTTTCTCAAGTTTAGCCATACTCAGGTTTTGCATGTCCTTTCACAGGAAAATCTCAATGTCAAATGACATGTGGTCCATAATTTTGTGCTCGTGTTTGGTCTAACTCCGTTCTGATTGGTCAGAAAATTCATATGACAAATTTAGACAATTTTGGTTATCATGGGATCATTCTATGAGATTTAATATTCTATTGGCAGGAATGGTTGATGACTTCTATGTAACTGGAATTTTGTGTCACCTAAGTTTGACTTATGATTTCACTATCAGTCAGTAGAGAGAGGAGACTTTATGGTCAATCTGGCCTGGGTTCAAATATGGGTCCCAGAGATCAATAAAGAAGCTGCTTGATCCACCGTGGCACCTAGTATCTGAGGCCATTATCATAGGTTAGCAAATTGCTTCCAGGTTTTTCTTGTTACTCATCTTTTGAGTTTCCCCAAATATCACCTTTAATATTGTTTGCAACATTCTGAATTTGATTTTAGCAGCAAGATATAATGGGTTAGGGTCATTCGTCAGATATAATGCACTGCCCTATTAGCCAAAGTTCTATTATTGACTCGGAACTTTTAATGAATAGCCAGTGACCACAGCAGAACCTTTTTGATCTTTTCCAGTGAACATTGGTGCATTGCATGCACGTTTTCTGCACCAGCGTGTGCATGGTTCCCTGCGTTAAAATCAATCAGCTACTCATTTATCTAGATCCTTTAAGTTGAGTCAAACTTCCTTACACTTATCACCTGGTTCAATAATTTAGTATGAACAGAAATTCTGATACCATAAGTCTAGTTACACATTGTATTAAGTTGAAATAGATAGCAAGCTCAATGTTTAGTAAGTGTTCCAGAATATAGGGCTAATGAAGATGGAGCAGAGGATAAGGAGGCCACTGGGGAGAGCAGAACTTAAAGATAGAATGCTGAGTGGTAGAATGTAGGACCTTAAGTCATTGCAGCCACAGGTTCATAGATGAGGGTTTTGAACTCAATGCTTTGGGCAATAGACAGAAGTGAGGATGGGGTGAAGAGGATGTCAATGAGAGTTTCAGATGACTTGAGCAAGAGAAGAATGAGTAAAGCTATTTAATCTTGCGCAAAAAACCTGTGTTGTAATTCTCAAATTTCTCCGCTACTACTATCACCGCCATTGTCAACCCAGTAACCACTAGTCACTTTACTCTCTGCAGGCACAGACCAACCTTTTAAGGACATTGGGCAGAATGTTCTCAAAATTGCATGGAGTATTGGATCAAATAGCACTCTGTTCAATTTCAGAATACTTTAAAAAAATTTGTTCATGGGAATGGGCTTTGTTGGTTGGACCAGAATTTTGTTGCCCATCCCTACTTACCCTTGAACTGAAGTGATTTGCTAGACACATTTCAAAGAGCGTGTATGAGTCAACCGTATTGCTGTGGGTCTGGAATCACATGTAGGCCAGACAGGTGGCAGATTTCCTTCCCTAAAGGACATTAATGAATTAGATTTTTTTTTGGACAATCGACCATGGTTTCATTGTCATCAGACTTTGAATTCCAGATTTTTATTGAAATTCAAATTTCACCATTTGCCGTGGTGGGATTCGAACCTGGGTCCCCACGGCATTACCCTGGGTCTCTGGATTACTAGTCCAGTGACAGTACTACTACGCCTGTCGAGGATCACACAACCAGCTGGAGGGACGGGACCTAAACATGCCAGCAACGCTGGGAATCTGAGATTGGCGCTCCAATCTCAAAGTTAAAATTACACCCCCCCCCCTCCTCCCCCATCCCCCCCCTCCTCCCCCATCCCCCCCCTCCTCCCCCATCCCCCCCCTCCTCCCCCATCCCCCCCTCCTCCCCCATCCCCCCCCTCCTCCCCCGTCCCCCTAAGACATTGGGCCCTTGGTGAGGTAACCCAGAACTACCTGTTTCCAATTCTCAATCCATAGCAATATATTATCTCAAATCCCATGTACTCTAATTTTGTTTACTAGCTCTTATTAAAAGCCTTCTGAAAATCTAAATACACCACATCACCGATTCTCTTTTATCTATGCTACAGGTAACATGCTCAGAAAACTCCAATTTCCCTTTCATAAATCCATGTTGAATCTGTCCAATCCAATCATTATTTTCTCAGCGTCCAGTTGTCACATCCTTTACGATAAATTCTAACATTTTCCCCACTACTGACATCATACCAACAGGTTCGTAGTCCCTTCTTACACAGTGGGATTACATTTGCTACTTTACGGAATTTTGAAAATTAACCATTAATACACCAACAGTTTCTAAAGTCATCTCTTTCAAAACTCTGAGATATAGCTCATCTGGTCCAGAGGATTTATCAACCTTCAATCCAATTTATTTTTCAAGTGCTTCCTCATAATTAATACTAATTTATTTCGGTTCCTCACTTTCACAAACTCCTTGCTTCCCTTGTGTTTCTGGGAGTTTTCTGTATCTTCCTCCTTACAGACGGACACAAAATAATTTTTAGTTTCTCTGCCATTTCCCTAATCTTCGTTATAAATTCTCCTATCTCTGCCTGTAATTGATGCACACTTGTCCTTGCTAATCTTCTCCTTTTCATATACCTAAAGAAGATTTTACAGTCTGCCTTTGTCTCTAGCTAGCTTGCATTCATATTCTCTTTCCATTTCTTTATCAGTTTTTCGGTCCTCCTTTGTTGGATTCTAAATTCCTCCCAATCCTCAGGCTTATCACTTTTTCTGACAGCCTTATAAGCCATTTCTTTTGATCTAATGTAATCTTTTAACTCCTTTTCTTAGCCATGGTTTATTCACTTTTCTCATTGGGTGGGTGTAGTTTAACAATTTCACACACTCATCAGTATAGCTTACTGAAATTCCAGTGACAACACTGGACAATATTCAGACTAATTTATGAATATGATATAACAATTTAAAACAAAATAGGCTCCTTTCTTGGTTTCCAGTTCTACAGTGTCTGAGGAGGAAGAATATGGAGACCCAGCCTGTTAGAAAGTTCCAGCTTGTGACAGCATGTCTGTGTGCTACAGTTTGGATTGTTTATTACAGCATAATATTGCTCCATCTCTTAAAACATGTTGGGTTACACATAACCACTGTTTAATAATGGCTGGATGTCAAAGACTTGCATTTTCAATATGCTTAAATCGGGGGAAAGGTGTAGTCTCTCCATCCCATCGTTATCAGCACATAGTGTGTGACTTCTGTCAGTTCTATCATTAAACAAAATAGTTAGCTGTGTGTAAGAAATCATGGAACAAAAAATATATTTATTTTAAATTCACAAATTGTGATGTTTATTGATTAGATGCAGAGGGAAAACAAATATGATTTGATGCCTTCTACTCTCCTGCTCTTCTCTGGGTGCTAACGTATCTCCTAGATTTGGGTGAATAAGTTGTCTGCTGTGCCACCTAACTGAAGACTAAGGTGTCTGGATAGTTCATTATCTCCTCTTAATTGGAGGATAGCATGTAATTGAATCATAGAATCTCCACAGTGCAGAAAGAGGCCATTTAGCCTATCAAGCCTGCATTGACAACAATCCCACCCAAGCCCTATCACCATAACCCATGTATTTACCTTGCTAATAAGGGGCAATTGAGCATGGCCAATCAACCTAACCCGCATATTTTTGGAGCATGGGAGGAAACCAGAGCACCTGGAGGAAACCCACGCAGACATGGGGAGAATGTGCAAGCTCCATACAGACAGTCACCCAAGGCTGGAATTGAACCGGGCCCTTGGTGCTGTGAGGTTGCAATGCCACAGTGCTGCACCTTTTTCTCTGTGGCACTGCTACAAAGGAGTGGCAGTTATGCTACAGTTTTATAAAGCTTGGTGGGGGTTGGTTTAGCTCAGTTGGCTGAACAGCTGGTTGGTGATGCAGAGCAACACCAACAGGGCAGTTTCAATTCCCGTACTGGCTGAGGGTATTCATGAAAGCCAGCCTTTTCAACCTTGCCCATCGCCTGAGCGTGGTGATCCTCAGGCTAAATCACCACCTCAAAGGGGAGAGCAGCCTATGGTCATCTGGGACTATGGCGACTTTACCTTCATAAAGCTCTTGTTAAACTGCATCGGAGTTCTGGGCAATGCTCCTCAGGGAGTTATTGGTCTTGGAGGGATTGCAGGGCAAGTTCGTCAGAATGATACCTGAGCTAAAAGCATTAAATTACAATCAGTTGTTTGGGCTTGTATTCCCTTGAGTATGGAAGATTATGGGATGATCTACATGAGTTGTTTAAAATTATTAAAGAATTTGAAAGAGTAGATAGAAATTATTTTCCCTGGTGAGGTAACCCAGAACAAGTACACTTAACCTTAAAATTAGAGCTTGGCCATTCCGGGGTGATGTCAGGAAGCAGATTTTTCACACAAAGGGTAGTGGAAATCTGAGGTTGGTGTTCAATTGCAAATTTCCTTGGAGAAGATTTGAAAGAGGTATTCAAAATCATGAAGGGTTTGGACAGAGTAGATCGGGCAAAACTGTTTCTGCTGGTGGAAGGATTGAGATCAAAAGGGTACAGATTTAAAGTAATTGGGAAAGAAGCAATGGAGACATGAGGAAAAACCTTTTTTATTCAGTGTGTGGTTAAGATCTGGACTACACTGCCTGACAATGTGCTGGCAGCAGGTTTGATCAAGGCATTCAAGAGGGAATTAGATTATTATCTGAAATTAAGAATGTGCAGGCTAACGGAGAAGGCAGTAGAATAGCATTAGATGCACTGCTCATTCAGAGAGCTCGCACATATACGATGGCCTATGGCCTCCTGCATCCTGGAGATTCTGTGATTCTGATTATTTGATTCTGAGTTGAAGGTTAATGAAACCAAAGTGGGTTGATGGAGATACAGATTAGCCATGATCAATTTGAATGGTGGAATAGGCTTGAGTGAGTGACTGACTTCTTCCTGATCTTGTGTTCCTCCTAAGTTTCTATAGTGAGACTAACTGTTGGAATAAGAGATGTAAAAAGCAGAAAGGAACAGAATTGTAACCCTGCAAAGCACATTGGGAAGTGTGTAAATTAGATGGTTGCAACAAGTATTAAAATCTATATTGAATATAGACAACAACAGATTCCAAATTGTTTCTTAGAAACATAGAAAGTAGGCCATTCTGCCCTTCACGCTTGTATCACCATTCAATATGATCATGGATGATTATGCACTTTCAGTATCCCACTTCCGCTTTCTCTCCATACCCCTTGATCCCTTTAGCATCAAGGGCCACGTCCAGCTCCCTCTTGAACATATGTAATGAACTGGTCCCAACAGCTTTCTGTGATAGTGAATCCCACAGGTTCACAACTCATCATCTGTGTGTAGTTTATCGTCATCACAGTGAGCAGCAGTGGTAGTGAAAGGGAAGACCAATCAATGGAAATTTAGCCATAAAAACTCTCGTTGTTACACTTGCCTCCCAGCTGCTTACTATTATGCATACAAGCTCTGCTAGGGGTGCTCAGCTTTGATAAACTCACAGAACGCTTACTAACCTGCCTCATGCAGGGACCCTGTGGAGCTGTCACACTTGGAACCCGAGGAATTGTCTGTAAAAGGCTCTTTTATGTTTGTCAATCCTAGCTTGGATACTGATATGCGGAGGTTTTTTTTGTATGCATGGGCATGCATTTCCGTATCCCTTCTGGTGAAGGGAAAGTGGTTGAGGGGGGAGGGGTGACGTTGATATAGTATGCATTCATTGTCATGCAGTACAGTACTGCTGATCCAGAGCACAAAGGGGTGCCACTTGCAACTGGGTCTGCCACTCTTGGTTGGAGGAGAAACCAGGATGACAATTGTAATCACAGCAAGCAGGTTCATAGAAGTTCATATGCGGGGTTCTATGTTCTATGGGGGGGGAGGGCATGAATGTTGAGGAGGGCAGAGGGTGTTGTGGAGCTGATATATGCTAAAATGAATCAGATATCTAGATTTCATTCGCTTTTGCATCAACAGGAATTGCTGGGGTGATGCAGACTGCCTTATGTGCTACCAACTAATTTATGCTCTAATTGTATTGCGCTGGTTGACTTTTTCAGTAAGTATAGCAGGCAACAGTGAGAGTTGCACAATATCACTGCGTTTTTAATATGTGACTGACATCTCCCAGGAGATGCTCTTCCTCCTTTCAGGAATAGAACATGTATTAAGAACAGGATTCTTTCTTCCTGCCTGCAAGCCTTTCTATTGATTAATTATAGTGTTGGTGGAGAGGATCTCCAAGGAAACTAATCTATTTCTGTACAGTACTGTAGTCAAGGTTTTGACTGTCTGCACCCTGTATGATATTCATTTGAACACAAAGGATGAAAAGGTATTTTGAAAGAAAATGTACAGCAGTGTATGTGGATGAAATATAGAGAGCAGAGATAACCAGAACTTGTGTACAAAACAGACATTGAAAATTGTTCAATTTGTTGATGTTTCACATAAAACATATAGGGCTCCTGTGAATATAATTTTTACAGTAGAATTCATTTTAATCACCTACTTTTTACTTAACTTTGTTCCCCACTGTACGGTATATAATTTCTTAGCATGGACAGTGAACTGCTCCGAGGTCAATATTGCTCTGCAACTTAGCTCCTAAAAGGTACTGAAAAATGTCCTAATCAATTTACAGTCTGCTTTCCAAAAATTAATAAATAAAATTAATTTGTTATAGAGTCTTACAACACAAAAAGAGATGCCCTTCGGGTCAATGTGTCTGTGCGAGTCATCAAGATGCCCTTAGGCCATCGTATCTGTGCCGGCCATCAAGCACCTATCTACTCTAATCCCATTTTCCAGCACTTGGTCTGTAGCCTTGTATGCTATGGCATTTCAAGTGCTCATCTAAATGCTTTTTAAATTATATGAGGGTTTCTGCCTCTACCACCCTTTCAGGCAGTGAGTTCCAGATTCCCACTACCGTTTGGATGAAAGTGTTTTTCCTCAATTCCCTTCCCAATCTCCAGCCCCTTACCTTAAATCTATGCCCCCTGGTTATTGACCCCCTTTACCAAGGGGAAAAGTTCTTTCCTATCTATCCTATCAATGTCCTTCATAATTTTGTACACCTCGATCAGATTTCCCCTCAGCCCTCTCTGATCTCAGGAAAACAGCCTCCGTCTAACCAGCCTCTCTTCATTGTTGAATTGTTCAATGATTGTTTCATTGTTGAATTGATGACATTTCCACTCCATCTGACGAAGGAGCAGTGCTCCGAAAGCTTATGGTATTTGCTACCAAATAAACCTGTTGGACTTTAACCTGGTGTTGTGAGACTTCTTACCGAATTGTTCCAGCCCAGGCAACATCCTGGTGAATCACCTCTGCGCCCTTTCAAGTGCAATCACATCTTTCCTATCGTGTGGCGACCAGAACTAGCTGTAGCCTAAAGAGCATTTTATATGGCTCCGTTATAACCTCCCTTTTATATCCGATGCCTCGGCTAATGATGGCAAGTATCCCATATGCCTTTTTATCACCTTATCTACCTGTCCTACTGCCTTCAGGTATTTATGAATATGCACCCCAAGGTCCCTCTGGTCTTCTACACTTGCTAACATCCTTCTGTTCATTGTGTATTCCCTTGTCTTGTTGGTACTCTCACTTTCAGAGCTAAATTCTATTTGCCACTGTTCTGTCCATTTAACCCATCTGTCTCTACCCTGTAATTTAAGACTTTCCTCCTTGCTATTTAACACAATTTTTCAGGCTATCTGCGAACTTACTGACCATATCTCCTACTTTCATTCTAGATCAAACAGCAAGGAATAAGCACTGATCCCTGTGGTACACCAGGACACAGGCTTTCAGTCACATAAGCAACCTTCAACCATCACCCTCTGCCTCCAAGCCAATTTTAGATAGAATTTGCCAAATTGTCCTGGCTCCCATTGTTCTTGTACTTTCTGGACTCCGCTTTAGCAAGCTTTTGAGAAGGTTATGAGCTTATCTTCTGAAGAGACAAAGATACAGACCCTGCAAGGCTATATGACAGAGAAGCATATTAACATAAATACATGCAATTCTACCAGATCACTCAACTATCCTTTGGGTGCAAGCTTTTAGGGGATGGGGAAGAAAGAAAATTGGTTTGTGCCTTTCAGAATATATTTTATTATTAGGCAAACCCTCTTTATTCCATGTTCCAAATTTTAGAGTTGCCCTTCACACACAGCTCCAATTTTTTATATGTGGCTGAACCTGTTTAAAATTTTAGTTATCTTCAAATGAAGCTATTTATAAAAATTAACCTAGCACATTTTTCCACCAATTTTAACATTTTCCTCCCTTCTCATGGAAATGCAGATTTAAAAAGTATATATATTATTGACACAAGTAGGCTTACATTAACACTGCAATGCAGTTACTGTGAAAATCCCCGAGTTGCCACACTCCAGCGCCTGTTCGGCAACACTGAGGGAGAATTTTAGTATGACCAATGCACCTAACCAGCACGTCTTTCGGACTGTGGGAGGAAACCGGAGCACCTGGAGGAAACCCACGCAGATATGAGGAGAACGTGCAAACTCCACACAGACAGTGATTCAAGCTGGGAATCGAAGCCAGGCCGCTGGCGCTTTGAAGCAGCAGTGCTAACCACTGTGCCGCCATGCCATCCCATGGTTTAGAAGACACATCACGTTCTGGTTCCTCAGCCAATTTATCATTTCTATTGCCGGAAAATGAGCACAAGCAGGCTATTTGATCGTTGGACAACAAAGCAATTCCTGATCCTGTCCACAAATCAGCACTTCCTGCATGAATCACTGGATGGCAATTGGCAGTAGGAGCCTTAAAATTAGAAAGTTTTAAAGTTTATTTATTAATGTCACAAGTAGGCTTACATAAACACTGCAATGAAGTTACTGTGAAAATCAAAATAAAATACATGGAACGATACGTGGCAGCATTTGTGCAGCCAGTACAAAGACTGTTGTCTGTAGAAGACACTGGTATGTATTAATATTTTGGCTGGAATTCTCCGGTTTTGCATGCGTTGCTACCGCTGCCAGCAAGAATAGAGAATTCGGCACTCGGTCAAGTCTCCATTCACTGCAGCAGGACTGGAGAATTCTGTCTTTTGTACATGCTAACTTGCTATCAACTCTTTTATGATTTCCTACATCCACGTTTATGACATAGATTATCTACATAAAATTTAACAGCAGCAATTGCACTTACTGCCTATGGCAGTGTTACAGTGTCACCACTGGCAAAAGAGTCTAAATGCAGCTTCACAAATTCATAGAATCACAGAATCATAGAATTGTTACAGCACAGAAGGAGGCCATTTAGGCTGTTGTGTGTGCACCGGCTCTCCGTAGGAGCAATTTACCCATTCCTCCACCATTTCCCCATAGTTTTGTACATTCTTCCTTTGGATAAAAATCCAATTCCCTCGTGAAGACCAAAACTGAACCTGCCTTCACCACACTCTCAGGCAGTGCATTCCTGATCTTGACCATTTGCTGCATAAAAAAGATTTTCTTCATGTTGCTGTTGATTCTTTTGCTATTAACCTTAAATCTGCATACTCATTCTTGATCTTTTCAAGAGTCATAGAATCCTACAGTGCAGCAGGAGGCCAGTTGGCCCATTGAGTCTGCACCGACAACAATCCCACCCATGCCCTATCCCCATAACCCCATGCATTTACCGTAGCTCATCCCCCTGACATTAAGGGGTAATTTAGCATTGCCAATCCACCTAGCCAGCACACCTTTGAACAGTGGGAGGAAACCGAAGCACCCGGAGGAAACCCACGCAGACATGGGGAAAATGTGCAAACTCCACACAGACAGTGACATAAGCCAGGAACCGAACCTGGGTCCCTGGCGCTGTGAGGCAGCAGTGCCAGCCACTGTGCTACCATGCCGCCCAGAGTGTTAACAGTTTTTTCCTATCTACTCTGGCCAGACCCCTCATGATTTTGAATATCTCTATCAAATCTTCTCTCTGCCTTCTTTTCTCCAAAGAAAACAGTCCTAACTTCTCAAATATATCTTCATAACTTAAGCTTCTCGTCCCTAGAACCATTCTTATGATTCTTTTTTGTACTCTAATAGAACAAAGAAAATTACAGCACAGGAACAGGCCCTTCGGCCCTCCAAGCCCGCACCAACCATGCTGTCCGACTTAACTAAAACCCCCTACTCTTCCGGGGACCATATCCCTCTATTCCCATCCTATTCATGTACTTGTCAAGACGACCCTTAAAAGTCACTACCATATCCGCTTCCACTAGCTCCCCCGGCAACGAGTTCCAGGCACCCACTATTTTCTGTGTAAAAAATCTTCCTCGGACATCTCCTTTAAACCTTGCCCCTCGCACCTTAAATCTATGCCCCCTAGTAATTGACTCTTTCACCCTGGGAAAAAGCTTCTGACTATCCACTCTGTCCATGCCTCTCATAATCTTGTAGACTTCTATCAGGTCTCCCCTCAACCTCCGTCGCTCCAGTGAGAACAAACCAAGTTTCTCCAACCTCTCCTCCTAGCTAATGCCCTCCATACCAGGCAACATCCTGGTAAATTTTTTCTGTACCCTCTCCAATGCCTCCACATCCTTCTGGTAGTGTGGCGACCAGAATTGAACACTATATTCCAAGTGAGGCCTAACTAAGGTTCTGTAAGGCTGCAACATGACTTGCCAATTTTTAAACTCAATACCCCGGCCGATGAAGGCAAGTATGCCTTCACTTCCTCCCGAAAGTATTTTGCCTGGACAGAACACGATGCTTCAGTTGAGGATTAGCCAGTGTTCCAAACAAGTTTAGCATAACTTCCTTGTTTTTTATCCTCTGTGCCCCTATTAATAAAACCTAGGATGCTGTATGCTTTATTAACCCCCTCTCAACCTGTCCTGCCACCTTCAATGACTAAGGCACATAATACACCCAAGACCCTCTGCTCCTGCAACCCTTTAGAATTGTCCCCTTTAATTCACATCGTTTTTCTGCATTCTTCCTACCAAAATAAATCACTTCACACTTCTTTGAATTAAATTTAATCTGCCACTAATATAATCATTCCAACAACCTGTCAGTGTCCTTTTGAAATTCTACACTCTACTTTCATATCAGCCGCACATTTTGAAATTGTGCATTGTACACCTAGGCCCAGGTCATTAATATACATCAGAAAGAGCACGATCCCCACACTGATCCCTGTGGAACTCTACTTTTTCCAGCCTGGAAAACATCCATTAGCCACTACTCTGTTTCTTGTCACTTGGTCATGGCTGGTTTTTCCTTAATTAACTCGCATTTGTCCCATATTTGCCCGAGTGAAGATGATTTTATCCTGAATTATCATTTCCCCACCACCAAGGTTAAACTGACTGGTCGGTGGTTGCTGGCCATATCTTTACATCTTTTTTTGATCAAGGGCGTCATTACCATCATCATGTATGTTTTAGCCAAAGGCAGGTCTTTTTCTCATTTAGTCTTTTCATATCTCTCTATTCTGTACCAATCTTTTCATTTGCCAATAACTTCCTTCAATTTTCGAGCCATCGAACAATGAATTTCTCTTCCTTTCTATTTTTCCTTGAAATCTTCTTTCCATAATGTCTCTTACAAGTCTGTCTCCTCTCAAAATGTGTCCTACCCAGTTTCTTTGCCTTTTCCTATTTATGTTCAACAAATTGTTCATTCCTTCTCCATAGTACTTCATCAATTGCTATTTTTTCTGCTTTGCAGACCTTTTCCATTCTTCTCCAAACCCACATTTCAAAGCTATTTAGTAAGTTCATCTCCTTTCATAAGATCTATGTCTCACATCCATACAAAACGGAACTCCAAGGCAAGCTCTGCAAGTTTTTTGAGTTGTTTATTCAACTTTCCAGTTAGCAACCATTTTTTCTTAAAAGCTGGCCTTTCCCATTGCTATCTTTGTTCTTATTTCTTTGTTGCATATTTTTTCACCTTCAGAAATTATTCCCAAATATTGGAATTCTTGCACCTGTTCTAGTTCTCTTTCTATTAATATATGAATTCCCTTGGTGATTTTGAAATATGTAACACAACCAGTCAATGTTGATGCCTGCTGTTACTAATCCTCCTTATGTGCTTGCTATTACAAGTGCTTTGTTATCTGCAAATCTAACTGATGTTATTGTTCCACCCCCCCCAACATTTACCACCAGATTCTGTTTCTTCAAACAGTCTTTGATTATTGTTTTGCATAGACATCATAGAGTACCGGTGATAAACAAAATCCATGTTAAACTCCTCTTCCAATTACACATGGTTCTGACTCCCCAATGTCCACTCTCACTGATACTGTTTGTCCCATATAAAGCTTTCTTATGCGTTGTCTAACTCTCCAGTCTATTCCAATGTATTTCATAAGAACATAAGAAATAGGAGCAGGAGTAGGCCATCTAGCCCCTCGAGCCTGCCCCACCATTCAATAAGATCATGGCTGATCTGAAGTGGATCAGTTCCACTTACCCACCTGATCCCTATAACCCCTAATTCCCTTACCGATCAGGAATCCATCTATCCGTGATTTAAACATATTCAACGAGGTAGCCTCCACCACTTCAGTGGGCAGAGAATTCCAGAGATTCACCACCCTCTGAGAGAAGAAGTTCCTCCTCAACTCTGTCCTAAACTGACCCCCCTTTATTTTGAGGCTGTGCCCTCTAGTTCTAGCTTCCTTTCTAAGTGGAAAGAATCTCTCCACCTCTACCCTATCCAGCCCCTTCATTATCTTATAGGTCTCTATAAGATCCCCCCTCAGCCTTCTCAATTCCAACGAGTACAAACCCAATCTGCTCAGTCTCTCCTCATAATCAACACCCCTTATCTCTGGTATCAACCTGGTGAACCTTCTCTGCACTCCCTCCAAGGCCAATATATCCTTCTGCAAATAAGGGGACCAATACTGCACACACTATTCCAGCTGCGGCCTCACCAATGCCCTGTACAGATGCAGCAAGACATCTCTGCTTTTCAGCTCTGTCAAGAGATTAATTTAATCAATCTGATCGAATGCTTTTTCAAAATCTACTGAACAAACATTAATTTAGTGTTCAAAATCTAAATTGCGTTCTCTGATTAACCTTATAATGCTGTTTGCCTCTCTTGTCCCTCATTCTCCTTGGAATCCAAACTGGTCATCTCTGATTTCCTGTCCACTCTCTTTGCTGCAATCTCAATACTGCTTTCGATGCAAGGGCAATCAGACTAATTGTATGGAAGTCAAGACATCAACATGCCCTTGGCATTTTTATCAGGGTGATCATTATTGTCCGCATGAAGTCCTCTGGCCTTTTTGATAAGTCATGATGTGGAGATGCCGGCGTTGGACTGGGGTAAACACAGTAAGAAGTCTCACAACACCAGGTTAAAGTCCAACAGGTTTATTTGGTAGCAAAAGCCACTAGCTTTCGGAGCGCTGCCCCTTCACTCACCTAACGAAGGGGCAGCGCTCCGAAAGCTAGTGGCTTTTGCTACCAAATAAACCTGTTGGACTTCAACCTGGTGTTGTGAGACTTCTTACTCTTTTTGATAAGTACAGTGAAATCACCGTCCACATTCTCTCCTAGCTCAATCATTTTAGTTTTTCATTTTTTTTTGCACTTAGTTTTTCAATATGCTCCTTCCATCTTTTTCTTATTTCACTGGGATTTGTTAACAAAACATCTTGCTCTCTATTGCTATTGTTTGGTCATTTCTGCTAAATGGCACTTTGCATACATGGATGGCACGGTAGCACAGTGGTTAGCACTGCTGCCTCACAGCGCCAGTGACCCGAATTCGATTCCGGCCTCGGGTCACTGTCTGTGTGGAGTTCGCACGTTCTCCCCATGTCTGTGTGGGTTTCCTCCCACAGTCCAAAGATGTATGGGTTTGGTTGATGGCCCATGCTAAATTGATTGAGTGTCAGGGGATTGGCAGGGTAAATATGTGGGGTCACAAGAAAAGGGCCTGGGTGGGATTGTGGTCGGTGCAGACTTGATGGGCTGAATGGCCTCTTTCTGCACTGTAGGGATTTTATGGGATTCTATGATTTGCTTTTGCATAGATAAAGTCCACCCTTCCCAGTCGATCTCATTCCAAGTGTATCGCACTGCTTTTTTAACCATATTCTTGCGCCTTTTCAGTTTCTCCTCAACTCGTTATTCAACTGTCTGTATTACTGATGTTCTTAAATGTCCTCCTTTCTTCCGTCTTTTGCAACATTGCAGTCATAGTCCATGGTTTCTTGATCCTTTTTCCTTTTGGATCAAAGATGGAATACGTAGAAAACAGTGGAACCTAGAAAGGTTGAAAGAAGTAAATAAAGAAATTGTTAATGAAGTACACAAAACAATAGCTGGAAAAAACAAGGATACCACCAACACGAATGAGCAATGGAAATAGATTACAAAATCTGTCAAGGAAGGAGGGCAAACAGTATCGGGTTTTTAAGAAGAAAAAGTATCAAGGAGTGTGTAACGTTTGTAATTCTGCAGTACTCTGCACCACTCCTAAGTCTAAGGAAAACTGAACAATTATGGCCAGTGCCTCCGCAATTTCCATACTCACTTCCTTCAGTATCAGCAGATGCATCCCATCTGGTTCTGTTGCCGTAACCGACAGCCCAATTAATCCTATTCTCCTTATCAATTTTAAACCCTCAAGGTGTCTGCATTACTTCTTTCACCATGACCTGCACAGCATCTTGTTCCTTGGCAAAGGCAGGTGCAAAGTATTCATTTAATACTTCAGTCTCTACCCTTTCTTCCTTTTTGATCCCAATTCGGCCCCACTACTTTTGCCACCCTTTTGTTAATTATATGCCTAAATTGATTCCCTTTTATATTAGCTGGTAGTCTCTTTTCATACTTTCTCTTTGCTTCTTTTCTAGGTTTTTTAACTCTATCTTTGAACCTTTTAAATTCAGTCTGGTTCTCAGCAGTATTGTCCACCTGACATCTGTCCCTCCTTTATCTTAATCTTACCCTCTTTTTATCCAAGGAGCTCTGGATTTGTTTGCCTTGTCTTTCTACTTTGTGTGAATATACCCTGTCTGTGCCCAAGCTAGGGAAAGCTTCTCTGAAGGCAGCCCATTGTTTAGATAGCTTTTTGCATGCCAAACTTTGATTCCAATTGATCTAGGCCAAATCCATTCCCACCCAATTGATGTTGGCTTTCCCCCAGTGAATTATTCTTACTCTCATTGTTCCTGGTCCTTTCCCACAATCAACCTAAACATTATGATACAATGATCACGATAGAAACACCTTCCTTGTTCTCTATTGCTGTTTTTCAGTCCTTCATGCTGAATGCCACTAATTTCCTTTGCCTTTGCATATTTAAGGTTGTTTAATATTTAAGGACATAGAGTTCATACAAAAAGTTGGAAAATAGGTCAACACGTGACTTCAAAATAGGGACTGAATTAGATGTGCAAGCCTTAGACCAGGGTTTCCAAAACATTTCCAGTCACAGAACCCTTTTGACCTCCCAAGAGGACAGAATCCCTGGGAAACATTCTTATTGCGCTGATGAGCTAAACCGTGGTTTAGTGGAAAACGAGTTACAAATTCATCATCTGCTAACTTAAAAATGTCCCATTTATGCCCACTCTCTGCTTCCTGTCAGTTAGCCAATCATTGATCCATGCTATATATTATCCCAGCACCATGAACCCTTACCTTATCCATTAACCGTTTGTGTGACACCTTATCAAATACCTCTTGGAATTCAGGTAGACTACATTTACTGGTCCCCCTTTACCTACGTTACTAGTTACGTGCATAAACAACTCTAATAAATTTGTCAAACAGGATTCCCCCTTAGTAAAACCCGGCTGACTTGTAATCATACTATGCTTTTCTAAGTACATTGTTAACACTTCATTAGTAATAGATTCCAGCATTTCCCCCACAACTGATGTTTGGACAACTGGCCCATTGTTCTTTGTTTTCTCCTCTCCCTCTGTTCTTGAAAAGCAGAGTAATATTTGTCAACTTCCAGTCTGATGGGACTGTTCCCCCATCCAAGGAATTCTGGAATATCACAGCCAGCACATCCATTTTCTCTGCAGCGATTTCTTTCAGAACTCTTGAGATGTAGGCCATCAGGCCCTGGGATTTGTTGGATTTTCCAATACTTTTGCTCTGATGTTTATTTTCCTAATTTATTAACTTTTTAACCCCTGGGTTACTGTCTATTTCTGGAATGAAACTTGTGTCTTCAACTGTGAAAACAGACCCAAAATATTTGTTCAATGCTTCTGCCATTTCCTCGTTCTCCATGATAATTTCTTCTGTCTCTGATTGTGATTGACCAATGTTTACTTAAGCTACTCTGTTTCTCTTTATATACTTATAAACGCTCTTAATATCTGTTTTTATATTACTGGCTAGTTTATTCTCATTATAGTTTCCCCTTTTTGTCAACTATTTGGTAGTCTGCTGGTTTCTACAACATCCAAATCCAAAGACTTGTTACTTTTTTTTTGCAATATTGTAAACCTTTTTAAAACATCTAATACTATCCCTAATTGCTGAGTGACCCACAGATAGGACCTTCATGCTAAGCTGTTTTTCAGTGGAAGGTACTTTTTTGGACATTTTGAATTGTTTCTTTAATTGTTCACCACTGGATGTTTACCTCCATACCTTTTGATCTATTTACCCAATTTACCTCAGCCAACTCTCCCCTCACACCTACGTAATTGACTTTGTTTAAATTTAAGATTCTTGTTGATCATTGGAGTATGTCACTTTCAAACGTGCAATTCAGTGGTATTATGATCACTATTTCCCCGTGGAACTTTTACCATGACATATGAGGGATGGGTTGGTAAGTTTGCTGACGACACGAAGGTTGGTGGGGTTGTGGATAGTCTGGAGGGATGTCAGAAGTTACAGAGGGACATAGATAGGATGCAAGACTGGGCGGAGAAGTGGCAGATGGACTTCAACCCAGATAAATGCGTAGTGGTCCATTTTGGCAGGTCAAATGGGATGAAGGAGTACAATATAAAGGGAAAGACTCTTAGTACGGTAGAGGATCAGAAGGACCTTGGGGTCCGGGTCCATAGGACTCTAAAATCGGCCCCGCAGTTGGAGGAGGTGGTTAAGAAGACGTATGGTGTGCTGGCCTTTATCAATCGAGGGATTGAGTTTAGGAGTCCGGGGATAATGATGCAGCTATATAAGACCCTCGTCAGACCCTACTTGGAGTACTGTGCTCAGTTCTGGTCGCCTCATTACAGGAAGGATGTGGAAAAGATAGAAAGGGTGCAGAGGAGATTTACAAGGATGTTGCCTGGATTGAGTGGCATGCCTTATGAGGATAGGCTGAGGGAGCTCGGTCTTTTCTCCTTGGAGAGACACAGGATGAGAGGAGACCTAATAGAGGTATATAAGATGTTGAGAGGCATAGATCGGGTGGACTCTCAGAGGCTTTTTCCCAAGGTGGAAATGGCTGCTACGAGAGGACACAGGTTTAAAGTGCTGGGGGGTAGGTACAGAGGAAATGTTAGGGGGAAGTTTTTCACACAGAGGGTGGTGGGCGAATGGAATCGGCTGCCGTCAGTGGTGGTGGAGGCAAACTCAATAGGGTCTTTTAAGAGACTCCTGGATGAGTACATGGGACTTAATAGGATGGAGGGTTATAGGTAGGCCAAGAAGGTAGGGATATGTTCGGCACAACTTGTGGGGCCGAAGGGCCTGTTTTGTGCTGTAGTTTCTCTATGTTTCTTCTATGTTTCTATAACCCATTAACCCTGCTTTGCTACGCAACACTAGATCCAAGATAGCTTTATCCCTAGTTGGTTCCACAATGTATTGCTCCAAGGTACTGTCACAAAAGTATTCCAAAAACTCATCTTCTAGACTTCTCTTGCTAATTTGATTGCCCAAGTTTATATGAAGATCAGAACCCCCCACAATTATGACATTGCCTTTATTACAGGCTTTAATAATTTCTAGTTTATTGCTATGTCCAACAGTATAGCTAATGTTAGTAGTTATAAACTACTCCCACGGGTGTTTTTTGACTCTTGCTATTTCTAATTTTTGTCCATACTGATTCTATTCATGATCTTCTGAGGCCAGATCCTTTCTCATTAAGGTTCTTATTTCATCCCTTACTCTCAGGACTACCCCTCCTTTGTTATTTTGTCTGTTTTTCCAAAATATTGTGTACCCTGGAATATTTATTTTGCAACCTTGTAACCATGTCTCTGTACACTGTAGTCCCCTGGTTTTGGAATAAGAGATGCAAAAAGCAGAAAGGAACAGATTTGTAACCCTGAAAAGCACAATGTGAAGAGTGTAAATTAGATTATTGCAACAACTATTTAAATCTATATTGAATATAGACAACAACGGATTCCATATTCAGGTTATGTTGGTGCTTTACCGTAAGATATTTAGAATGATAGTATAATAGTATTTTCACTAAAACTAATGGCTAAAGGCACTTCTCAATCTGCTTGTTTCTGTTTGTGATGAAACTCGAGCTCATAGAACAAAACACCACCAAAGTTTTGTCACAGCTGAGTCCAATCCTGCCATTGCACTATATCCATGCATATTTATCTTTCAACTTGAATTGCTGAAAATATTTCCTCCTCAGGTGGTTGGCACAGTGAATAGCACTGCTGCCTCACAGCGCCAGGGATCCGGGTTCAATTCCAGCCTTGGGTGATTGTCTCTGAGGAGTTTGCACAATCCCCCTGTGTCTGCATGGGTTTCCTCCGGGTGCTCCGGTCTCATTCCATAATCCAAAAATGTGCAGGTTAGGTGAATTGGCCGCGCCAAATTGCCCCTTAGTGTCCCAAGATATGTTGGTTAGGGAGATTAGTGGGGTAAATGTGTAGGCTTAAGGGAATGGGGTAGATGGTGTGCCTGGGTAAGAGGCTCTGTTGGAGAGCCGGTGCAGACTCGATGGGCTGAATGGCCTCCTTCTGCACTGTAGCGATTCTATGAAAGTTATATTGCTGAGAGTGTGGGTTTACCTGAGAATATAGAAAGTAATGTGGGAATTATGGCACTCGTAATGAAATGAGAATCAGAAACCTGTCTCAGAATATCTGACTTTATATTGATGTCAGTGCCATATGCTCATGGCCCAGGTTCTGAAGTGCAGATTGCATGTATCCAAATAAACCCCCTTGATTTGCTTGTGGTAGGATCCAGGAAAGACCCAATTTATAACTGCTTGGCAAATCTGTCAAAGCTGTTGCCAGGTGCGTGGGATCCAGACTTTGGGAATTGATGTAGACATTCCACTAACACCAACATAAAATCACTGCACTTCGAGGCTACCCTGCAGAAACAATACCCAGGCCATTTGGCTGTACTTTGAGGCTACACTTCAGATATTGTGAAACCTTTGCTTTGAGCTTCTATGTTGAGTACAGTTCTTGTATTTATATTTAAAGCTAGAATTCATTAGTCTCGTCTGGGAGATTGGTGTCTATGTACAACTCTCATTACCAAAACATCCTGGTTCCTAATCCCAGCAACATAATTCTTGGTTTGAAGTTATTCTCACAGATATAAAATTCAGCTGCTGGGAAAGAGAAGTTGCATTTGGCAGTATAAACATGGGGAGCTGAACTAGCAGAATCCAAATTCAATAAGCAGCAGTGTAGACTAGAAGCAGATCTATCATTTACACCATTTGGTTGTGAGGCTCCAATGTCCAAGGTATAGCGCACATCGACTATTTAGCTGTGGTTATTAAGCTCCAGTGAATATGCAGCATATTGCCATTGTTTGCTGATCTACTGTTCGTATGCTGTGCTGCACTAATGTGCATACTGTTGATGCTGCTCACTGGCTGCTTTTGTTCTGCACACAGCTCCCAGACATCACAACCTAGCAGACGAGACAGAGTAGAATTCAGCACTGTCTAGTGTTTAACCATTTCACCTATAGTCTAGGCAGAATTCATTTCTCTGTGGGGCAAGTTGGTAAGTGTATAGTACTTGTATTTAGTTTCAGGCAATCAACTGGAGATTCCATTGTGCTCTTATATATAGGAGCAGTTGGAAACAGTGTTTGTTGGATTTGCAGGTTTATGTATGTAATGTGCGTCTCTAAATAAAAGCTATAATAATATGTAATGGTTAGGCTCCAGTTCTATCCTTCTCTATCTGGTTTGGAACACAATATAGCATCTTTATTTTCCAATTCCTTTCCCTTTCTGAAGTCTCTGGCTGAGGTAAAGTTTCATAAGAACTTAAGAAATAGGAGCAAGGAGTAGATCATAAGGCCCTTTGAACCTGATCCACCATTCAGTACAATCATTACTCAATTCCACTGTCCTGCCCTCTTCCCAAATCCCTTGAAAACTCCCTAAGAGTCTTAAAATATGTCTATCTGAACCTTGAATATATCCCAGCAATGGAGCATCCACAATTCTCTGGGATGGAGAATTCCAAAGATTCACAACCTTCTGAGTGGTGAAATTTATCTATCTCAGTTCTTAATGATTGATCCCTTATCCTGGGACTGTGCTTGCATGTTCCAGATTCCCCAGCTAGGGAAAACAATCTCTATTTTTACCCTGACAAGCCCCCTCTGAATCTTGATTGTTCTGACGTGATCATTTCTCACTCTTATAAATTTCAGACAGTATAGGCCCAATTTATTCTCCCTCCCAGAAACTAATTGAAGACAGTGCCAGACCTCTGGTATATTGCTCTTAACTTCCCATTCTTCACGTGGGAGCTAAGACTGAGTATCGGCAGTTCACACATTCTTCCTAGCAGGGATCTTTGGATTGCAATCAAGAGGAAGATCCCTGGTTGATCATTTTTTTCCTCCCAAACTTAGAGAAGCTAATGCCAGTTGTATGCCAACTAATACTCTGACTGTGATCAATTCGCTCCATACTGATGAAGGTGAATCAAACCTGAGACCTTCAGATTGATACCACTGAAAAATAATGATCCGCAAACAATTTTGATATGTGTTTAGCCGTCGCTACTCGATATTCTTGGGTTCACATGTTGTGCTGTTTTGCTCTCCTGATTCATATGGTACAACATTCAGGCCAACAGCAACATCCTTATATTTGCCAATAGAAATGTCATATTGGCCCTATACCATATTTAATTGCTTATGTGGCTGTGTGGTGCACTCTACGCCCCCTTCCATCCTCCTAACCCCCCCCCCCCCCCCATCAAGTTTTTGTTTCTCTTTCTCCAAAGGAGTTTTTCAGAACTTTTGCTGCTGCATCCCAGACATTCTACTTACTACAACCACCAGAGGAGTGTGCACAGACTGTTAAATACATGCAGTGGGGAATAAAAGGATCTTCAGCCAAAAATGAACTTGATCGGTTGGTGGCATCTTATGCCCTTGGCATTTTATGTGCATTTAATATTAAAACCTGGATAGTCGGGTAGGAAATTGGGCCTATACTCTGGAATTTAGAAGACTGGGAGGTGATCGCATTGAAACACACATGATTCAGAAGGGGCATGACAGGGCAGACACTCGGAGGTTGTTTCCCCTGGCTGGAAAATCTAGAACATGGGGCACACTCTCAGGATGTAGATCAATCATGTAGGATCGAAATAAGGATAAATTTGCCACACAGAAGGTTGTGCATCTTCAGAATTCTCAATCGCAGGGAGTTGTGGATGGTCCAATGTTGAATACATTCAGGGCTGAGATAGAAAGATTTTTGGTGTCTCAGGGAATCAAGGGTTTTAGGGGGAAGGCAGGATAGTCAAGTTACTGTGTGCTTAATAGTGTCAGTTACTAGGACATCGTGTGTTTAATAATGATAGGGCAATAGGGCATGGCCTTGGGTTTTTAATTTGATTTATTATTGTCACAAGTATTGGGATACGGTGAAAAGTATTGTTTCTTACGTGCTATACAGACAAAACATACTGTTCATAGATTTGATTTGATTTATTATTGTCACATGTATTGGTATATAGTGAAAAGTATTGTTTCTTGCACGCTATACAGACAAAGCATACCATACATAGAGAAGGAAAGAAGAGCATGCAGAATGTAGTGTTGCAGCCATAGCTAGGGTGTACAGAAAAATCAACTTAATGCAAGGTAGGTCCATTCAAAAGTCTGATGGCAGCAGGGAAGAAGCTGTTCTTCAGTCAGTTGGTATGTGACTTCAGACTTTTGTATCTTTTTCCCAACGGAAGAAGGTGGAAGAGAGTATGTCCAGGTGTGTGGGGTCCTTGATTATGAGTATATAGGGGAGAATGAAAGCAGAGGATGCAGAATATAGTGTTGCAGTTACAGACAGGGTTAAAAGAAAGGTCAACTTAACATATGATAGGTCCATTCAAAAGTCTGATGGCAGCAGGGAAGAAGCTGTTCTTGAGTACCACAGATAGGGCTGTGTGTGTGGATTCAATAATATCATAGATACTAGGTCATTGTAGGTGATTATATATCACAGATGCTAAGGCACCATCTGTGGGTTGAATAGTTCTGGATGTTAGACTTAAAAGTAACAGATATTTGGGGATCGTCTTTGATTATTTAACGCTGTCACTGAAAAGTGGGTCCTGTCTGTGGTTATAATAGTAATGCATTAATAATAAATGCACAGATATCTGGGCTTTGCCCGTGGGTTTAATAGTATCACAGTATTATGGATATTATTTTAAAAAGAAATTGGATGGACGTTGGGGGAAATAAACTTAAGGTTGGAGTGGGGGAATGGGACTGACTGGATTGCTCCACAGAGAACTAACATGAACTTGATGGGCATTCCTTAAGTGGTGTAATACCTCTGAGTCGCTATCCTATTAATTATAACAGTATCACTATTACCGGACCATTATCTGTGAGGTTAGTAGTATCACAGGTAACTGGGCATCCTCTGTGGGTTTAATAGCACCACAGATAGCAGGGTTCTATCTCCTGATTAAAATTGATTACTGTGGCTGTAATAGTAACATATATACCTGGGCACCAGCTGAAATTATAGAACATAGAACATAGAACATAGAACATTACAGCGCAGAACAGGCCCTTCGGCCCACGATGTTGCACCGACCAGTTAAAAAAAAAACTGTGACCCTCCAACCTAAACCAATTTCTTTTCGTCCATGAACCTATCTACGGATCTCTTAAACGCCCCCAAACTAGGCGCATTTACTACTGATGCTGGCAGGGCATTCCAATCCCTCACCACCCTCTGGGTAAAGAACCTACCCCTGACATCGGTTCTATAACTACCCCCCCTCAATTTAAAGCCATGCCCCCTCGTGCTGGATTTCTCCATCAGAGGAAAAAGGCTATCACTATCCACCCTATCTAAACCTCTAATCATCTTATATGTTTCAATAAGATCCCCTCTCAGCCGCCGCCTTTCCAGCGAAAACAATCCCAAATCCCTCAGCCTCTCCTCATAGGATCTCCCCTCCATACCATGCTAATACAAATAATTGGGCACCATCTGTGGTTATAAAAGTAACACAGTTATTAGGGTGCTGTCTGTGATTATAATTGTATCTCAGATATTCTGGCTGTGGGTTTAATAGCAACAGACGTTACTATGGTCTTGTGAGATTAATTGAATCACATGTTACTAGGGCAGCATCCATGGTTATAATAGTATAGAAGTCTCACGACACCATGTTAAAGTCCAACAGGTTTATTTGGTAGCAAACGCCACTAGCTTTCGGAGCGCTGCTCCTTCGTCAGGTGAGTGGGTCAGGTGAGAGACCCACTCACCTGACGAAGAAGCAGCGCTCCGAAAGCTAGTGGCGTTTGCTACCAAATAAACCTGTTGGACTTTAACCTGGTGTTGTGAGACTTCTTACTGTGTTTACCCCAGTCCAACGCCGGCATCTCCACATTATAATAGTATCACAGGTATAAGGGCAGTGCCTATTATTATAGTATCGCAGTTACTTGGATGTCATCTGTGATATAGTACCACAGAAACTGAGGCACTATATGTTTGTTTAATTAAGCAATACAGTATCTAATTGTCTGGAGATTCTTTAACACATTTGTCCAATTAATTATTGGAAAGACTGAAGCCATGCTTTTTGGTCCCTGTTCCAAACTCTATTCCCTAGCTACTGACTCCATCCCTCTTCATGGTAACTGTCTGAGATTGTTTGCAACTCTGGTCACACATTTGCAACCCTGGTCTCTCATTTGCTTCTGAGATGAGCTTCCAGCCTCATATTAGTGCCATTTCTAAGACAGACTATTTCCACAGTATATACCTGACTTTGCCCCTTTTGCAGCTCATCCGTTACTGAAACCCTCATTCATGCCTTTGTTACTTTTAGACCTGACATGTTATTCCAACATAATTGTAGCTGGTCTCCCACATTCTACCATCAGGTCTTCCAAACCTCTGCTGCCCGAGTCTTACCTTGTAGCAATTCCCATTCCCCTAGCATCTCTGTGCTCATTGACCTGTATTGGTTCCTGGTCAAACAGTGTCTTGATTTTAAAATGCTTGTCCTGGTTTCCAAATCACTGTATGGCCTTGTCCCTCCCTTTCTCTAATTTTTTGCAGCCCCACAACCCTCAGAGGTATCTACATTCCACTAATCATGGCCTTTTGTGCATCCCCAATTATAATTGCTCCACCATCAGTGGCTGTGCCTTCAGCTGACTTAGTTCCAAGCTGTGAAATTCCTTCCCTACGCCTCATTTTCCTCCCTTAAGACATTCCTCTTTCACCATGCTTTTGGTCATCTGACTTGATGTCTGCTTCCGGCTCATTGTCATATTTTGTTTTATAGTTCTCCTGTGAAGCATCTTGGGATGTTTCATTATGCTAAAGGAACCATGTAAAGCAACTATAAGTTGTTATTGGTGAAAGAAAGTGACAGAAAAGGAGGAATATTAAAGCAGACTAAAAGATGGAGGTAAAAGCATATTACTACAAAGGTCATCCAGACTTGAAACGTTTGCTCTATTCTCTTACAACAATGAGAACCTGCTGAGAATTTCCAGCATTTTCTGTTTTTGTTGTCGTGAAAGACAGAGAATGGGGATAAAAAGAGAACCAATGCAGGAACCAGGAGGGAGAGAGGAATGAAAAATTAATTTATTGAACCATTTCTACCTACCAACCCCCACCCAGCTTGACTGGAAAGTCTAGGAGTGAATTTGATTCTCCCCCCCCCCCCCCTTCTATTCCTGTACAGAAATTAAAATATTTAATATGTTGCATCCAAGGTTGCTGCATAGTGACCAGGCATAGCACCTGGCTCAGCAGGCTGCTTAACACAGGCCTGGCCCAGCAGGCTGCTTAACACAGGCCTGGCCCAGCAGGCTGCTTAACACAGGCCTGGCTCAGCAGGCTGCTTAACACAGGCCTGGCTCAGCAGGCTGCTTAATACAGGCCTGGCCCAGCAGGCTGCTTAACACAGGCCTGGCCCAGCAGGCTGCTTAATACAGGCCTGGCCCAGCAGGCTGCTTAACACAGGCCTGGCTCAGCAGGCTGCTTAACACAGGCCTGGCCCAGCAGGCTGCTTAACACAGGCCTGGCCCAGCAGGCTGCTTAACACAGGCCTGGCCCAGCAGGCTGCTTAACACAGGCCTGGCCCAGCAGGCTGCTTAACACAGGCCTGGCCCAGCAGGCTGCTTAACACAGGCCTGGCCCAGCAGGCTGCTCTTGGGGAGCCCAAATGTTAAAAAGTTTGAAGAAAAAATCTGACATGTTCATGCAGCAGATCACAAGTGCACATGGTTACTTCCCAGAAACAAGCTGCCTCTTTCACCAAAGATGTCTTTTCCAGCCACAATTACAGATGGCAAACTTCAAAGTGCTTACAATGTTGCAGCACTGTTTTCAAAAAGAAGTTAATGTTTTGTGCATTCACAGCACATGAGGCTGATCTTTCCAGGTTTCCTATTTAAAATACTTTATGTACTTAAATCCCTGGGAAGTTTTGAATGTTGTCCAGAGATTACATTTCTCAGCTGTGGGAGCTGTGACTGTTCTTTTAATTTCCCCCCCTCCCTGGCGCACCTCATTTTTTTTTGTTTCTCTGAACAGGTCTTGTATTTACAATTCTGTTGTTTGTTCTGGGGAAGATGTCTGCAATGCAGGGGAGTTGCCAAGAGCTCGTTAAACGTAGCTTGGAGTTGAGCCAGGTATTCATTGCTTGGAGGCCAGACGGCATTTGGTTCAAGCTGGGTGGGGGTTGGTAGGCTGGAATGATTCACTGAATTCATTTTCAATCTCCCTGATTCTACATCTTTGTCGGCATTAAATTTCCTCTATTTTTATATTACATAAATTTTACTCTATCCGCCAACCTCTTTCTCTCGTGTCCGTGCATGCTTGTTTTTCAGTTTCTCTTGCCTCAACAAAACTAAATCCCCTTGTCTGTGTGGTTTGAGAGAGTAAGAAAAGAGACTGTCAGCTTGCATAAAAGGGAATCCAAAAGGCATCTACAGGCATATAAATTTTATAAGTGTGCTAAAAGGAGTGAAGCTGATTGAGGGACCAAAAGGGAAATTTATGCACGGAGGCACAGAGGGCCTGTCTGTACCAGGAAAGTAGAAGGATTAAATTAACTCAAAAGGTTAACTCAGTTTCTCTCTCCACAGATGCTGCCAGACCTGCTGAGTTTATCCAGCATTTCTATTTTTATTATATATATTGTATTTAAGTCACCGGGATAGGATCAGATACACCTGAGGATGCTGAGGGAAGTAAGGGTGGAAATTGCTGAGGTGCTGGCCATAATCTCCCAATCCTCCTGAGGTGCAGGGCTGGTGCCAGAGGAATGGAGAATTGTAAATGTTTATTTCCTTGTTCAAAAGAGGACGTATGAATAAGCCCGGCAACTACTGGCCACTCTGTTTAGCTGAATGGTGAGAAAGCTTAATCCAAGAGAAAATAAACAGTTTGTTGGACAAATGTGAATTAATGAAGGAAAGCCAGTTGTATTTGTTAAGGGCAAATTGTATTTAACTAATGTGTCGCATGAATTGCTTGTCAGGAAAGTTAAAAGCCCATGGAATTAAAGTGCCAGTGGCCAGATGGGTATGAAGTTGATTGATTGACGGGAAAGATACGAGTAGTGGTGAATGGTTGTTTCTTCGATCAGCAGAAGGTATATAGTGGGGTTCTCCTGGGGTTGGTATGAGGTCCACTGCTTTTCCTGATCTATATTAATGACCTAGACTTGGCCGTGCAAAGCACAATTTCAAAATTTGTAGATGTGACAAAACCTGAAGTATTTTTAACTACGAAGGGGATAGAGAAGACATGCTGGTGGAATGGGTGGAGAAGTGGCAGATGAAATTTAATGCACAGAAGTGTGAAGTAATTAATCCTCCTATTCCTATACTCACTTAACATAGTACTGGGTGTAATCCTGAGATTACTGCTGGTCCTGCTTTTTGATCTTCTTAGCTCCCTAAAATCTGCTTTCAGGACCTCATTGCGCTTTCAATCTATGTCGTCGATACTAATGTTGACTGTGACCTCTGAATGTTCACCCTTCCCCAGAATAATGTCAGAAAGCTACTCTGCGAGATCCTTGACCCAAGCATCAAGGAGGCAACATCCCATCCTGGAGCCACATCTACAACCACAGAAATGTCTGTTTGTACCCCTAAATAACAAATCTTCTATCACTACTGTTCTTCCACTTTTCTTTTCTCCCTTCCTGTGCAGCTGAGCTACTTGTGGTTCAAAGAATTCGGCTTTGACTGTACTCCTCTGAGGAACCATTGCCTCACCAGTATCCAAAAGGGAAAACCAATTCGCCATGAGATCGACTCTGGGGATTCCTGCACTACCTGCCAATTTTTCTTAGATTGCCTGGTAGTCATCCATTTCTGAAATGCCTATATGCTCCTAACCTGTAGTGTGACCACCTCCCCTAAATGTGACATCCACATAGTTCTCTGCCTTTGCAGATGCACAGTAAGAAGTCTCACAACACCAGGTTAAAGTCCAACAGGTTTATTTGGGAGCAAATACCATAAGCTTTCGGAGCACAGCTCCTTCATCAGATGCACCACAGTGATTCCAGCTGCCACTCAAGTTCCGAAACCTGGAGTGCAAACTTGTGCAACCGGTGACACTTTTCGCAGATGTGTTTGTCTAAGACATATGTTGTGTCCATGACTTCTCACATGCCACAGGCTGTGCATTCCACTCGGCTGAACTGCCCTGCCATACCCTAATTTTAAGGACTATTTGTTCTCAGTAAAATAGCTTATCAAGTCCTTGCCAACCAGCTCCTTCTGCTGCACCAAAGTAAGAAAAAAAGAGCACCTCTTTCCCACTCCCCTGAACTCCCACTCAGCAAACTCATATCTACTCACTCTCAATCTGCACTCCATTTGCAAAGCTGCATCCAGACCTCTATATTTCTATAGTTTGAAACTGAAACTGCAGCAGCTACATTGGACTAGTTAGCTAATTAACTAATCAGCTGCTCTCCAGTAGAGCTTATTTACCCCTGCCTATGGCTGGAAGAAACTTACTTTACTAACTTTGTTTGCACAGTAAACACCAGTTAAATACGAAGTGCACTTTAGGATGATGTTGACTTAGAAATCCCCCCTCACCAAACTGATATCTATCTGCTCCCTCTGCTTTACAATCTGCACTTCTGAGGTGGCAGATGGGGCCCACTTGGGCACCTTGCATGAGGAAAGTTAGATTAGTTGATTAGGTGGCTAGCGTGTAGTTCAGAACAACACCAACAGCACAGGTGCGATTTCTGTTCTGGCTGTGGTGGACTTGCAACCTGCCTTCTCTCTGTCTCTGAGAGTAGAAGACAATGGCAAACCACCACTGGCAAAAGTTACCAAAGAAATAGTTCAAAATGAAGCATCAGCAGGCAATGAACTAAAGATCTTCCTTAGGCAGAGCACGTGACATGATTTTGTACACGTTTAGTAGAGGTCGTAAGGCACTTCCCTCAGTACTGCACTGGCATGAGCCAGGATTATATGCCCAAGTCCTAGATGTTAATTGAACCCTTTACATTATGGCCCATACCACGTTGGTCAAACTGGCATTATGCTCCACCCCTCTCACAGTTGTTCTGATGATGCAACCTACTATGACATCATTTCTGAGATGTGCTTATTTTACCTCCGCTGAGGATTCCCCCCACTGTGGTGACACGATCCTCAAACATGTGCGCCACATTTCCTGCACTTCTACTCTGACCTCTTTCCCTCCTTCCAGAACCACAATAGTGTTCTCCTTGTCCTCATCCACCCGCCCACCAGCCCCTGTATTCCAAAGATAATTTTCTGCCATAATGCCACTATCTAACACATCTTCCCTCCCTTTCCAGCATTCCAAAGGAACTGTTTCATCCATGAAGCTGTAATGCACTCCTCAATCTCCCCTAACACCTTGTCCCCCTCCCACATCATCTTTCCATGCAAGTACAGGAGTTGTTGCACCTGCTCCTGTACATCCTCTCTCCTCACCATCCAAGGCACCAAACATGACATCCGGTGAAGTAGCAATTTCCATGTATTTCTTTCAATCTAATCTTTTGTATTCACTGCTCACAATGTTGTCTCCTTTATATTGAGGAGACCAAAAGCAGATTGGGTGTCACTTTGCGGAATACCTCCACTCAGTCCGCAAGATTCCAGTGGCCTGTTATTTTAATGCTCCACCTCTGACATTTCTGTCCTCGGTCTACTGCACTGTTCCAATGAAGTTCAACCTAAGTTTGAGGACTTCATCTTTCAATTAGGCACTTTAAAGCTTCAGGACGCAATATTGAGCTCAACAATTTCAGACCATAATCTCAGTGCCCATTTTGGTTCTTTTTTGCATGTTTCAGTTTTTCTCGTATTTTTTGCTTGCAGCCAACAGCAGACCTGCTCTAGGCACATCTCTTTTTATTTTCTTGTCCCATCACCATTCTCTTCGGTCCCAGAAGACAAAATCTTCCTTTATTCGATCTATCCTGACTTTCAAACTATCACATACCTTATTTGTCCTTGTCCCACCTGCTCCTTGCTCCATACCTATTACATTTCTAACTTTTCCCTGATGAAAGGTCTGAAACGCTAACTGTGTTTCTCTCTACAGATGCTGCCATCACCTGCTGAGTATTTCATAGAATCTAATTTTTAAAAATTCTTTCATGGGATGGACATCACTGGACAGCATTTGTTGTTCGTTCTTCATTGTCCTTTAACTGAAAGGTTTGCTCAGCCATTTCAGAGGATATTTGAGAGTCAACCACATTACTGTGGATCTAGAGTTCGTGTGCTAGATGGGTTTTTACCAGTACTAAGACTAACTTTCAATTCCAGATTTATTTTCTATTAATTAAATTTAAATTCCACCAATTACCATGGTGGGATTTGAAACCATGCCTCCAGAGCATCAGTCTGGGCCTCTAGATTACTAGTCCAGTGACATTACCACTATGCCACCATCTCCCCCTAATCACAGAACCGTTACAGTCTTCTCTCTAACCCTGCACATTCTAGACTCATTTTGGCTGTTGCACCTGCAATGTGGGAGTCACGAATTGACGGAGTAAGCATAATGCTCTTGAAGGGTAGATAAGGTCTGTTTAAGTGTCATGATCTGAAGTTTTGTTTAGATACCCCACTCTTTAAATGTTGAAAAAATAGGCCGGGGAAAATACCTTCTGTTGGGTTACTTTCATAGAAATCATAGAAACCCTACAGTGCAGAAGGAGGCCATTCGGCCCATCGAGTCTGCTCCGACCACAATCCCACCCAGGCCCTACCCCCACATATTTACCCGCTAATCCCTCTAACCAACACATCTCAGGGGCAATTTTAACCTGGCCAATCAACCTAACCCGCACATCTTTGGACTGTGGGAGGAAACCGGAGCACCCGGAGGAAACCCACGCAAACACGAGGAGAATGTGCAAACTCCACACAGACAGTGACCTGAGCTGGGAATCGAACCCGGGACCCTGGAGCTGTGAAGCAGCAGTGCTAACCACTGTGCTACCGTGCCGCCCTTTGATTGACTTGCCAACTGATGCAGGTTAGAAATAGTGGCAAAGACTACGAAAGCAAAGGGGTTCACTGGTGGTGGCCATGCCCTCAGCTGCCATTGTTCTAAGCTCTGATACCCCCTCCCTGAATCTTCTTGTCTTTCTCCCTCTCTTTTCTCCTTTCAGGCATTCCTTAAAACCTATCTTATTGGTCAGCCGTTTGGTCATCTGCCCCAACATTTCCTTCACAGTAACTTTATTGCAGTGTTAATGTCAGCCTACTTGTGACTAACAAATAAGCTTTATATGCTTGTGACGTGCTTTGGGATGTTTTATTACATTCAAGGTGCTTTAAATGCAAAGCTGTTGTTGAGGTGCAAATTCAAGAAGCAGTTTTTCACAAATTGAGCAGTGAAAAATGAATGCACTGTCCCCTCGAATGACTGTAGATGCCTGGTCAACAGAAATGTTCAAAAATGAAATCAATGGACATGGAGCAAATCAAGCTGAGGGTGCAGTTCACTCATGTTCTGACTGAACTGTGAAACAGCCTTGAGGAGCTGAACAGCCTTGCTTTGCTCCTGTGTTCCTCATTGGAACATTGACTTCTTCATAACAATGTTTCCTCCTCCCTCGTCTCTAAAAAGAACCTGGAAAAAAATAACGATTTAACCCTGGAGATTGATTGAATTATAAGCACTTTCGGGCTGTTCAGGACTTCATATCATTTGTACCAAAGTTCTGAATTTTGCTTTGGTATTCTTAATGTGCTCGTTTGTAAAATTCTGACAAATGGGGACAAAGTAGTTAAAACAGAGTGTTTGCAGTGATCATGACTGTAGATAGAAGATTAAATGCAAAAAAGATTTGGAACAGAGGACAGGAGTTATAAGGATATAAAATTCACTTCCAAGGTTTGTGGTTAAGTCGAATATTATGTCAGCATTCACGATTAGATGTGGATGAAGTAGAACAGATATGATTCATTGTTCCTCTGGGCTAGGGTGAAGGAAAACAGCAAGAATTCCTGCTGCTGATCACTATCCAATGACTCCTGCTAAAAAGTCCAGTTGAGCATTTATTCTTGTAACTGACTGCTCCACCCTTCCCTGTCGGAGTATTTTATTTTCCGTCCAGTGTTTTGCTGAGAGGGGTCAAGGACTGGGAGGATGGGGAAATGCTTTGCTGTCTGGTACAAAGACGGGTGTGTCCCAGAGTCTAATTGTACTACACAGCTCTTGATTCTTATACAATGACTTGTAACATTGCGTATTTTTAGTAGGTTAATGTAAACTGTTTTTGAAGCTAATACCTTGCTATTAAAGGCCTGGCGTCATTAAGGAAGGGGAATTTTGTCAAAATATGCATATCCTGCAAGGTTGCCCACAAAGTTTCACTACATCATGTACTAATGCTCATGTCCAGTGAAGTGATAGCAAAAGTAATAGTAATTGATCCCCCCCCCCCCCCCCCTCCCATTCTCTCTTCACATCTCTCTCCAAGTGGATGTGGTTTTATTTGTTTGTGGCTCTCCAAAGCAAAAGAACATAAGAAATAGGAGCAGGAGTAGGCCATCTAGCCCCTCAAGCCTGCTCCGCCATTCAATAAGATCATGGCTGATCTGATAGTGGGTTCAGTCCCACTTACCCGCCCGCTCCCCATAACCCTTAATTCCCTTAATGGTTAAAAATCTATCTATCTGTGACTTAAACACATTTAACGAGGTAGCCTCTACTGCTTCATTGGGCAGAGAATTCCAAAGATTCACTACCCTCTGGAAGAAGAAGTTCCTCCTCAACTCTGTTCTAAATTGACTCCCCCGTATTTTGAGGCTCTGCCCTAGTTCTTGTTTCCATTGTAAGTGGAAATAACCTCGCTGCTTCTACCCTGTCTGGCCCCTTCATTATCTTGTATGTCTCTATGAGATCTCCCCTCAACCTTCTAAACTCCAATGAGTACAGGCCCAGTCTACTCAATCTCTCCTCATAAACTAACCCCCTCATCTCCAGAATCAACCTGGTGAACCTTCTCTGTACCCCCTCCAAAGCTAATATATCCTTTCTTAAATAAGGGGACCAAAATTGTACACAGTACTCTAGGTGCGGCCTCACCAGTACCCTGTACAGTTGCAGCATGACCTCCCTGCTTTTATACTCCATCCCTCTCGGGGAAAGAGGAATCCAGACCTATTTAGTGTAATGATATTCGTACACTAGAGGGAAAATCTCACAAGGCAGTGAACTTTATGCTATATGTTTTTTGTGTGATACTCTCTATACTTAATTTCAAATTATCACTGCAAACACGACCAGTGATACGACTGTATCCACCTGTACTTTATCCCTGATATCACACAGCCCAAACTGCTTTCAAGAAACACAGATTAAATTTGGAAATAAACTTAATACACTGCTGGATGTTTTCTATAGCTCTCTCGGAAATAATGTAAAAACTTTCATGTCTGCCATTGTGTTTGTTGAAATCCGAGTTCCCAGATCCATTGGCAAATGCCATTGAATTCCATGTTAAATTTGAAAGAGACATAATCAAATGGCAAACAACAATCTTCAAAAAAGATAATTGCATAAGTGTGAAGGGAAACTGGCGGAAGTTAATTGGCTAAATAGACAAGTGTGAAACAGATTCATAGACATTTACAGCACAGAAGCAGACCATTTGGCCCATTGTGTCCACGCTGGCCAACAAAGGTCTGACTACACTAATCCTAATTTCCAGTGCTTGGCCAATTGCCCTGGAGTTTATAGCAGCGCAAGTGAATATCTAAATACTTCTTAAATGTTATGAGTGTTTCTGACTCGACCACCCTTTCAGGCAGAGTTCCAGACTCCCATCACCCTCTGAGTGAAAAAAATTATCCTGAACTTCCCTCTGAGCTTCTGCCTCTCACCGTAAATCTATGCCACTTGGCTATTACTGACCCCTCTGCTAATGGAATAAGTGCCTTCCTATCCAACCTATCTATGCTCCTCATAATCTTATACACCTCTATCAGGTCCCCTCTCAGCCTTCACTGCTCCAAGGAAAATAGCCTCAACTTATCCAATCTTTCCTCGTAGCTCAGGCCCTCCAGCCCAGGCTTCATCCTGGTCAATCTCCTCTGCACCGTCTCCAGTACAATCGTATCCTTCTCATAATGTGGTGACCAGAACTGTACACAGTGCTCCAGTTGTGGCCTAACCGGTGTTTGATATAGTTCCAGCATGACCCCTTAGCTCTTGTATTGAATGCCTCGGCCAGTATCCTGTGTGCCTTCTTTTGCATCCAATCTATCTTGTTATGCACCCTATCTACCTCCCCTGTCACCTTTGGATATTTAAGGAAAGAAAAGTAAAGAAAACAATTCAAAATCTTCAACAAAAATACATTCCACTATAAAATAAAAATTCAGCATGAAGGACCTGTCCGTGTCTCACTCAGGTAGTTAAGGATAGCATTAGACTGAAAGAGGCTTACAATGATGCAAAAAATACTAGCAAGTGTCACAAAGCATGCTGATGTTACCTTGGAGGGTGTCCCAATTCGTAACGGAACGGCAATAATCATGGGGGACTTCAACATGCACATTGACTGGCAGACTCAAGTCGGTAAGGGTGGAATGGAGGAAGAGTTCTTAGAATGCTGTCGGGATAGTTTCCTTGAACAGCATGTTACGGAACCGACGAGGGAACGAGCTATTTTGGATCTGGTATTGTGTAACGAGGTAGGTAGAATTAAGGATCTTATTGTGAAGGACCCTCTTGGGTCTAGTGACCACAATATGGTCGAATTTCTGATTCAGATGGAAGAGGAGAAAGTTTGGTCCCAAACCAGTGTCCTCTGTTTGAACAGAGGGAAATATGATAGGATGAGGGATGAATTGGCTAAGGTAGACTGGGAGAGCAGGCTGGCAGGTAGGATAGCTGAGGAACAGTGGAGGATTTTTAAGGAGATCCTTTTCAGTTCTCAGCAAAAATATATTCCAGCAAAAAACAAGGATTGTAAGAAAAGGGAGAACCAGCCGTGGATAACGAAGGAAATAAAGGAGAGTATTAAAATAAAAACAGCTGCGTACAGAGTGGCCAAAAATAGTGGAGAAACAAGTGATTGGGAAAAATTTAAGAAACAACAAAGAGAGACTAAGAAAGCGATAAAGAAAGGAAGGATAGACTATGAAGCTAGGCTAGCAATTAATATAAAAAATGATAGTAAAAGTTTTTATAAATATATAAAAAGGAATAGAGTGGCTAGAGTGAATGTTGGACCCTTGGAGGACGAGAGGGGGGAGTTAATAGTGGGAAATGAGGATATGGCTGAGTCTTTAAATAAGTTTTTTGTGTCGGTCTTCACGGTGGAGGACACAAATAGTTTGCCAAATATTAACGATAGAGGGTTGGCAGCAGGAGAAATACTTAATACAATTAATGTAACCAGAGAGGCAGTGCTGGGTAGACTAATGGGACTGAAGGTGGACAAGTCCCCGGGTCCGGATGGAATGCATCCCAGGGTATTGAAAGAAATGTCAGAGGTAATAGTGGATGCGTTAGTGATTATTTATCAAAACTCGTTGCATTCTGGGGTAGTGCCGGTTGATTGGAAAACGGCTAATGTTACGCCGCTGTTTAAAAAAGGAAGGAGACAAAAGGCGGGTAACTATAGGCCGGTCAGCTTAACGTCTGTAGTAGGGAAAATGCTGGAATCCATTATTAAAGAGGAGATAGCAGGGCATCTGGATAGAAATGGTTCGATCAATCAGACGCAGCATGGATTCATGAGGGGAAAGTCGTGCTTGACGAACATGTTGGATTTTTATGAAGATGTGACTAGGGCGGTTGATGGAGGAGAACCGGTGGATGCGGTGTTTTTGGATTTCCAAAAGGCGTTTGATAAGGTGCCCCATAAAAGGCTACTGAAGAAGATTAGGGCACACGGAGTTGGGGGTAGTGTGTTAAAGTGGATTGGGGACTGGCTATCCGACAGGAAGCAAAGAGTCGGAATAAATGGGTGTTTTTCCGGTTGGAGGAAGGTAACTAGTGGCGTGCCGCAGGGATCGGTACTCGGGCCGCAACTATTTACCATTTATATAGATGATCTGGAGGAGGGGACGGAGTGTAGGGTAACGAAGTTTGCAGACGACACAAAGATAAGTGGAAAAGTGAATCGTGTGGAGGACGGAGAAGATCTGCAGAGAGATTTGGACAGGCTGAGTGAGTGGGCGAGGATATGGCAAATGGAGTATAACGTTGAGAAATGCGAGGTTATACACTTTGGAGGAAATAATAACAAATGGGATTACTATCTCAATGGAAACAAATTAAAACATGCTACCGTGCAAAGGGACCTGGGGGTCCTTGTGCATGAGACGCAAAAGCCCAGTCTGCAGGTACAACAGGTGATCAAGAAGGCAAATGGGATGTTGGCCTATATTGCGAAGGGGATAGAATATAAAAGCAGGGATGTCTTGATGCACCTGTACAGGGCATTGGTGAGGCCGCAGCTGGAATACTGTGTGCAGTATTGGTCCCCTTATATGAGGAAGGATATATTGGCATTGGAGGGAGTGCAGAGAAGGTTCACCAGGTTGATACCGGAGATGAGGGGTTTGGATTATGAGGAGAGGCTGAGGAGATTGGGTTTGTACTCGTTGGAGTTTAGAAGGATGAGGGGGGATCTTATGGAGACTTATAAGATAATGCGGGGGCTGGATAGGGTGGAGGCGGAGAGATTCTTTCCACTTAGTAAGGAAGTTAAAACTAGAGGACACAGCCTCAAAATAAAGGGGGGTCGGTTTAAGACAGAGTTGAGGAGGAACTTCTTCTCCCAGAGGGTGGTGAATCTCTGGAATTCTCTGCCCACTGAGGTGGTGGAGGCTACCTCGCTGAATATGTTTAAAGCGCGGATGGATGGATTCCTGATCGGTAAGGGAATTAAGGGTTATGGGGATCAGGCGGGTAAGTGGTACTGATCCACGTCAGATCAGCCATGATCTTATTGAATGGCGGGGCAGGCTCGAGGGGCTAGATGGCCTACTCCTGCTCCTATTTCTTATGTTCTTATGTTCTTATGTAACAGCGGTTTGTGGTGGTGATAGTTTTTTTTGGAATAGTGAGAGGAGTCACATAAAACCCCAGCAAAGAACTAGTCCAGTTGTCGTATAACAATTATTAAAGATTATTTATTCACTTAAAAGAAAAGAAAAATACATAATGAAAAGGACAACAATACTCTAAGACATGTAAGTACATGAATTACTAAACACAGTTTATGAAGAAATTAACCCCTGTTCCAAAATGTATCTATGATCTCTGAACTCACAAAGACTTCCCTTTCCCAAACAACATCCAAATTAAATAGAGACAGAAGATGCTGGAAAATCGCAGCAGGTCTGAAACATCTGTGGGGAGTGAAAAGAGTCAATGTTTCGAGTCTGAATGACCCTTTGTCACTCTGACGAAGGGCCATTCAGACTCAAAACTTTGGTTCTATTCTCTCTCTACAGATGCTGTCAGACCTGCTGAGATTTTCCAACATTTTCTGGCTTTGTTTCAGATTCCAGCATCCACAGTATTTTGCTTTTATCCAAATTAAATAACTGTATAAGTCAAATCCAGCTTATAGTAACCGCACAATATAGGTTTCCTGCAATGCCTTGGTTCTAGGACTTGGATACAACACTGGAGCATCTATGAGAAGTAAAAGATGTTGCAGGTCCCCCTTGGCTATGAAATGGTTGTGAGTTGCGGGCTGGCTTCTGGCTGCGAGGTATGGATTGGCTTGTCTGCTTCTGTTGAGGGGTAATAGTCATACTATTTCCCCTTTTGTTTCAGACTCAAAATTGCTGTTTACAGATTCTTTGCTTTTGTGGAACTTAGCATTTTTATAGTCCTGAATCACTCAGTCATTTAGATAAGCTGTTTGTGTGTGTGGAACTTAACATTTCTATAGCATTTCTAAGTAATCTGTTTCTACTACTAGAGCAATTCATACGTGATCATCTTTAGGTGCTTTCAGGCCTTTGGAATGCCCTGAGCACTTTTAAAGGCTTGCATATCCTGGAAATGCTGGCTGTTACTGTTACTAGGCAAATTTCTACCTTTCAGGCCTTTAAAAATTTTTGTTATTGTTGCTGCTAAGCATATCCTTGATAGCAAGCAACAAGGACAAGGGCAGCCGATGCATGAGAACATCACCACCTGCAAGTTCAGCTCCAAGCCTCACACCACCCTGACTTGGAAATATATCCCTGTTCCTCCGCTGTCGCTGGGTCAAAATCGTGGAATTCCCTTCCTAACAGCACTTTGGGTATATCTACACCACATGGACTGCAGTAGTTCAAGAAGGTGGCCCACCACTACCTTCTTGAGGGCAATTGCTGATGGGCAATAAATGCCAGCCCAGCCAGTGATGCCTACGTATTATGAAAGAATGAAGAAATGTCAGGATTGGGAGTGTTTTAGAAATCAGCAGAGGACCACCAACAGGTTGATATAAAGGGGAAAAAATAGAATTTGAGAGAAAACTAGCCATAAAGATAAAAACGGATTGTAAGTTTTTGGAAGTATATAAAGGGTGAGAGAGTAGCTGGTGTAAACTTTGGCCCCTTAGAGGCAGAGATGGAGGAACTATCATAGGAAATGGCAAAGGCATTGAACAAATATTTTGTGTCTGTTTTTGCAGTTGAAGACACAAGTTTCATACCAGAAATAGACGGTAACCTAGTGGCTAAGCAGCATGAGGAAATTAAGGACATTATCAGTAGAGAAAAAGCATTGACAAAATTTAAGAGACTGGAATATGATAGATCCCTGGGACTTGCTGGTCTGCCTCCTAGGGTTCTAAAACGGTTAGCTGCAGATGTAGTGGATGTCCTGTCTATGAATTTCCAAAATTCCTTATATTCAGCAATGGTCCCATTCGAGTGGAAATTGGCAAATGTTACTTTTCAAGGAAACAGGAAAAAGAGAACAGTGACCTACAGGCCAGTTAGCTAAACATCAGTTGTTGGGAAAACATTGAAGTCTGTTGTTAAGGAAGCCTTAACAATGCAATTAAAAAGCATAGCATGACTTGAATAAGTCAGCATGATTTTACTAAGGGGAAATCCTGTTTGACAAATTTGTTAGTTTTGTGAGGATAAAGTTAAAGTTTATTTATTAGTGTCACAAGTAGGCTAACATTAACACTGCAATGAAATTACTGTGAAAATCCCCTAGTCGCCACACTCCGGCGCTTGCTCGGGTACACTGAGGGAAAATTTAGCATGATCAGTGCACCTAACCATCATGTATTTTGGACTGTGGGAGGAAACCCATGCAGACACGGGAGAATGTGCAGACTCGCACAGACAGTGACCCAAGCCGGAAGTCGAACCTGGGTCCCTGGCGCTGTGAGGCAGCAATGCTAGCCATTGTGCAGCCCCTACCAGATGCAACTGATAGGATTTCGATCAAGGGGAACTAATAGACATAGTATACCTGGTTTTCCAAAAGGAATTCGATAAGGTGTCACACAAAAGATCAGTCAGCAAGCTAAGGGTCATGGGGTTGGGGATAATATTTTAGCATGAATTAAGGATTGGTTAATGGATAGAAAGCAGAGAGTTGGCATGAATGGGGCCGTTTCAAGTTGGCAAGTAGTGAATAGTGAAGTGCCACGAGGATTGGTGCTGGAGTCTCAACTACTTACAAAGAGTAATGCACGAAAGCTGCTGATGATACCAGGTTGGCTAGGAAGATAAGCAGTGAGGAGGACACAGATATAAAGAGATATAGACATGTTCAGTTAGTGGGCAACAAGATGTCAGATGGAATAAAGTTATTCACTTTGGTCATAAGAAAAACTGAATATTTTTTAAAAAGGTGTGAAACTTCTAAGTGCTGATGTTCAAAGAGAACAGCGTGTGCTTGTACAAGGGACGCAGAAAGCTCAAATGGAACAATTAGGAAGCCAAATGGCATGTTGACCTTTATTGTGAGGGGTTTGTTGTGCAGGAATAAATAAATCTTACTATAGCTATAAAAGGTTTTAGTGAGACCACATCTGGAGCAGTGTGTGCAGTTTTGCTTTCCACATTTAAGAAAGGATGTACTTGCATTGGAGGCAGTACAGCAAAGATTCACTCAGTTGATGCCTGGGCTGAGGGGATTGTCCAATGATAATAGGCAAAGTAAATTGGGTTTATACTCACAGGAGTTTAGAAGAATGAGAGGTAATCTCATTGAAACCTATAAAATTCTGAAGGGGCTTGTTCGGTTTATGCACCTACCATCATGCTTGAAAAGTGTCTGCTTGGGTTATTTCTAAGCAAAGGAGAGAAGAAGAAAAATATTCTTTGTTTGAAATTGAACTTTTAAAAATATTTAGGAACCGTATGGGATAATAATACAGCAGTTGTACCAAAGTTTTCTTTTGCAATGTTAACTATGACAGGAGGAGGGATAAAGCATTTTGACAGATGTTGGAGTACTGTAGATAGGTCTGGTGCTCTGTTTGCTGGCCTCAACAGGCTTTTGATTAATATGTATTATAATTGTGGTGTGACAGTGTTGCTGACTCCCAGTGATGGCCTCTGCATAATCTCTATTCCTGTTGTAAATTGAAATTATGTTGCCTTCCTGTCTCGTAGTAAGGGGAGGAAATGATAGCTGGAATACTTTGGCTCATTCTTGGAAGGGCAATAATCTTGCTTATAATCAGTGTCCTTCCACAGCATTTCCTGCAGATGTATCTGTGCTGAATACGTAGATCGACTTCTGTGCAGCTCACTAACTTGCACTTCAGTCTAAACTGGTGCTTTGGAGCAGCTTGGGCTTGAAACAGGCCTTTTGTTGTGAATTGGTTTGCCTCCCTCTTTTGAAAACACTTACTGTCGCTTGGGATAGAGTCTCACAGGGCCCAGTTACTGGTATTTTGCCCAATGGCCATTTATCAAGTTTGAGATGAAATAGCACATTGGTGACTGTGGCATCAGAGCTGAACAGCACTCTTCTGTCAATACCTGTGCGCAACCAGGAGCAGGAATCCTAGGTGGTTCACATAGTTCTGATCTGCGAAGCCTGTTGTAATGCCTGAGAGGAGCTCGACAATCACCAGGCAAGACTGTTCTCTTCCTGTGGGGGAGCACTTCAGCAGTCACGGGCATTCAGCCTCTGATCTTTAGGTAAGCGTTCTCCAAGGCGGCCTTCACGACACACGACAGCGCAGAGTCGCTGAGCAGAAACTGATAGCCAAGTTCCGCACACATGAGGACGGCCTAAACCGGGATGTTGGATTTATGTCACATTATCAGTAACCCCCACAGCTTGCCTCCTGGACTTGCGGGCTATCCTGTCGAGATAATACACATCTCTTTAACCTGTGCTTAATGCTCCCTCCACCCACATTGTCTGTATCTTTAAGACCTGGTTGGTTGTAGGGATTCGCATTCCAATCAGTATTCTGTAACTTGATTTTGTGATTCTGTGCCCTGTTTGAGAGCACATTTCCACTCCATCTGACGAAGGAGCAGCGCTCCGAAAGCTAATGGTATTTGCTACCAAATAAACCTGTTGGACTTTAACCTGGTGTTGTTAAAACTCTTACTGTGTAATGCCTGAGAACAGCTAGTTCAAAGACTGGAGATTAAATCTCAGATTTTCCAGTCTCTGTGGCTCAGTACTGCAAGCACAAAGTCATTGAGCTTTAACTGTTTATAAAGTTAATTTATTTATTTGGTTTACATTAACACTGCAATGAATGTACTGTGAAATTCCACTAGTGTCACACTCTGGTGCCTGTTCGGGTCATGTCTTTCAGACTGTGGGAGGAAACCGGAGCACCCGGAGGAAACCCACGCTAACCACTGTGCCACCATGCCGCCCCTGTAAATTTTGTATTTGTTAAAGTGAGGTACGTCAATACTAAAAAGCAAAAAGCTTTCCAAAATCCAGGTGACACTTCTAGCAATCAGCACTATTTGGTTAGCTGCAGCATAGTTTACCTGAAAGTGCAGAATGAAGTCCACCCTCTACCCTTGTCCCAAAAGAGCATACAGTATTCCATTTATGCTGTCCTTGGTGAGAGTGATAACTTAATGATAATGTATACATAATGTATGCTTTTGACATAAATTACAAGGGTCTGGGTGGAGATAAGCTCAAGAAAGATTGGAGACATAATCTTCAACTTCTGAACTCTTAGTATCAATTTATTGATGTTCCATATGGGTCAGGACCTCTCTTCCTCTGTTTGTGGTCAGTCTTCAGGGCAGTGATCAAATCTGTATTTGATCCTGTTTTCATCTTGATTCCATGCAATAGGTGCAAATTGTCAGGTAATGGATCAGGAACAGGAACTCTGGACAAGTTCCCTATCACCAGTATTCTTGTGTCAATACTTGTGTGTGACCAAGAGCTGGAATCCTAGGAATTTTTATCTCACATAGTTCTGATCTGCGAAGGCCCATTGTCATGCCTGAGAACAGCTAGTTCAAAGACTGGAGATTACATCTCAGATTTTCTTTGGTCAATACTATAGCACAACTCTGGCTGAGATCAGTTGACAACATCGACTCTCACCTGGACCTCAAATTTCCTGGCTGTTGCAGTCATTGAATGCACTTGCTAAGCCATTAAGGAGTAGGAGAGAATGGACTTTCTTCTCACTAGAAAGCTGGATTTGAATCTGTCCCGGAAGGAGAAGTTCAGTGTCATAATCCACTGTCGCACCAAGACCCTGAAATCTAATATAAAGGCAAAAATGCTATGGACGCTGGAATCTGAAACAAAAGCAGAAAATGCTGGAAAATCTCAGCAGGTCTGACAGCATCTGTGGAGAGAGAATAGAGCCAATGATTCGAGTCAGGATGACCCCTTGTCAGGAAAATAGGACAAGATTTATACTGTTGGGGGGAGGGGAGCTGTAATTGATAGGGAATTTGATAGGGAATGCATCTACGAAAAGAATGTAAATGGTGATGATGAAGGCTAGGAATGGTGCTGATGGTGTCCATTAAGAGATTGAAATGTGTAAATGGCAGAACAAAGTTGCAGAGTATAGGAATTTGGCAGATGGCCCTAGTGGGGTGGCGGGAAGGGATGGTGTGAAACAAGATGGAAAGCCAGATTTTAGAAGTGGAAAAATAAAAATAAGAATGTAAAGTAATAAAAATGGATTAATAAGATGAAAGAAGAAATGAAATAAAATAAATGGAGTGGAGGAGGAGGAGAGAGTTCATGCTCTGAAATTGTTGAACTCCATGTTCTGTCTTGAAGGCTGTAAAGTGTGCGGTCGAAAGATGAAATGCTGTTCCTCTAGTTGGGCGTCACTGGAACATTGCAAAAGGCCAAGGACGGACATGTGGACAGGGGCAGGTGTTGCACCTTCTACAATTGCATGGGAAGGTACTTTTGGCGGTGGGTAAGGTGTTCCTTCATCAGGTAAGTGGGAGTTCTGTTCACAAACAGGGCATATAAAGGGCAGGGCATTTTTATATGCCCTGTTTGTGAACAGAACTCCCACTTACCTGATGAAGGAGCAGCGCTCCGAAAGCTAGTGTCTTTTGCTACCAAATAAGCCCATTGGACTTTAACCTGGTGTTGTGAGACTTCTTTCTGTGTTTACCCCAGTCCAATCCTTTTTTTTAGGTCATCTGGATTGGCAGGGTATATTTTCAACTGAAAATTATGGATAAGTAACGTAATGGAGAGGTTTTAAGTTCTGGTATAGACCTGTCTGTAAGCAGGCTTTTCACTGTGTGAATGTGATGGGATGGACTTTATGCAGGAATCGCGAGTCCATAATATCACTTATTTACAATTCTCGATGTCTATTCTCGCTTCACAGATGCTGTCAGACCTGCTGAGATTTTCCAGCATTTTCTGTTTTTATCTTTGAAATTTAATGTTCTAACAATACTACTGTCTACTGTTGTCACAGAATCTCAACATTGTTTTGTTACTCCAACTTTGATGGACCACCTTGCTCAAGAGTCATTATTGAGGAAACATTGCAACATAGAGGGTGTTGGGGTGTGGCTTAACACTCCATGAGTGACTCTATTCTGTTGCCAAACAGAAGTCAAAGACTGTAATTTCCTACAGGAATACAAGAAAATAAATTGCAGTCAATAGTTACAAATTCATAGGAAGTCTTGTCTTTTTTGTAGTACATTACCACATTGCCTTGAAAAATCCCAAAGTGGAATGCATTAGTTTGAAGTCCAAGCATTATGCAGTTATATACACAGCAAGATCCCATAAGTTGCAGTGAAACAAATGACAAGCTAACCTGTTTTGTTGTAGTTGCTTCAGGGAAGGTATGTTACCAAGAACATGAGAATTCACCGCTATTAGTGCTATGGAAATTTCATTGTTTATCATAACTGCTGAAACAGGCAGCCTTGGACGGCCTTCACAACACACGACAGCGCAGAGTCACTGAGCAGAAACTGATAGCCAAGTTCCGCACATGAGGACAGCCTCAACCGGGATCTTGGATTCATGCCACACTATCTGTAACCCCCACAGCTTGTCTGGACTTGCAGAATCTCACTGGCTGTCCTGTCTGGAGACAATACACATCTCTTTAACCTGTGCTTAATGCTCCCTCCATTCACATTATTTGTACCTTTAAGACTTGACTATCTGTAAAGACTGCATTCCAATCATTATTCTGTAAATTGAGTTTGTGTCTCTGTATGCCCTGTTTGTGAGCATTTCTCCACTCCACCTGAAGAAGGGGCAGCGCTCCGAAAGCTAGTGGCTTTTGCTACCAAATAAACCTGTTGGACTTTAACCTGGTGTTGTTAAACTTCTTACTTGATTTAGTGTCTCAGCTGAAGAACACAGTAGTCACACAGTGCCACGCTGGAATGCAAATCTAGTTCTGTGTTCAAGTCCTGAAATGGGGCTTAAACCCAGAAAATATGTACTCTTAAGTGGCAAAGTACCATCAAACTTGGTTGTGCCTCCAGTGCTCTGGACAAGTTGGTTCAGACCATTACCCAGGGTAGTATAAAGCCATACATTAGCATAGCGCACCAATGCCATTGGGTTAGAGAATGTAGATGTGTAAAAGTTAATCAGAATTCCAGTGCCTGATCACTTTGCATAAGTGTAGACAAGGACAAGGCCTTAAGAATTCATGTGTAATGTGTAGGATGTCTCTTTGAACCTCTTTTAGATCATGCCAAATGTGTTCATTAATTTTTCTAAAATTATACTGCAATTTGGGTTGACCTCAGTTTTCTTTGGCAACCCAGTAGAAATTTAAACACTTTACACTGTATTAATTCAACATATGGTATCAAGCAGAAGTCTTTCTCTGTGGGGGAGAGTTTTGGAAGTACGCATGCTGTGCTCAGATTTCTAATTATTGCTGTACAGGTGATTTCTCTTTTGAGCACTGGACTCGTTCATTGGAACTGTAAATAAAAATAAAGGCTGTGATTGAAGCAAACAACTTGTTAAGTGAGTTGATGTGGTGGAGAATTTTGCTCACTGAAAGGCTGTATGTGAAATTGCAGTTATGCAGTCAGGGATTGAATGAGCTCTGAAGAAATCATATTACACTTGAAATGTGAACTCCGTTTCTCTCTCTACAGATGCTGCCAGACCTGCTGAGTTTTTCCAGCACTTTTGTTTTTAATTTAATGGGCCCACATTGCTCATCTTTTCATAGAACCATACGGTCCCTCCACAGTAACTACCTATGTTTTATGATTCCACTTTTTGTACCTCTGTTGAGATCATTTCATATTTGGGGAATTTCTGACGAGCCCTGCACTTGCCCTTCTACCAATTTGATCATAGATCATAGAATCCTACAGTACAGAAAGAGGCCATTCGGCCCATCGAGTCTGCACCGACCACAATCCCACCCAGGCCCTACCCCCAGATCCCTACATATTTTACCCACTAATCCCTCTAACCTACGCATCTCAGGACACACAGGGCAATTTTTTATAAATTATAGAACATAGAGTTCTGCTATCCCTTGTCCTACAATCATTTCTGAACTTTAAATGTGCTTTAGGTAAAACTTTTCTATTCCACTTGGCAGCATAGATATATTTTCGTTCAACTCTTTGCAAGGCTAAAGTTTATTTTTTCTAATTTCTCCATGCTAATGTATGGCTTTATACTACCCTGGGTAATGGTCTTAGTCCTTTCACACTGGGGATAAGTATTGTTGCCCCTTTTCTGCACCACTTCGATGTCGCGTGTTTGCAATGTAAAAGAACTAAAACTATTTAAGGTCAGCTTGACTAGAGCATTGAATAGTTGACAGTCGTCCCACTCAAATCATAGTATCCCTACTGGGCAGAAGGAGGCCATTCAGCCCATTGAGTCTGCATTGACTCTTTGAAAGAGCACCTTACTCAGGTTCAGGTTCACCAATCCCACCCCCCTCCCTCCCAAAATCACCATAACCCCTCATTTATCATGGCTAATCCACCTAACCTACACATCTTTGAACTGTGGGAGGAAACTAGAGCATCCAGAAGAAACTCACGAAGACACGTGCAAACGCCACACAGTCACTGGAATCAAACCCGGGTACCTAGTGCTGTGAGGAAGCAGTGCTAACCACTGTGCCACCCTTCTGCCCCTGATTTGCAATGTGCACATTTGACCAATTTACATTTTTTTCCGATTCCAAGTATACCTTTTATTAGAAACAGTGGAAAATTAGCATCAATTTCTTTACTAGAACCTGTATGTAGTACCTACGGTTTCTTCCTTTCAACCCATTCTTTATCATTTGAAGATTTATTTTGGCCAATCTCAATCCTTTTCTTATGGACATTAAGATGAAAGTATCATGCAGAGAGTTCACAGTGTGGCAGGTATGCAAAATGCAAAGATATAATACAGGTGCAGTAGGGGAGAATCTTGTGAGATTGGGACTGAGTTTCACCATAAAGCAACTGTAGAGGGAGGGCAGCTGCCCTATTTCATATTTGATGGGCAGTATTTGATGGAATAGTGTAAAAGGAGCTTTATTCTATTTCTAACTTGTATCTGACATGAGAGTATTTGATCATAGTATCACAGAATGGAATCATAGAATCCTTACAGTGCAGGGAGAGGCCATTCAGCCCATCGAGCCTACACCAATAACAATCCCACCTGGGCCCTATCCCTGTAACCCCACATATTTACCCTGCTAATCCCCGTGACACTAAGGGACAATTTGACGTGGCCAATCAACATAACCTGCGCATCTTTAGAGTGTGGAAGGAAAGCGGAGCACCTGGAGGAAACTCCCTCTCACACTGGGAGAATGTGCAAACTCCACATAGACAGTCACCTGAGACTGGAATTGGACATAGATTTATTTTATTATAAAGTTTATTTATTTATTAGTCACAAGTAAGGCTTACATTAACAGTGCAATGAAGTTACGGTGAAATTCCCCTAGTTGCCCCATTTGGTAAAGCAGATAAAATATAAATTTAAAATACATGTTCTACGAACCCAATGTGTGAAAATATTCTTTTCGATTTTGTCCATTATTCCTGTAATAGTCCACAATCTGGATCCCCTTGTAAGCCAATTGCGAAGGAAAACAATTTTTTAATCTTCTCAAAACCTCTCTCCTGTACTGTTTAGCCTGTTTTGTTCTAGTGAATTGGTGATATCGTTCAAATGACCACTATGTTCCCTTTCAACATCCTCCCGATAATAGGTTTGCCATAACTTGCAGATGTCAGGGTATTGGTTAGTAACAATTTTGCCAGAGACATTAAGTTAAAGGCGCACACCAGACACTTGAGTCTGTGGTCAATGCACCTAATCAGCACGTCTTTCAGAATGTGGAAGGAAACCAGAGCACCCGGAGGAAACGCACGCACACACGGGGAGAATGTGCAAACTCCACACAGTGACTCAAGCCGGGAACCGAACCCAGGTCCCTGGCGCTGTGAAGCCGCAATGCTAACCACTGTGCTACCGTGCCACCCAGGCCCAGGGGAGAGCGTGCAAACTCCACACAGACAGTGACCCAAGCTGGCAATCGAACCCAGGTTCCTGGAGCTGTAGGCAGCAGTGGGGCACAAGAATATTTTTCTCTTTGTCACCTTCAAGAACTGCTGAGACCAGTAGTGCCACCATGAGTCCCATCTCAGATGAGAACTAATTCAGCACATACATCATGGATCGAAATTGGTATGTTCTTGGTAATTATGCCTCAGTTAAATTGAAGAGTGCCTTTACTGGCAGAGCTCTCTTAAAGCTACTCAGTACAAAAATTTTTTTAAAACAATTGCACAAAATAGAGTTATGTGAAATTCCTTTATCAATGCATTTAGCTGAGGTAATCAAGAATTGAATATTCAATAATTCTGGGATAAAATTACCCCATATTTGTCTAAGTGACTATAAATTAAGGAAAGCCAGCATGGATTTATTAAGGGCAAATCATGTTTAACTAACTTGTTGGGAGTTTTTTTGAAGAGGTAACCGAGAGGGTTGGTGAGAGTAATGCTGTTCATATGGGGTACGTGCACTTCCAAAAGGATAAAGTATCGCGCATCAGATTGAGAGAAAAGTTATACTAATACACAGGGAGAATAGCAACATGGATACTAAATTAACAGTGACAAGAAACAGAGAGTAAAGGTTAATGGATGTTTTCAGATTGGAAGAAGGTTTGTAGTTGAGATCCCCAGGGATCAGTGTTGGGACCCTTACTCATGTTGATACATATATTATGTATTTAGATGCGCACTTGCGATGCCAAAGCATAGAAGGCTATGGGCCAAGTGCTGGAAAATGGATTAAAATTGTTGGGTGTTTTGTCTTTGACAGGAGTAGATGCCATGGGCCAAAGGGCCTTTTTCTCTGCTGTAGACCTCAATGACTCTCTGCTAGAGTTTGGCATATGGCAACTATTTCAAAGTTTGTAGATGATACAAAACATAGAAGTATTGAGGAGGATAGTGTTGCAATTCAAAAGGGCAAATTGGAATGGGTGAACAAATGGCAGATGAAATTCAATTCAGAGAATTGTTAAGGGTTCATTTTGGTGGGAGAAGGTGGAGACAATATAAAAGAAAGGGTACAATTCTAAAGTGGGTAGAGGAGAAGAGGCACTTGGTATAGAAATCAATCATAGAAACCCTACAGTACAGAAAGAGGCCATTCGGCCCATCGAGTCCGCACCGACCACAATCCCACCCAGGCCCCACCCCCATATCTACCCACTAATCCTCCAACCTATGCATCTCAGGACACTAAGGGCAATTTTCAGCATGGCCAATCAACCTAACCCGCACATCTTTGGACTGTGGGAGGAAACCGGAGCACCCGGAGGAAACCCACGCAGACACGAGGAGCATGTGCAAACTCCACACAGACAGTGACCCAAGCCGGGAATCGAACCCAGGTCCCTGGAGCTGTGAAGCAGCAGTGCTAACCACTGTGCTACCGTGCCGCCCGTGTATGTGTATATGTGTGTGTGTCATTGAAGATGCTAGGACAGGTTGAGAAATTGGTTGATAAAGCATAAAGTATCCCAGATGTTATTAATAGGAACATAGAGTGCAAGAATAAGGAGGTTGTGTAGAGAATGCTGATTCGGCCTCAACTGGAGTATTGCATCCAGATGTGAAGGCATTAGAGAGAGTGCAGAAAAGATTCACAAGAATGATTTGAGATGAGAAACTTCAGTTTAATAGATAGATTGGAAAAGTTGGAGCTATTTTCCTAAGAGAAAGTTGAGTGGCGATTTGGTGGAAGCATTCTACATAATGAGGGAACTGGACAGATAGATGGGGAAAAATTGTTTTCACCGATGGAAGAATCAAGAGTGAGTGGCACGGATTTAAAATAATTGGCAAAAGAAGTGTTGGAATTCACAAAAGTTTGAGGGAGAAAGCAATGGAGCTAAGACTAGTATTTTGAACTTAAATATAAAAGCAATTATGAGGGCATGAAGACTGCTGGCTAGTGAACTAGGAAATTAGGTTAAGGTATATCTGGTGATACATGCCAGTAAGAAAGAAAGACCCGAGCAGAATGACACACCACTTGTGGCTAATTAAGGAAATTAAAGGTAGTATCAAATTGCAAGAAAAACATATAATTCCGTAAAGATGAGTAGCAAATTAGAATATTGGACAGGATGTAAAGAACGGCAAATTATTAGAAGATCAATAAGGAGGAAGAAATTAGCATCTGAGAGAAAGCTAGCAACATAAAAACAGCTAGTGAAAAATTCGGCAAGTATTTAAAGAGGGAGTAAATAAAGTGAATGTTGGTCCTCCGCAGAGTGAGTCTGGAAAATAAGGAAATGGTGGATGAGTTGAAGAGATATTTTGTTTTACTGTTTTCACTGTATAACATCCGAGAAGTAAGTTTGCATCAAGAGGCGAAAGGGAGCGAGGAACTAATCACCAAGGAAAGGGTACTGAGAGAATAAGTAGAAATAAAAGCTGAAGTTCCCAGATCTTGATGGACTTCATCCTAGAGTCTTTAAAAATGAGCTGCTGAAATAGTAGACACATTGGTTTTAATTTTCCAAAATTTTCTAGATTCTGAAAAGGTTCCACCAAACTGGAAAATGGCGCATGTGACTCTTCTATTCAAGAAAGGAGGGAGACAGAAAGCAGGAAACTACATCCAGATGAGAAACTTCAGTTTAATAGATAGATTGGAAAAGTTGGAGCTATTTTCCTAATAAGCTAATAAGCTTAACACCTGTCATCAGGAAAATGCTGGAATCTTATTAAAGAGGTTATTGCACGGCACTTAGAAAATCTCAATGCATTCAGGCAAAGTTAACTTGGCTTTGTGAAAGTGAAATCGCATTTATTGGAGCTCTTTGAGGAAGTAACAAGCAAATATGATAAAGGGAGAATTGGTCAGCTTATAGGAAATAGAGTAGGCATAAATGGGTTGTTTTTAGGTTGGCACGATGTAATGGATGGATTGCCACAGGATCAGGGCTGGGTCCTCAACTATTTCCAATCTATTTAATGATTTGGTTGATGGGACCCAATGTACATGTGCTAAATTTACTGGTGACACAAAGATAGGTAGGAATGTAGCTTGTGCATGGGACATAGCAGTCTGTAATGGGCATTGAGAGGTTAAGTGAGTGGGCATAAATTTGGCAGGTGGAGGATGATGTGGAAAAATGCGGACTTGTTCACTTTGGCAGGAAGAATAAATAAGCAGCAAATTGTTTAACTGGAGAGAAATTGCAGAATTCTGAGCTACAGAGAAATCTGGGTGCCCTGGTACATGAATCACAAGTTAGTACACAGGTACAGCAAGTGATTATGAAGGCAAATTGAATATTTATGAAGGCAAATTGAATATTTATGAAGGCAAATTGAATATTTATGAAGGCAAATTGAATATTGTTTATTACAAGGAGAATGAAATATCAAAGAAGGGATGTTTGCTACAGTTGTACAGGACGTTGGTGAGATCATATTCAGAGTATTTGACAATTTTGGTGTCTTTATTTAAGAATGGACAATTGCATGAGAAGCAGTTCATTGATAGTTCACCTGACTGATTCCTGGGATGAGGGGGTTATCCTATGAGGAAAGTTGGACAATCTTTATTGGAGTTTAAAAGAATGAAAGGTGAACTCCTGTAACATACAAGATCTTTAGGGAACTTGAGAGGGCGGATGCTGAAAGCATGTTTTCCCTTGTGTGAGAGACTATGATTAGGCGACACTGTTTAAAAACAAGAGGTTTCCCATTTAAGTTGGATATGAGGAGAAATTTTATTTTTTGAGAGTCGTGAGTCTGTGGAATTCTGTTCCCCAGAGAGCAATGGAAGCAGGGTCGTTGTATTTTATAAGGCTAAGATAGATAGATTTTTGATTGACGTGGGAGTCATGTGTTATTGCGGGCGGACAGGAAATGTATCTAAGGCCACAATTTGATCAGCCATGATCTTATTGATGACAGAGCAGGTTCGAGAGGCTGAATGACCTGCTCCCAATTTGTATGTTCACATGTAAGTACTTTTGAAGTGTCGTCATTATTGTTAACTCTACTTCTTCATAGTAAGCTCTCATTAGCAGCTGGATTAATAATTTATTTTACATATTTGCTGTGGGCTAAATGCTGGCTGGGGCACTGACCAGGGACACTCCCTTGCTGTTCTTTGAATAGTGCCATGGGATCTTTTGCATTCACCTGAGAGCAGATGGGACAGTATTTTTAATGCCTCACCAGAAAGATGTCCCTTCCAATAGTGTCTGGTGTGCGCCTTTAACTTAAAGTCTCTGGCAAAATTGTTACTAACCAATACCCTGACATCTGCAAGTTATGGCAAACCTATTATCGGGAGGATGTTGAAAGGGAACATAGTGGTCATTTGAACGATATCACCAATTCACTAGAACAAAACAGGCTAAACAGTACAGGAGAGAGGTTTTGAGAAGATTAAAAAATTGTTTTCCTTCGCAATTGGCTTACAAGGGGATCCAGATTGTGGACTATTACAGGAATAATGGACAAAATCGAAAAGAATATTTTCACACATTGGGTTCGTAGAACATGTATTTTAAATTTATATTTTATCTGCTTTACCAAATGGGGAAATTTCAGCTCTTCATTGTGGTTTTGTAGGAGATTGAGAAATGAGAAATAATATCTTTATGGTATGTATGCTATCAGAAAGAGCCAGAGAGATGAAAAAATGTATTCATATGTTTTATTGATTATGGTAAGGCATTTGATGAGTTGAAGCGTGAAGATCTGAAGAACATGTTAGAGTCCCTTGATCTTGATGGCAGTGTTAATATTAGAGTGATAATAAATCTTGATTAGAAATAAACTGCAGCCGTAAAAGCTGAGAACAAACTTGTGCATATTAAAGGGGGAGTCAGGGATGTGTTTTCTGCCCAGATTTATTCAATTTGTATAGATAACATATTCTTAGATTGAAGACATACCTGGATTATTTGTTGGCGGTTACAACTTTAATAACATAAAATACGCCAGTCACATCGACCTTATTGCCCACTCTGAACAGAAACTGCAAAAGACTTTTGATATATTAGTGAGTGAAAGTGAGAAGAAAGGACTGGACATAAATTGTAAGAAAATAAATGTCCAGTAGTATCCAAAAGGAAAGTCACAGAAAAGAATAGAAAAGTCACATGGGTAGACAAATGTTGTTACCTAGGAAGTATGTTAACATCAGATGGAAAGTGTGACCAAGAAATAAGGCAGAGGGTTAGAATAGCCTAGATGCATTTCAAAACATGCAAAAGATTATAATCAACTCAAAATTAGCCATGAACACAAAGCTGAGAATTCTGGAATGCTACACCACATCAAATTTGACATTCATTGAAGCAATGTGGAGAAGAATTGAGGCTGCAGAGTTGTGATTTTTGAGGCGAATAATTAAAATATTTTGGAGAAGTCACACTATCAATGAAGAGGTGCTGCTAAAATCTGAGATCAAAAGAGCTCTGCTGACCATGATCAGGAAGAGACGGATGGAATTTCTTGGGCACGTAATAAGAAATCATGATTTAGAAAATCTAATGCTGACAGGAAAGATTGATGCTAAAAGAGATTGAGGTTGACAAAGGATGATCTGTCTGAAGAGCCTCACAAACTGGATGAATGTACCACTAATGAAGATGATCCATGTCTAGTGAGCAAGATTGACATGAAAGTTCATGATCGCCGACACCCTTTTAGGGCATGGTACCTGAAGAGAGAGAGAGAGAGAGACCAAAAGGGGTTACTAAGTCACTTCAAACTGAATTGGTTGAGCAGTTGAAAATGAGGAATATAAAAGAATACTATGAAAAGGCAGGAAATTGGGCTGACATAGACTGCTCCCCTTTAAGACACAGATATGCTGGGCTTCTTGTTCTTGTAAATTCTGTAATATCATCTAACTGCTGGGTGGTCAAAATATAGATAATAAACATAGAAATAAATTTCTGTGCATAAATATTTGCTCTTTGCAATTCCTCATGGAAGTAAATTATTTGTAAATTAAGACCATAAGAAATCAAAACAGGAGTAGACCATTCAACCCTTTGAGCCTGCTCCGCCATTTAATAAGATCATGGCTGATCTGGACAAAGTCTACTTTCCTGCCTTATCTCAGTAACCATTAATTCCCCTACTAAACCCATTGATCTCAACCTTGAAAAATTCAGCCTCCACAGCATCCTGGGGGTAAAGAATTCTAAAGATTCACCACTGTTTGGGAGAAGAAATTCTTCCTCAAATCTGTCTTAAATGAGCATCCCCTTATTCTCCGACAATGCCCTTTGCTCCTCCACTCTTCCTTGGGTGGAAACTCCCAACATTTATCCTGGTAACCCCCTAAGAATCTTATGTTTCAATTATATCACCTCTAATTCTTCTGCACTCTAAGAAGTACAGACCCAACCTGTTTAATTTTCCTTTATATGATAGTCCCTCCATACCCAGGATCATCATAGTAAACCTCTTCTACACTATGTCCAATTATAATACATATTTCCTAAAATAAGGGGACCAAAACTGTACACAGTATTCTAAATGTGGCCTCTCACTTGTAGCAACACCTCTTTAATTTTATGCTCCAGCCCCCTTGAAATAAAAGCCAGCATTCCATTTGCCTTCCCTACTACCTTCTGCAACCGTATGCTAGCTTTCTGGATTTTAGGAACAAGGATCCCAATGTCCCTTCGGGCTACAGCTTTCTGCAGCCTCCCTCCATTTAAATAATAACTACCCTCTCATTCTTTCTTCCAAAATGAACAATGTCACATTTTCCCACATTGAATTCATTTGCCAATTTTCTGCCTATTCGCTTAACCTGTCAATATCTCTCTGTAAACTGTGAAATTGGATCAAAAAGGCACAGTAAAGGTGTTAAATACAATTCTTCAATCTTGTTATTGTTACTTCAACTTGATGAGAAGTTCATCTTCAAAATAAGATTTAGAGTACTTTATGAATGAGATGAGTCAGATGAAATGAATGGGAGGATATTCTTGGAGTATAACTAGCTGCACAAATTAGTTGAGCTGAATGGCCTGTTCCTGTGCTGTATGTTCTAATAGGACCTGTGTGTATTTGCATTCATTTGTAACCTTTTTCCCATCACCAGATTGAGCAGTCAAATGTGTTTAAAGAATGTGCTTGTTAATAGATGTCAGAACCAATATGTTCCTCAGACAGAATCTCTCTCTCCCCTTCCCTTGTGAACCTGGCCCAGAATATAATTGCATATCTTCAGTAAAGACTGCTGATAAAGCATCACAGTGACTGTGTGACCCTGAGAGAAATTCAGAATATGCTGACAGATCAAGAACGCTGGTATAGCACAGTGAAGACCAATAAATCACTCTGCCTCATCAGGCAACCTTAACGGACTTTTGTGTTAGCAATTACTGTACATTGAAGAGACTGATGTTGTAGCTTCTGTTTGTCTTATTGATTGTGGAACACCTGCCAATGCCTGCAATCCCAGCATTGCTGTGGGCTGGACTTTTATTCAGAGTATACAGTGTTATTGTATGCTTTATATTTATCCTCTGTTTCGTTTTTGCTCCTTCTCTCCTTAAAGACTCTGACTCATGCTCGGAGTCCTGTTTCCATAGATGCTGTGTTGCCTTGACCAACTGCCTGTTCTTTATATGAGTCTAGATGGTGAGCTTCGTCTGTGGAAGGTATGACTACTGAGCTTGATGCTATTCTCAGTCAATATCTGCACACATGCAGTTGTAGCCTGGCTGTTTGTTCACTGGGTAATGATCATGAATGCAAAAACATGGATGACCTTTCCCCCCTCCTCTCCTTCCATTCCATCAAAAGGGTCTGTAGAATTTTGGGACGTATTGTATGAAATTTATTTTCAAATTAACAAAATTCTACAGAATTCCCAATCAATTGTGTGCTTTCTTCCCAGAGCAACATAGTGAGTACTAGGCATCAAAGAGTGGTGCAGAGTCAGGTGCCTTCCTTATCTCTTGTCTTGTTTTTGCGTAATTTATGTCAAGTGAGAGGATGGGTGCAGGATTTGTTTTGTTTATATCCAATTCAATCCAATCAAAGTCCAATTCAAAGTCTCGAACAAGTGAGACATTCCAAACCCAAGCTGACAAGACAGGCTCACCACTTCCGGTCTTGGGCTTGATCTACATGATCCAAGCTGATTGGAGCAGGCATTGCACCTCCTCCAAGGCCTGATCTCATTTGCCAAAAGGTTTAGATGCCGCTTTAAAAAATTGCATCAAATGACGTCTCAGTGTAACTTTATAACTTCAACCAAGTGCAGGACGACAAAACTATACTTGACCTTAGCCAAAAGGCTGACAATTGCATGGAATGTTGAGATCATGCTTTTGCTGTTCTACATTTGAGCTGGATAGCTGCATTGTGTCTTGTAGAAATCATAGAAATCATAGAAACCCTACAGTGCAGAAGGAGGCCATTCGGCCCATCGAGTCTGCACCGACCACAATCCCACCCCACATATTTTACCCACTAATCCCTCTAACCTACGCATCCCAGGACACTAAGGGGCAATTTTTAACCTGGCCAATCAACCTAACCCGCACATCTTTGGACTGTGGGAGGAAACCGGAGCACCCGGAGGAAACCCACGCAGACATGAGGAGAATGTGCAAACTCCACACAGACAGTGACCCGAGCCGGGAATCGAACCTGGGACCCTGGAGCTGTGAAGCAGCAGTGCTAACCACTGTGCTACCGTGCCGCCCACGTGTTTTTTTGTAGTTTGGGGGTCATTTCTGTGAGATGCACATTTTGAGATATGATTTTCCAAATCTATGCTCACAATCGGGAACGCGTCTCAGAAAATCTTATTGATTCTATTTCCTTTCTGTCTGATTTTAAATGCAATAAGAAGTCTCACTTAAAAGAACTTTAAATGGCCAGAAAATAAAGGTGAGTGGGAGTTGTGTTCACAAACAGGGCATATATAGACACAAACTCAATTTACAAGATAATGGTTGGAATGCGAGTCTTTATAGGTAATTACTTGTAAAGACTCGCATTTCAACCATTATCTTGTAAATTGAGTTTGTATCTATATATGCCCTGTTTGTGAACAGAACTCCCACTCACCTGATGAAGGGGCAGTACTCCGAAAGCTTGTGGCTTGTGCTACCAAATAAACCTGTTGGACTTTAACCTGGTGTTGTGAGACTTCTTACAGAGAATAAAGGGCATGGCAACCCATGATTTTGTGATCTGTTTTGCTGTTGGTCCAAAATCCATGGCCTCTTTCTTTGATAGCTTAAAAAAATACATTTAGTGCAGTACTGCTACTGGACATTATTCTGCTGCTAGACATCACTGGCAATTAAAAAAAAAACACGTGGGTATTTATGCAGCATCATCTAGATGGACATTGTCCTGTAGTTACTGGACACTTCACTGAACCTTCAAAGTACTACAGCAGCTTTGTTTTTTATACTTTAGACTCCTTGGTACTGAAATTTTATGCTTTGCAGGAAGATCGAGTAGGGTTGGCTTCAGTTTGTACTGAGAAGCTGTGCTTATCTGAACTGCTTTGAGCGCCCTAACCTTCAGAGTGGCCATAGCTGAAGAGCACAGTGATTATTTGGTGCCAGAATGATAAGCAAGCACTTGGGAGACCCTGAACTTCAATTAACCAAAAATGAAGTGTAATTGAGGCTTATGATAAGGATGTTGTTTATATTGCGAAGAAGGTTATGCTGCCCTACAGTAGCTACCGTTCACTAAATATAAATAAGCTACAAAAATATAGAAAAAGCACTAAGCCAAAATAGCTGCAAGCATTTTCAGAACATGGAAAATTACAGAACATAGCATTAGATAGTAAATCTACCTCCCCAACCCCCATGTTGTTTATTACATTGTGTCTGCGTGTACTGTAATTCTACCTTTGGGAGTTTAGAAAGATAACGATTGGATTGTAGAGAGTAGTGTTTTAATGGTGCAGTAAGCAGAACCATTCACTTGGTTTTTTTATCCATTCTGCCTATACCTGGAACTAATTAATGGCTGTATACGTGTTGCATGGCTGTTTACTTTTCTGCTCTAAGTTACTCTCCATAATGCCCTGCAAAAGTATCTGTTTTCATGCAAGCCCAGGAATGTGAATGCAGACATTTCACTGTTGAAGGTATCACAATCCCAATCCTGTCGTCACCCAATATTGATAGTGCATGGTGATTCTGGACTATCATCTCAAATTAATCAAATTTGATTCAGTCTGATAATTTGTGGGCCGTCACCAAAGAATCAAAGGTGCTGAGTTATTTTAAGAATCCAACTAACTGACTAATGTCTTTTGGGTAAGGGAATCTGTCACCTTAACCTGGACTGGATTACATGTAACACCAACCCCACAATATGTGGGTAACTCTTAATGCCATCTGAAGAGGCATAGCACCCTACAAGCTGTATAAACAATCCCCACACCACACAAGTGCTGAAAGCTTATCTCAGAGAAACTAAGAATGTCAAATCAATATGGTTTTCACAGCATTTAAGAGCCACATTTAGAGATTGAAGATGAGCAGTTGGTGAGGATAAATGAAGAAAAAGGGTATAGAATCGGAAAGAACAATTAAGTGATGCCAAGTCTGGGGATTATATGCCTACAGATGCAAGAGTAAAGAGAGACAGATGGAAGTGTGACATTCCAACATCCTGCATGAAAATAAAATGAATTGCAGTATCCTTTTTAAAAAATGTTGCTGCTGTTACAATTGTGGTCCAGTTTAATGACATTGACACAAAGCCACAAGACAAATCTGGCAATAACAAAAATCAACTATTCACATACCACAGACAATAAATATCAGAAGCGACTAACAGTGACTGCAGTTAGATAGTGGTTTTAGAGTTGGCAAATAGTTGACAAGTGTAGCCCGAAAGACTACATTCTATGGCCTATTTATTGCAGCACCACTCCACATAGATGAAATGTTCCATATGTGATGGTCCAGCCTGTAACTCAACCCCAAGTTTTTTATTAATCGATAGCCTCATCTACCTCTCACTTTAGCCTATAACTCACTCCAGGGCACTAATTACTTTTAAATATAATACGTGTATTATATTTAAAATGTGTGTATATGTGTATGTTTGGAAGAGAGGTCACCAACAGATAATGTTCAATAGTGGGAACACTTGGTATGTTTCTTTTAATTTCCCTCTTTGCATATTTATAGTTTGAAATCTAATTGAGCGTCAAGGAGGTTTAGATATTTTTCCTCATGTTGTTTTTGCTTCTTTTGTCAATTACTTTAAATCTGTACCCTCTTGTTCTTGATCCTTTCACAAGTGGGAACAGTTTCTCCCTGTCTACCTTGTACAGGCCCCTCATGATTTTAAATACCTCTATCAAATGTCCTTTCTGCTTTCTCTTCTCCAAGGAAAACAGTCACAATTTCTCCAATCCAAATGCCTGGATCCACTACAGTTCGCCTACCGCCACAACAGATTCCACAGCAGATACCATCCCCCTGGTCCTACACTCAACCCTGGAACACCTAGATAACAAAGACACCTGTGTCAGGCTCCTATTCATAGACTACAGCTCAGCCTTTAATATTATTATTCCTCCGAGACTCATCTCTAAAATTCGTGGCCTGGGCCTCGGCTCCTCCCTCTGCGGCTGGATCCTAGACTTCCTAACCCACAGACCACAGTCAGTAAGGATAGGCATCAACACCGATGCTTCAAAAGGTTGTGTCCTCAGTCCCTTACTATACTCCTTATATGCCTTTGACTGTGTGGCCAAATTCTCTCCAACTCTATTTTCAAGTTTGCTGATGACACCACCGTTATGGGTCGGATCTCAAACAATGATGAGACAGAGTACAGGAATGAGATAGAGAATCTGGTGAACTGGTGCAATGACAATAATCTGTCCCTCAATGTCAGCAAAACGCAGGAGATAGTCAATGACTTCAGGAAGCATAGTGGAGAACATGCCCCTGTTTACAGCAATGGGAGCAGAGTAGAAATGGTTGAGAGCTTCAAGTTTTTAGGTGTCCAGATCATCAACAACCTGTCCTGGTCCCTCCATGCAGACACTATAGTTAAGAAAGCCCGCCAATTCCTCTACTTTCTCAGAAGATTAAGGAAATTTGGCATGTCCGGTAGAACCCTCACCAACTTCTACAGGTGCACCATAGAAAGCATTATTTCCGGTTGTATCACTTGGTATGGCTCCTGCTCTGTCCAAGACGGCAAGAAACTAGAAAGGGTCGTGAATGAAGCCCAGTCCATCACTCAAACCAGCTTCCCATCCATTGACACTGTCTACACTTCCCGCTGTCTCGGAAAAAAAGCCAGCATAATTAAGGACCCCACGTACCCCAGACATTCTCTCTTTCACCTTCTTCCTTCGGGAAAAAGATACAAAAGTCTGAGGTCACGTACCAGCCGACTCAAGAACAGCTTCTTCCCTGCTGTCATCAGATTTTTGAATGGACCTACCTCATTAAGTTGATTTTTCTCTGCATCCTAACTATGACTGTAACACTACGTTCTGCACTCTCTCCTCTCCTTCCCTATGTACGGTATGCTTTGTATAGCGCGCAAGAAACAATACTTTTCATTGTATACTAATGCATGTGACAATAATAAATCAAATCTATCTTCATAACTGAAGTTCCTCCTCCCTGGAAATATTCTTGTGAATCTTTTCTACACTCTCTCTAACATATTCACATTGTTCCGAAAATGTGACACCCAGAAATGAACACAATATTCCAGCTGAGACCGAACTCGTGTCTTATACAAGTTCATATTTAATTTCCTTGCTCTTGTACTCTATACCCCTATTACTGAAGGATGCTTTATGCTTTATTAACCACACTTTTACCCTGCTGCCTTCAGTGGCTCATGCGCATACACACTTGGGTTCCTCTGCTCCTCCACCCTGTTTAGAGTTGTACTCTTTATTTTAGATTGTCTTTCCGTGTTCTTCCTATCAAAATGAATCACTTCACATTTTCTGCATTGAATTTCATCCGCCACTTGTCCACTCATTCCACTAATTTGTCTTTTGAAGTTCTACATTATCCTCCTCACAGTTGACAATGCTTTTAAGTTGTGCACCATCCACAAAAGTCTAGGTCATTCATATATATTTGGAAGAACAAAGGTCGTCCCAACACTGGCCCTGGGGACCTCTACTACAAACCTTCTTCCTGCCTGAAAAACAACCATGAACCAATACTCTCTGTCTCCTGTTACTTAGCAGTTTTGTATCCATGTTGCTACTGTCCCTTTTAATCCATGAGCTATAAATGTTGTTCTCATGTCAATTGTGTGGCACCGTATTAAATGTCTTTTGGAAGTCCATGTATACCATATCATAATCATTGCTTGCATTAACCCCCCACTGTTTGCTTATCAAAGAAGTCCAGCAAATTAGCTAACCAAGATATACCCGTAACACGTCTGTGTTGACTTGCCTTAATTTGCTATTTGCTCATGTGACCAATATTCTTACCTCAAATTATTGTTTCTAGAAGTTTCCCCCCACCAAAGTTAAATTGATTAGCCAGTAGTTGCTGGGCTTACCATTCATTTCATGCTCTTTTGAACAAGAGTGTAACATTTGCAATTCTCTAATCCTCTAGTACTACCCCTGAGTCTCAATGAAAACTGGAAAATTATAGCCAATGCCACCACAATTTCCGCTCTCACTTCCCTCAGTATTCTTGAATACATCTTATCCAGTCCTGATGCTTTATTAACTTTAAATATGTACAACCAACCCAGTTGGTTAGGTTGGTTGTACAATCAACCCAAATCAGAGGGTTAGAGGAGCTAGTTTTGGTAAATGGTATCAATATGGCCTTTTGACTCTATGGCCCACTTCGAATTGGAAAAGCTGAAACGCAAAAAAAGTGGACTCCATTAAGAAATCCACCCTCCAAATTGAATAATAGTTTATCAGCCCTGTCCTGGTCATTTTGGGGTATGAAGAATCACTTGGAATATTGAGAAAGGAATGCTTTGATGACTAAGAAAGAGAAACTAAACTGAAAGCAAAAAGCTGTGATCATGAGAAAGCAGCCATTTTGGAAATGTAAATCAAGTTCCTGACAATGACTAAAGTGGTGGTACTACATTCTGCACTCTCTCATTTCCTTCTCTATGAACGGTATGTTTTGTCTGTATAGTGCGCAAGAAACAATACTTTTCACTGTATGTTAATACATGTGACAATAATAAATCAAATCAAAAGGAGGCAAGTCATCCTTGATCTTGAAGGATTGCCCAAAAAGATTTATACTTCCTTAAATGAATGTTTTCTGGTTTCCTCCTGTTCCCTGCTTATCTCCGAATGTAAGCATATGCATGGATGTACTTCGGGATAAGCTGTTATTGCTGTTTTTCACGTTTGATTTCATAACCCCTCCTTTTTTCACTATAAATTATTCATTTCACTCACCCCACCCTTTTATTACAATTTAAATGACGTGGAAAATCTGACTGAGAGTGGGCAGCTGACTTAATTTCAGTGTTTACTGGTTCCATGTTAAATTTCCAAATTCCTCACAGCTCTGCTGAGGACACTGGCTCACGCAGGGCAGTTGTTCAGTGGATGCTAGTAACTCTCCAGTAATTTGCCCAACTACCATCTATGGAGCAAGCCACTTGCACAGATGATTTGTCATGTATGAGTCTAGACAAGGAATGCTAGCAGGCTTTCCTGAACATGGAGACATCACACATGATCCCAGTCTATCTTCCTGCAATATTGGATGGCTGTTGAGAATATGAAATGCAATGACTGAAACTATCAATGATCCAATTTGTGGCACTTGAGGCAAATTGTAGTGTCCTAAGTATGCAAACTCAGCATAACCAGAGGCAGTAACTGGGATCTTCTCTGTATGACGTTGTACTTTTGCTGAGCAGTCTGTTGGTAACTTGAGCATGCACAACTACTTGTTGCCATCTAGGTGTTCAGGTGATAGGTACAAAATACTCAGATTTTGAAAAGCATTATCTGATTCCCCAATTACTTCACTGTCTGTCAGATAACCATTGTACTCTTCGGAACAGATTTATTTTGAACTTGAGAAAACTGGTCAACCTAGATCTACAATGGCCCAATGGTGAGAAAAGCCTGCCAATGTTCACTGTCTCAGCTCAGATACCAAGAACAACCATCTGGGTGAGATATAGGGGTGTTGCTTGCATCTGTTCAGCTGCTCCCCAACACTTTCAGAAGTTTGATTTGATTTGTTGTCACATGCACTGGGATATAGTGAAAAGCATTGTTTCTTGTGCGCTATCATAGAAACCCCACAGTACAGAAAGAGGCCATTTGGCCCATCGAGTCTGCACCGACCACAATCCTACCCAGGCCCCACCCCCATATGCCCACACATTTACCCATCAATCCCTCTAACCTACACATCTCAGGACACTAAGGGCAATTTTTAGCATGGCCAATCAACCTAACCTGCACATCTTTGGACTGTGGGAGGAAACCGGAGCACCCGGAGGAAACCCACGCAGACACGAGGAGAATGTGCAAACTCCACACAAACAGTGACCCAAGCCGGGAATCGAACCCAGGTCCCTGGAGCTGTGAAGCAGCAGTGCTAACCACTGTGCTACTGTGCCGCTATACAGGCAAAACATACCGTTCATAAAGCACATGGGGAAAAGGAAAAGATAGGGTTTGAGAACGAGAGTAAAAGATGAAATTAGAGGGTGTGCTGGGGACAGCTTGCAAGGAGTCACCTCATTCCAGCGCCATCTTTTTGTTTGGGGTTGGGGGAGAGAAAGGAAGATAATTATGGACTATTACATATGCTGTGAGCGAAATAATGGACTATGTGGTACTGACAAGAATGGATCATGGAATTTCTAGAAAGACTGTGCTCGCTTCGGTTTTACACCTCAGTGACTGTCACCACCCCATAGTGCACTCCACATCCAGTTGTCCTGCTTCCTAGCATTGGAGTTCTATGCCAATTTTGATAAATTCATTGCCAAGTTTGTAGGAATCCCAAAGAGATTCGATTATGCAGGCAGAAAAAAGTTTTGAGATGTTGTGGTAATCTCATCCATTTCTCATTGCATTTTTAAAGTTTCATTTCCTATTGATTTCAAAGGGGATCAAATTAATGGCAGCTGTTGCCAAGCATATGCAATGATGCTAACATCCTGCTAGTACTTAAAAGTTTTTATCTTGGCATCTGCAAGTTAAACAGCTTGCAATCCAACTGGGGTTATATGTTGGGAATCTTATCCATGTACAATGTAGTGTGGATTTTGTTGCACATGTCTGGCATTCATGTAACCTTTGAAAAATACTGTTATCACCTTGAAAGGTTCCAGTGGCGAATTGTCCCTTTAAAGGATGGTGAATTTCTCTTTAGAGTGAGAATGCCCTGATGGTTAGTCTCTTTAATAAAGGCAGTGTCTTTATGGAAGAGGTTTTCATAAGCTGCTACTGTGACAATCACTATGACACAAAAATGCAGCTAATTTAAAAGCGACGTAATTCCTGACTTCACTAATATTACATCTTTCAGCAGAATGAGTCCTATGAAGTGATCACCCATGGCATAGCACTGTGTTGGAAGTTGTTTTTGTAGACATATGATGCAGGGAATTTGGTCACAATGAAAAAGTTGTGTTCTTGTGTTTGTTGGTTTCAAGGTTGTTTTAGAGGCTTTTCTATCTTAAGACAGTAATGGTTAATCATAAACTTTCCATGAAGACAGCTAGGATCCTGCTGGTTACACCTTCACCTTCACAAGGCCTGATAAAATGTGTGTATGTTATAGCGATATAGCACTAAACCATGTTGTTAGGTCACTACAATTAAGCTCAGCAAAATGGGCATGGGGCTGAGATATTGAAAGAGCGAATCAGGCAGGTTCCTGCTTCTAAATCACTGTCCAGCAGTTTATGTTTGGATGATGGGTGGAATTACCTGCCTCTATGGTTAAGTAGCCTGTCGACACCATTCTTTCTTTCACATGAAGAAGCATTTTTACAAAAGAAAATCTTTGCCTTTTTGTCCTGCAAACTGCAAGAAAAATATGAAACCGAAATGGACACAGACAAGCAGAGAGTTTTTGGAACAGAATGTTGTGAAGGCTTTTGCTGAAACTGAGGCCGTAAGTCATAGAAACCCCTCCAGTGTAGAAAGAGGCGAAAGATATTGATGAAGGCCTTAAACTCTCCCTAACCATCTCTGCCTCTGTGATCTCTTTGCCTTAAGTACTTTACTCAAAAGATACCTCTAAAAGCAAGATTTTTATGTCATCTAACTCCCACAAGGGGCTCAACATCTATTACTTTCTCCCTCTCTGGTACATTGAGATGTTTTTTTTTACATTTTGTACCTGCAAGTTGTTGAAGAAACAATACTTCTGAATTGAGATCTTGAATCTTTTTGGCAATTTTTTCTTATAATGTTTATTGCATTAGAACAATAATGCTGTTAAAGCTGCTATAGAGATTAGGAATGATGTTCTGATAAATTGTCAGGGTTGTAAAAACTGGAGTTCTCCCTGGCTTCCCTAAACATACTTTAGCCTTGCATAGCAGCTGTGACTGTATAGTGAGAGCTGACTAAATTTATTACAGTAATACCCCCTTGTGTGTGGATGTGGAATTGAAATTAATAACTCTATTGCTACAATGTGTTACAGAAACTAACGAGGTGCTAATTTTGTGGCTATTTCAAGATTGGAAATTTAAAATTGATATCCAATAATCTGAGGAACTGTGGACAGAATTTAATCTGCACTGTGCCTTAGCATCCAGGTAACTTCATTGATAACTCCAGTCATTGCATTGTATACATTGGCCTGGTGTTAGCCAAGGCCATTGCATTACATCAGGTTGTCAGCCTTGGCTCAGTTGGTTCCATTTTCACCTTGGGTTATGAATTCAAGTTGTATTCCCGAGATTTGAGTATATAATCTTGGCCGAAATTTCCGTGCAGCTGCTCTATCGGAAGTGTCATCTTTTGGATGATATATTAAACTAGTGCTCCATCTGCCCTCAGGTGGATGTCAAAGATCCCAGGACACTAATCAAAAAAGAACAGGGGTGTTGTTCTGGCCAACTTTAATCCTTATACCAACATCACTAAAATAGATTTTCCCAGATTTTGCTGCAGTAATGATGACAAAACTGTCAGCATTGTCGTTATTACTCTGCCAAAACTAACAGCAATTTCTGGAGTGTACATGTGCCATGAATAATGTGAAAATCCATGAAGTTGCTAGTTTCCAGACAGTGTCTGTTGAGGCAGTGACTCCTCCCCAGAATGCAATAACAATCAATAATAACAACAACATTTGTACTATGCCTTTAATGTAATGAAACATCCCACAGTGCTTTACAGAACCATTATTAAGGCAGTATGATACTGAGCCACATAAGGAGATATTAGGTCAAAAGCTAAAGGAGTGTCTTAAAGGGGGAAAGAGAGATGGAGGGGTGCAGAGAGGAAATTGCAGATCTTAGGCCCTAGCCAACTGAAGGTGCAGTCACCAATGGTGGAACATTTGAAATTAGGGATGCTCATTAGGCCAGGATGAGAAGACTACAGATATCTTGGGGAGTTATGGGATTGGAGGAGATTAGTAAGAAGTCTCACAACACCAGGTTAAAGTCCAACAGGTTTATTTGGTAGCACAAGCCACAAGCTTTCGGAGCACTGCCCCTTCATCAGGTGAGCGGGAGTTGTGTTCACAAACAGGGCATATATAGACACAAACTCAATTTACAAGATAATGGTTGGAATGCAAGTCTTTACAGGTAATCAAGTCTTAAAGGTGCAGACAATGTGAGTGGAGAGAGGGTTAAGCACAGGTTAAAGAGATGTGTATTGTCTCCAGCCAGGACACTTAGTGAGATTTTGCAAGCCCAAGCAACTTGTGGGGGTAAGTAAACTGACCGGCACCTCCTGGGGATCACAGACTAAAACCTCAAGGACGTCTGCTCTTACCATTTTACATGCTTAACTGCAGAATACCCAGAGTGGCACCAATTTGCCAACACTAAACTTATTGATAAGAAACTCCGTTAAACAGTATGCACCATCACAGGTACTCTTTGACTCCGGCTCCCAGTCCTGAGCAAACCTTGGACCCACCCCGCAACCTCTATGTCAGGAGGCTATTGCAACAGGCAAGCTACGGGAGAAGGTCTACTCCAACCTAAGCCTGTCCTTATTCAAATACTTCCTTATCCCATTGGCAGTATGCTTGCCTTTTAGCCACCCCAAATGGTTGAACCCACAATACCAAGGAGTAACAGTTGAACACCTCTAGAAGGAGGATTGACAAGAAAAAGCACCCACCAGAAACCATTTTCTCATTGTAGATCCCACTGGTCATCCAGGTCGCTTTGATTTCCCATGGTGATAGCAGAATCTTTTAAACCACTTCGGGACTGACCTAGACCTCTGTGTAGCCCCCCAAGGTCAGTAGACACGCCAAGATCATCCAGGCTGCTGCTTTGGTGTGCTCCAAGCAATGGCTCACATTGTATCAAGGTCTGTCCATGAACTAAACATGAAGGCGGACTTAAAGAACTCCATCTAGCCACTGACAGGATATTGATTGGCTCTGATTATGCACACAAATAATAGCAAACTAACTTTATAGTTACTGTTAAACATCTACTATGGCTCTGACAAGCTAATTTTGTTTGTGCAATATCAAATTTCTTTCAAATTATGATGAAACTCCACTTTTTTAAATACATATTTTTCAAGTTTATCTTTATTTTTGCTTCTAGTTAATCCATGTTAATCCATTTATTTATTTTGGTAGCTGGAAATTTGTAAGTCAAGATATTAAATGCTTTTAACTTTCTAGTTTTGTTGTGTGAATGCTTCAGTGTGATTGTTTCCTTACCTACTTGCTGACATCACTGCTGCTGTAAACCAAGACGTACCCTTGTTTTGGCACAGATTTGAACTGCCATTGGGAAAGGGGAAAGCTAGGCCAGAGATTTTTGTGGCGAATGCCTTTGGTTTGCTGTTGACTGCAAAATTTGGGCCATTACTGGCCATTTTCTCATCGCTGTTTATACGACTTTGTTGTGTGCAAATTGACTGCTGTGTTTGCCTGCATCGTGTGACTGCACTTTAAAATTCATTGGTTGATTGTGAAATGCTTTGGGAATGTGGAAATCATTATATAATGCAAGTTTGGTCTTTCTTAATGTGCCTCTGGAGTCCTACCTTTCAAAAAGTGTGGCAGATTATGGTATTTCATTTTGAGATCCTGCCCTTTCAATATGATGTGGCCACACTTTCTTTGCTTGTCCTCTCCTTTTCTCTGTGGGTTTGGTGTTCCACAGCATGTAGTCACAGATGTCTTGGAATGATCTACTGGGTGAGAATGCAGAACACTAAGGACGATCACCAAAAAAGAGGCTCTGACCTTTCAAAAGCTTGTTAAAGCAGAGGAGGAAGTGGTCAGGTGGTATTATTGAAATATGTGGTTATGAAATCACTCTCTCAGACACACTTTCTGCGAAGAGGAACTCCAGTTGAAAAATTTCCTCACTTTCACTTGAACTGAGTCAATTGTAGTGCTTCCATTGCCACTACAGTTGGGCTCATCTGATTTAGCACAGGCTTTCTGTTATAGCAGGCAATGTGTATACTCAATCGATCGCCAGACAACTTTGTGCTGACTGTATCCTATCCATCCTAGGGTGCAGTTGAGCAATCTGTGGACATTGAAGTGGTCAGCCCTCACCGGGTTTCCGTATACTGCAGAATTTCATGTGTCTCTGTCTGAGTTTTCTTCCTGTTCAAAGCGTGCAAAAATAATATGGTAGAGAACACATTTTGTGGTAACAGCTAAACAATGTGTCCACGTGACCAGCATAAGAAATACTGATAATATTGTGAGAACCCTGGAACAATTAGACAGATGATAAAAAATGGATAGTGATATGCAAGTTATAATGCACGTTTTAACAGGAACATGAAATCTTTACAAGATAAATCATGTGCTAGCAAAGGAAGAAAAGTGGCTGGAAGTTATAATAGTTAAGATGGTCAAGTACTCCTTCAGACGTGCTGCTTGAGTAGAGAAAGTAGGCAGACAGAATGAATGGTTTAAGCATGAAATAAAATATATGAATATTACAGATTTTTCTCTGATTACCGTTGAAAATCACAGGTCTCTGTATAGATTGAATGGTTAGACTGGAGTGTAAGCTATAGAGCAGTGATGGGTAACCTAGGCTAGTGAGTGGGCCGCATGAGTGGCCTTTATCTCAGCGAGTTGCAAGACTGAAATCGAGCATGTTTATTAACTATGATCCTTGAATAAGGTTAAATACATTTGATACACACCGAATAGTTCATAAGTTACAGAAAAGACTTGATCATTTATATATTAATAGAAATGTCGTCAACTTCAAGAGGTAAAAATTAAAATATTTACGCTCGATTGAGTGTAGAGGGAGCATGCGGTTCTCGCAGTCGATGTTGTTTGCTATCAGCATGCACCTCACTCCCTGTACCCTTGCTTTGCGTGCATATCACTTCAGTTATGTCGGTAGGAAAAAAAACTGCACAGGTGGAAGCCAGCAGAATGTGGCAATTCTGTTCGTGGCAACAAGCAGCAAAATGTCTCGTGGGCTGCACCCAGAACCCTGATGGCTTGCATGTGGCACCAGGGCCGCAGGTTGCCTACCACTGTTAGAGTAAGATGTACATGAACTGTAGAAGGTTGATGTTGATGTGTTGAATGTTCTGACTTCATTCCACATTCTGAATAATATTTGAATTGGGAAGATTAGAAATATAAAAATATTGAAGCTAGTCAATAGGATCAAGAACCAATGAAGTTGAACTAAAGAATGACGGATTTCAGTATAAATAAATGTAAGGTGTTCCACTTCATTGGAACATGAAACCTGAAATGTGCAGAGAATTTACTATTAACAAAGCTAAACCAAGGCTTGGTAAGATTTTTTTACTGTTGTCTAATGTCAGACTAACTGAAACATGTTTTCTTCCTTTCACTAATATTGGTGAATAAGCTGGCATGTGTACAAAATAAACAAATCTGGATTTGTACCCACACTATCTTGAACATTTACAAAAGAACGGAAATATATCACATTGTGTGCTAGTATGTATCTCGAGGGCATTGATCCGTAACTCAAAGCGATCTGCTTTTCTTCTGATGGCTCTCTTTCTCGGCTTTGATTCCAAGGACTTGTCTTTGCACAAATGGCTGTTCTTCATGGGAAGCCTGGACAGTGAGTGTAGCTGGTCATTCGACAGTGGCAGCACAGTCAAGCTTCATCTTGACTTTGCCTATTATCACTGCCTGAGCACTTTTCAGCAAAGATCATCAGGTAGAGTTCAGAGGTGATGATTCTGTCCTCCTTAATCCAGAACCATTGAAACCAATTGCAGATTCCTATTACTGCTCCAACTAAGATCAGTTAACTCCACATAGGCAAGAATTGAATCAAAGTCCTTCTGGTCTTTATGGCTGCCCTCTGTGTGATCTTCACAAACTGAACCAAAGAGAAGCATGATGCATAATGTTTAAATGCTGTATTAATTATTGCTGAGGCCAATTTTGAAATACGGGCACATTACCCAGGGCGGCATGGTGGCACAGTGGTTAGCACTGCTGCCTCACAGCGCCAGGGACGCGGATTCAATTCCTGACTTGGGTCACTGTGCGGAGTCTGCACGTTCTCTCTCTGTCTGCGTGGGTTTCCTCTGGTGCTCGGGTTTCCTCCCACAATCTGAATAATGCATTAGGTGCGTTGGCCATGATTCCCTCAGTGTACCCGGACAGGTGCCGGAATGTGGCAACTAGGGAATATTCACAGTAACAGCATTGCAGTGTTAATGTAAGCCTACTTGTGATACTAATAAATAAACTTAAACTTTAACTTAAACTTACCTTCAAATGAACAAGAAAGTGCTGCAGAATTTTCAACAGGAACAGAAACAAGGATGGTGCTGGCATTTCAGGCTTTGATGCATGAAAACAGACTTCGAATTGAATCTATTTTCATTAAAGAAAAGATTAGCTTTTAAAAAGCTGTGAGGGATAATATAGCTGCATATTGATTATATAGCATATACTAGGAGTACAGACTAGAGGACAGCAATGTAGATTTAATGTCTCAAGGAAAACGAGATGAGAAGGAATTTTCCCCTGATTGAGTAGTTGCATTTGTGGCATAGTGTCCAAGGTTAATGCTTTTTTGATTAACACTGGACGGTTAAAAGACTCAGTATGATGTAGTCAATTGAATGCTGTGTGAACTGTTGGCACTGTGGAAATGCCATGCTAAGAGAGAGACAATAGATCTGGAATGATTAATAGTAGAATTTACAGAGGAGGAGGAGGAAGTAGTTTGGCCCACCACGCCAATGCTAATGCTCTTCAACTTGGTTGCATAAAACATTCTATATTGTGATAACCTGTGCATGAACATATTTCCTAGTCAGTGCTCCCTTATTATGAATCAACTAACCATTAAGAACAATTTTGTGCTGTTAATATCGTTGAGTTTTGTAGGGGTTCAGTGTCACTGATCACTCCCGTAAGTGGACCTGATTTGCACATCTTACACTGTAGTATTTAGCTAGATAATAATGTGTTGCAGGGATCTTAACATAAAATCCTTGTGTATTCATTTTGTGCTGGTTGACATTTGCATTCTCCTGTTGTTAGGAAGACAGACTAATAACAGTGCCAGATATCCACAGGAATTCTTGTATGAGGCTTGATAATGGTGCTCTTAACTATGTGAGGTATTACTGCTGTTTCTTATTAGATTCACATCTGACATCTACGCAGGTATTCTAACAGGGGTTTAGTCAAAAGGCAGTGATACCATCTATAGTGTTTCTACTGCTTGCTGCAACTGAGGTGAACTATCTCAGTACTGACCAGATATCCAGTGTGAGCATTGTTCATCTGTGTGGCTCAGTATCACATTTGGTGGTGCATTTACTCCCTAAACCATTGGGAAAGGTTTTTCCCGGAAAAATACTCTTAAAAGCAATCCAGAATATGAATGTAAATGTCCTCAAATTTATGGCGACTAAGCAACAATAGAACACTTATATGTGAAGAGTAGTCGAGACCTGCAAACTCTTTCGTTCTGACATACAACACTCTTATTCATCACTGTTTGGTTCAGTTTTGGTGAGATTGAAGAGGACTTGACATTCCCCTGATGCCTCAGCTGGTAACTGAAGCAGCAGACCAGAATGAATCACAAAATGTTAGTTTTTGGGTACAGCAAGTGATTGGGACAGCAAGCAAATGGAATGTTGGCATTTATTGTAAGGGAAATGGAATAAAAAAGGGACGTTTTGTTGTAGCTGAACAGGGTCTTGGTGAGACCACATCTGGAATACTGTGTACAGTTTTATTTTCTTAATGGTGTTTGAAACAGTTCAGAAAAGGTTCACTTGACTCATTCCTGGGATGAGGGGCTTTTCCTAAGAAAACACGTTGTGTTGATTTTTTAAAAAAGTTTGATTTATTATTGTCACAAGTATTGTTTCTTGCACGCTATACAGACAAAACATACTGCTCATAGAGAAGGAAACGAGAGAGTGCATAATGTAGCATTACAGTCATAGCTAGCGTGTAGAGAAAGATCAACTTAATGCAAGGTAAGTCCATTCAAAAGTCTGACAGCAGCAGGGAAGAAGCTGTTCTTGAGTCGGTTGGTACGTGACCTTAGACTTTAGTATCTTTTTCCCGAAGGAAGAAGGTGGAAGAGAGAATGTCCGGGATGCGTGGGGCCCTTAGTTATGCTGGCTGCTTTGTTGAGGCAGTGGGAAGTGTAGACAGAGTCAACGTGTTGTGATGTGTTGCGGATCAGTTGAAGCAATGGAGTTCAGTTGGTGTGCATTATAATAGCTCTGTTGGACTCAGGTGCTTAATTGTAGTTCTCCTCTACATTGGTTTGGGAATGCCTCACTGACACCATCAACCATGCACACCATGTCACCAAGTATTCATCCATCAACCTGGGCTGGGGCTTCAAAAATCTCTGGAGCCGTGAGCTGTGGAAGATATATGCATCATATTCGCTCTCTGGGAAATGAACACAGCTCTATTATTCTTGTCCACCAAACGTGGCTAATTTTGCCGCCGAGCTGTCTTCTTTGGCATTGAAGTGGATAAAATCATTGGCAGGACTAAATAGAGCATTGGTTACCTCCTTTATGCAACTATGTGAGGCAGCATTTGAGGTGCCACATATGTTTTCCATCGTGTCCTGGAAACCACTGCTCACATAGAAATTGAGCGGTGTTACAACTTTCTGGGCCACTAGCATTAGGTTCTCAACAAATCCACATAGCTGCACATTTTGATCAACTGTCGATGATATCTTGATAAAATATCTTGGGACATCCTCTGATGATTAGAGTCCCTTTAAATAGACCAAATGTGCGCAACCTGAATTCCACCTCCTCCCCCTGTAATCTAAATTCCTTGCATCAGATCGAGCCACTCAGTATGGTGTGGGTGACATTTTAGACCCAATCCTGTATTTTACACCTGTACCTGCCCCTCCTGTATTCTTGACCCATCTAGACAACCTTATACCTTCCTCTGTAAACCTCCTCCAGTTAACCCAGTCCCGATCACATTTCCTTTTGACATTCCATCTCTCCCTACACTGTCTGACCAAATCCTACTCCCTCCTCTGACTCTGTTCGCTTAAATCATAAGATATAGGAGCAGAATTAGGCCATTACAATTCTCCATCCAGCACCCTCAGTTTGACCCACAGAATCCCAAGATTGACAGCACTGACCCCACCCTTTAGGTCGATCATCCATCTTACCATCTCTGCCTGGAAATTCCCTCCAACCTTTTACAGGACTACCACATCCAGGATTTTAGGTCTTTCCCTTTTCCGTACCTCCCTGAACCTAAACACCACCTTCTGTCCTCTTCCTCAGAAAGCTGAGCCATTTCTTGAATAAATTCAGATTTTTTAACAGACAGGGGAGTCAAGAGTTATAGTGGGGAGGCAGGAAAGTCAAATTGAGACCACTACCAAATCAGTCATGATCTTTTTGAATGGCTGAAAGGCCCAAAGAGCTGAATGGCCTACTCCTGCTTCTAAGCTTTATGCTCTGAGATGATCCCAATTTCAATCTATTCTACGTGCTGACTTAACTGAGCTATGAATTTGTGGTGTGAGTGTCGCAAACTAGGTAGCAACGTCGCCCCTGAATCAGAAGGTTGTGGGTTCAAGTCCTACTCCAGACTGGAGCACATAATCCTAGCCACTACTTCTGTGCAGTACGGATTGAGTGCTGCCCTGTCAAAGATACTGTATTTGTGAGAAATCAAAGTGAGGCCTGATCTGTCCTCAGGTGGATGTAAAAAAAAAATCCATGGCACCCATGGTAGTATCTGAAGAAGATCAGGGCTATTCTCTTGGTGTGCTGGCCAAGATTTATCCCTCAGCTAACACAAAACCGATTATCTTGTTCTATATCCTATTGTTGATTGTGGGAAATTGCTTTGCATAATTTGGCTGATATATTTACTCCATTACAACATTGAATACGCTTAAGTTATTTCATTGGCTACAGCTATAAAGCCTTGAGGTTATGGAAGGTGCTATACGAATGCAAGTTTTTAACAGCCAAAATGCCTGCTGAAAATACCTGTTGAGGCTCTCTCAAAAAAGACGCTCACTTGAGTGATATACTGAGGCCATTAGAATTCTGTCCCTCGGAATCTTAAGGAGTTGAACGGTTGGAAACTGGTGGGGAGGGCGGGGGGTGGTGACAAAAAGTTGCAAGGAAAAGAAATAATTTGTGTGCAGGGAGTTCTCAAAATCCCGAAGCTGTCCCATTTCAAACAGACACTGGGCATTTTAATTGCTGTCCTCTGACTTCACAATTGTTTCGCAGGAGACCACAGAAGGAAGTTGAGGAGCCAGGGTGGTTTTGTGGTGATAGATTCTTTTTGAAGCTATCGCAGAGACTGAGAGTTCAGCATTTAACAGGCACCACTGATATCCACTTGCATAAGTCTGTCTGCATTGATAATCACGATAGTTGTAGTTTCTTTTACTACAAAGATGTTGCATTTGTTTAGTGCCTTTCTCCTTTACTCATTTCACAATGTTGAGTTTATTGTAGTCGAAGTTTTCTTTTCTGAAAAGACTTGGCTGCTTTTTTCCCCCAGTTTTGTCCTCTCTTCCCGAAGATCCTGACTCTGAATATGGGATGGTTCCCTGGATGCCGGGTGTCCTTTGGGCACTGGTTGAGTGGCCAGTTCTCCTGAGTGAGCTCAGGCAGTGAAAACCTGCAGGGACGTTACAGCTGAGATTGATCCTGTCACCAACCCGCTCGATTAGATTGATTGGCCATGCTGAATTGCCTCTTAGTGTCAGGGGACTAAAAGGGTAAATATGTGAGATTAAGGGGATAGAGCTTGGTTGGGATTGTTGCCGGTGCAGGCTTGATGGGCCAAATGGCCTCCTTCTGCACTGTAGGGATTCTATGATTCAACCAGGTTCCACATCAGCAAGTGTCCTGGGGCACAGACTTGATCCAGGCAGCTGAGACTAAGTGCCCTTGTTGGGACCCTATCTGCAATTAGTTAACTTGGCACAGACCATTAATTATCTCTGGTACTGAAGGAAACAATAATTTCACCTTTTTGTCTGCTAAATAATATGGATTGGATAATCGAGGTGGTTAGTGGGAGTCAGGTAAATACGGGCTTGGCCTGCCCCACCTGGGGAGAAAGTGCCCACAAGGACAGGTTTCTTATTGTGAGGGGGCAGATACGGGCCGCAGTCAGGCCAGCTGATCTGGGACAATGTTTGGAGGCAGCCATTGGGACTGCTGGGTTTTGGAGGTGGGCTGTTTAAAAGGGCTGTTTTTGATGTAACTGGGTGAGGGTCATTATCCCAGTTACATCAAAAACAGGTCCTCCCGTCCTCACCCCTTAATTTCCCACACATGCCATCACATGCCCCACCACATCCCAAGGACCCCTCATGCCCCCATGTCAAACTATACCTCCCCAAACAATCCTTATGATTCCTTATGCCTCCCTGTCATGATATGCCCCCCTTGTACCAATTAATGTACTTCCACGCCCATTCACCTACTATATATTGTTTAGAAGCAATGAACATTTATATAATAGAGTACAATGAGCATAGTGACAATGGTGTGTGTAAAAATGGCTTTAAAAAGCAGTCATTAATAATTTTCCACTTTAAAAACACCAATTTTTCACTACAGCCCAATAAAAGTGCCAATCATCCAGATCCTTTTAAATATCAATAGCAGAAACTACAAGCGCTTGAAAAATCTTTACCCTGTGTAGGTAAACATTGTGAAATTACAGCATAAGTCAGAGAATCAGAGCTATCAGTCAAGTACTGTTTTTTCTGGGGCTCAGGTGTTTCAACTGACTAATGGATTTCTGGGCTTTCAGCCAAGAATACATGATGAAGCTTGGCCGAGAGCCCAGAAATCCATCAGCCTCTTGCAGGGGACAAAGACAGGGTTATTCCTGCAATGGAGTTGGCAAGGTTGGCATGAAGTAATAAGATCCCTTCAGTGCTTTATTTAGATCCTTTGGGTCTAAGCATAGTCTCAGCTTTCTGGGTTGTTTCACTGCTGCCATGCTGCTAATCCAGTCTGTAGGAATTGTTGCTTTCTTGATTACTCCCATTTTTCCAGCTCTTTTATCTTGTATTTGAGGCTTGACTTGAGAGTAGCTGGAGCTCTTCCTAGCGGATCCTGAATTGGTCTTACACACTCATCTACTTTGAGGTGATATTCTTCAGGCAGACAGCCAAATCCTGTAAAGGTATCTTTGTACTCCTCCAGGATCTGTTTAGCCGTCAATGGTTTTGTTTGCTGTGACACATTGCAAAGCTCTGTTGGCACGTTTAGGGTTACCAGTCTAAGCTTTAAACTTGCTGTAGCCGAGATGAGTGGCTGTTGTGTACTATGATTTGGAACCCATTCTAATAATAACAAAGCATTGATAAAACAAACCTGTTGTACTGTAAAGGCTTGTGTTGCCTTTTTCGAGTCAAACACACGTGCAAAATGATTTTGCTTCTTGTAGTTAAAACACTGCTTTCCCCTCTCTGGACAATCCTCCTTTTCCTTCAAAAGGTGACTTCCGCAGTATTTGCATCCTTCGGCTTGGAATGTCTCTCAACTTAATGTATCTCCTGATCTGTTCTGCCGATATATGTGCTCTAGCTGATGTTTTACAGCCTTTGCACTTCACGCATCTATCACTTTTTTGAGAGCAAGTTTCTCCTTTCTCAATAGACTTGCTCTCACTGTTGGATCTCTTATGCCTAAGACAACTCTATCTTTAATGAGATAATTTAGTTGCCCAAATTCACATGATTCTGCAAGCTGTGTTACTGCAGTCACATACTGATCAATGGACTCTTTTCACCTTGAGTCCTAATGTTGAACACACAGGGCGGAATTTTACGAGATTTTTTCCTAAGTGTTCAGCTAGTCTGAAAATGGGAGAGCTCCAGATCTGTTTTTTGGGTGAGTTTTCCCACCCAATCTTATGCATTCTGACTCTAAAACAATGATGTGGAGTTGCCGGCGTTGGACTGGTGAAGGAGCAGCACTCCAAAGCTCGTGCTACCACGCTAAGATGCAAATGAGCTCAAGTCTTGGAGGAGGAACCTCCCCCTTCTCCAATCAGCTTGGCTCATGTAGATCAGGCCCAGGACAGGGTGGTTTGGTCGCTCGCCCTGTCTTGTCGGCCTGGATCTGAAGTGTCTCAACTTGTTGAGACTCTGAATTGGATTTGATTTGATTGAATTGGAAAAGTATATAAAAAAGAAATAAACCTGTTGGACTTTAACCTGGTGTTGTGAGACTACTTACTCTAAAAAGATGGGCTAGTCCGTTTCTAGCCACAGAGGCTGTGGGCGGGTCTTAACTCGCCAGACAACCTGTAGAGGAAAGTATTGCACGTGTGCAGACCTCTGATGCAGCACATGTGCATTAGGCCCCTGCTACTGCAGGCAGCCTCAAACAACAACCCCTCCCCTTACCCGTGACCCGAGATGCAGGCCCCTGTTGCCTCCCCCTGCTGCCCAGACCAATTGTGGCCCCGCCCTCCCCCACCGACCACAGCCCCGTGACCCTCCCCCACCGATTACAGCCCTGCTGCCCTCCCCAGTCTGGCACTGCCCAAGGGGCACCCCTGCTTTGCACTCAGCCTCCCCAGGGGCCTCAATAGCCTCCGGTTCCACCGGCGAGGCCAGCACGACTATTCCCCATTCATGGGGAGCAGGTGTTTTCCTTGCTGGAGAAACCTCTCCCGGCGAGGCCATAAAGGCAAGCGATCCTGGACGATTGAGCGCTGGGCTCGCTGAACACATGCAAAACACGATTTTAATAAATGGGTGGCCTGTCTGTTTATCTTTCCTTGAATTAGTAGGTGAAGAATTAACCAGGGTTCCAGCTGCTGATTAACTGCCTGATGATGCATTCTGGAGTCACGTGCGTCTGAGTCTTCTAAGAGAACGAGACCAGGCTTGATCTAGGCCCACAATGCTTTCCAAATTTGACTTCCTGTCCAGGCTAAAGAAGAGCAACAAATAAATGCTGGCTGTTACCTATGCCCAGTGTCTTCATCAGAGGAAAGGAGGAGGTTACTACTAGAAAAAGGAAGGAGGAAAGATAATGGAATACTTTTGTAGATGTTCTCCCTCCTCTTGGTATAAGATGGGTGGGGGGAAATTGATTTGCTTTCTCGCTCACAGGAGATAAGGTTGGACTGGTGAAGGAGCAGCACTCCAAAGCTCGTGCTACCACGCTAAGATGCAAATGAGCTCAAGTCTTGGAGGAGGAACCTCCCCCTTCTCCAATCAGCTTGACTCATGTAGATCAGGCCCAGGACAGGGTGGTTTGCACTCAGCTTTGATGACATTTCAGCGTTGAATGTTCTGCTCTTAGAGTGCATTTGAGCATGTGTTATTTAGGAGCATGGTTTATAGGATGCCATTGCCAAATATTTTACAGTGGCTAGCCAATCGAGGGATGACAAACCAATAAGACCAGGATGGGACACAGCTTGTTAGTAGGTTCCATGCTGGCACCTCATTATGGACTGGGATTCCTCTACATATTTTTATGATGATATTTCCAGTTTATTTGGCATTTTTACAGGTAATGTGGGGAGGAGATTATAACATCTTGCAATCTATTTATGCTGGAAAAAAATCCAAAAGGTTACTTAGCCAGAATAGTTGAGAATTTGCTCTTTGAATGTATGTTACCTCCTTGCAGCTAGGTTGAGGTTTATAATCACACACTTCTGTTGCTCGGGCCTTAGATGTTGCAGTTGGGACTTACACAATGGGAGGGAAAGAGTGGTTTCTTGAAATACTCAATGCTCAAGTTGCATCTGCATTGAAATCTGGGAAATGTTACTAATCCGTGAGCTGTTGGCAGATAAACTTTCTTATGTTTTTAAATTTGCTGTTTTCACGGGTGTTAGTGGGTTAGATTCTTATTTTTTAGCCTCTGGGACCTGCATTCAGATTCTGTTCAGGTTGCTGGGATGCAAGTCTCTTCGATGGCTGATGGTAAGGGCCCTATGTGAAAAAAGACTCAATTGAGAAAGCTGCTCCAAATGCAGTGCTCTCACAAGATGTATGTTTGGGAAATGGAAAAGTGTTGCACTGGCATTAAGGATTGTGCTTCTGGAGCTCAGCCTAAGATGTATTATCGAGCTAGAATAAAGGAAGGTTTTCCCTGTATCAAACCCAAGCTCTATCTGTCCTGACTATGTTTGAAAGAACACAAATTAGCTTTTGCCAGCTATGGTTTGAGTAGTAATTAAAAAAATTTCATACTTCTGACACCAACATAATTGACATAATCAATAAAATCTCTCCGGGCAGACGAATAAAGTTGAATGTAAGTGTGAGGTCTTTGTGGCTGGATGGCACAGTCTAAGTTGAGAGCCGAGTTTACACAAGTCTGAATTAAATCTGCGCCTGTTCATTAATATGTTGAATCATGTCATGTTCCTAGCATGTACCATGGTCAATGCCAGGACTCACTGGTTATTGTTCTACTTGTCTATGGCCACACCCTATTTTGTCATCTGAAATACAGTATTTCCTTTTTATTTGTATAATGCATGTTTGAAAAATTATTCTGGCAATATTTGTTTTTTATGAGCTTTTGATGGGAACTCTGGCTGATCCCAAAATAACTGCGTTAGGCAGGGAATAAAATGGCCCAGGATTCCTGCACCTGGTCACTACCTTCTGTGTACTGGAAAGCATGTGGGTATGGACATCATATTAGAACAGTATCAGGCTGGACTGTGAAACCAGGTTGCCGGAGAGCTCCAAGCTCGGTATGTCCATGGCACCAGTAGTTTGTTCCTCCTCAGCGTAGTGTATCTATGTATCAGTCTGCTCCTCCTCAATGCAGTTGGTCCATGTGCCACCAGGTAATTTCTCCTCAGCACAGTGTGCCAACGTACCAGTGGGCAGGTCACAGGTAGAGATGTGAAGTGGAATGTTGGGATACAGTAAGAGCCAGTGAGTGCAAGGAAGGTGAAGGTGAAATGGGGGAGACTAAATGGAAGTAGCAACATGTCAATATAAGAAAATAAATTGATATATATTGGGGGAGGTGATTATTGGCACTAGTGGCATTATTACTAGACTATTTAATCCCAGAAACTCAGCTAATGTTCTGGGGACCCGGGTTCGAATCCCGCCATGGCAGATGGTGGAATTTGAATTCAATAAAAAAAAATCTGGAATTAAGAATCTACGGATGACCATGAAACCATTGTCGATTGTCAGAAAAACCCATCTGGTTCACTGATGTCCTTTAGGGAAGGAAATCTGCCGCCCTTACCCAGTCTGGCCTACATGTAACTCCAGAGCCACAGCAATGTGGGTTGACTCTCAACTGCCCTCCAAGGCCAACTAGGGATGGGCAATAAATGTTAGGCCCAGCCAGCGATGCCCACGTCCCACCAATTAATTATTAAAAAAATAAACATGGTATAATAAAACAGAAGGAAGAGAGTTACAGACGAAGAGGAATCAATGTGTACCATGCAGTTTAAGTGAGATGGTGCAGCTTGATTCTGTAGCCTTGGCCTCCATGCCATGTCACCCTCTGGAACTTGAAGGGATTAACCAATTGGTAGGTCAAATGAAGGTTGGATCACAAAATCACTGTGTCTCTGCTGGTTGCCCAAATTTCTGTCCAATGTTTTTGAGTACCCATGGTTTTAGTAAATTATTTCTGATTCTTTTGGCCTCCCCTAAACGAGTTAGTTCAAAGGTAGGGAGGTTGGATCAGGCTGGACTGGTAAGTGGATATATAGGGGAGGGATAGAACATAGAACAGTATAGCACAGAACAGGCCCTTCGGCCCACGATGTTGTGCCGAGCTTTATCTGAAACCAAGATCAAGCTATCCCACTCCCTATCATCCTGGTGAGCTCCATGTGCCTATCCAATAACTGCTGAAATGTTCCTAAAGTGTCTGACTCCACCATCACTGCAGGCAGTCCATTCCACACCCCAACCACTCTCTGCGTAAAGAACCTACCTCTGATATCCTTCCTATATCTCCCACCATGAACCCTATAGTTATGCCCCCTTGTAATAGCTCCATCCACCCGAGGAAATAGTCTTTGAACGTTCACTCTATCTATCCCCTTCATCATTTTATAAACCTCTATTAAGTCTCCCCTCAGCCTCTTCCGCTCCAGAGAGAACAGCCCTAGCTCCCTCAACCTTTCCTCAGAAGACCTACCCTCCAAACCAGGCAGCATCCTGGTAAATCTCCTCTGCACTCTTTCCAGCGCTTCCACATCCTTCTTATAGTGAGGTGACCAGAACTGCACACAATATTCCAAATGTGGTCTCACCAAGGTCCTGTACAGTTGCAGCATAACCCCACGGCTCTTAAACTCCAACCCCCTGTTAATAAAAGCTAACACACTATAGGCCTTCTTCACAGCTCTATCCAGCATGGGTAAAAATATGATTGTGGTTTACATTCTAAACATAAGCATTTTGGAAGGGGAAAGGATATTGCTCATGATAAGTGTGTCTCATCAATCCATAGCCTGGCTGTGATTATGACCCTGGCGTATCCAGCACACTTACGTCTAGTGTCAGTTAGTTTGACAAGATAGTTGAATGTTTCACAGCTATTCACCCAGTGTTCACTATCAATAAAGTTTGCCATCTACGAAGGAATGTGTTAAATTGCTCAGGTATGTTCTGTACACAAAAAAACAGGACAAATCCAACCTGGCCATTTACCGCCCCACCGGTCTACTTTCAATCGTCAGTAATGTGTTGGCAGGAGTCACCAACGGCGCTACTAGGTGTAAGTAACTTAGCAAAAATCTGCTCACTGATGCTGTTTGGATTATGCCACAGTCACTCAGCTCCTGACCTCATTACAGCCTTAGTCCAAACATGGACAAAAGAGCTGAACTCCAGAGGTGAGGTGAGAATGACTGCCGTTGACATCAAGGCAGTATTTGACTGAGTATAGCATCAAGGAGCCCGAGCAAAACTGGAGTCAGTGGGAATCGGGGAAACCCCTCCACTGGTTGGAGTCATACCAGCACAAAGGAAGATGGTTGTGGTGATTTGAGGTCAATCATCTCAGCTCCAGGACATCACTGCAGGATTTCCTCAGGTCAGTGTCCTAGGCACAACCATCTTCAACTGCTTCATCACTGACCTTCCTTCAATTATAAAGTCTGAAGTGGGGATGTTTGCTGATGTTCGGCACCATTTGGGACTCCTCAGATATTAAAGCAATCCATGGCCAAATGCAGCGAGACCTGGACAGTATTCAGACTTGGGCTGACATGTGGCAAATAACATTCACGCCACACAAGTGGCAGGCAATGACCATCTACAACAAGAGAAAATCTAACTATTGCACCTTGACATTCAATGACATTACCAGCGCTGAATCTGCCATTGTAAACATCCATGGGGATTGACCAGATACTTAACTGGACGAACCATGTAAATACTGTAGCTACAAAAACAGGTCAAAGGCTAGGAATCCTGCAGCAAGTAACTCACCTCCTGACTCCCCAGAGCCTGTCCGCCATCTACAAGGCACAAGTCTGGAGTGTGATGGAAAACTGTCCTGATGAGTGCAACTCCATCAGCATTCAAGAAGCTCGACACCATCCAGGACAAAGCAGCCCACTTGATTGGCACCACATCCACAAACATCCACTCCCTCCACCACTGACATTCTGTAGCAGCAGTGTGTACTGTTTACAAGATGCACTGCAGAAATTCATCAAAGATCCTTAGACAGTGCCTTCCAAATCCATGACCACTTCCATCTGGAAAGACAAGGGCAGCAGATACATTGGAACACCACCATCTGCAAGCTCCTCTCCAAGCCACTCACCACCCTGACTTGGAAATATATTGCTGTTCCTTCGGGGTTGATGGGTCAAAGTCCTGGAATTCCCTCCCTAATGGCATTGTGGATCAACCCACAGAACATGGACTGCAGCGATTCAAGAAGGCAGCTCACCACCATCTTCTCTAGGGCAACTAGGGATGGGCAATAAATGCTGACCAGCCAACAATGCCTTTGTCCCACAAATTAATTAAAAGAAAATCTCACCACCATCAACGAACAGTGGCAGCAGTGTTTACCATCTATAAAATGCCCTGCAAGAACTCCTGAAATTCCTTAGGCAGTACCTTCCAAGCGCATGACAACTACCATCTCGAAGGACAAGGGCAGCAGATATCTGAGAACACCAGTACCTGGAGGTACTTCTCCAAGTCACTTTCCATCCTGATTTGGAAATATGTTGCCATTCCTTCACTATCGCTGGGTCAAAATCCTGGAATTTCTTCCCTAATAGCACCGTGGATGTACCTACACCTTATGGACTGCAGGGGTTCAAGAAGGCAGCTCACCACCATCCTTTGAAGGGTGTCTAGTGATGGGCAATAAATACTGGCCTAGTCAGTGACACCACCATCCCGTAAATTAATTTTTTAAAAAGTAATTTGTTTCCCCTTGATGGCCCAGTGAGCTATTCAGAGCAGGAAGATACCAGGTCTGTGAGAGTTTTCCAAATTTCAGAGTGACAGTAGAGGTGTTGTAGTCACCCTATCCAGTGGCCCTTGTTGAAGGTGCACTGGATGGACTCAGCTGTGACAGGTTTTGTGGCCAAAAGCCTGCTGTACAAAGAATGACCACTGGAGCATAGTGCCTGTCGGTGTCAGTGTCTGACTGTCCCTGCAAGAGCCATTGCCTTCAGAAGAGGAGTGCTGGAACAATGGCAAAAATAGTAGCAAGAAAAGAAAGAATTGTGATCAGGGAATTTAACAGGGTGTACAGTACGGTTTGTTTTTGTGAAGTTTACTGTGTTTGATGCAGCAGTCCAATTTGCCTGGATTCATATGTTTTCAAGTAGCTTAAGTAGGAAGAGAACGACGAATTGAGCCAGATTTGTTTGACATGTCATTGGGCTGTGAAAACCTGTATGGTCCAGCATGACCTCTGCAGTGCTTTGTTTTCTCTACCTCTAATGTCTCTCTCCCAAAATGCAAACTGTTGCTTAGTGCCATTCCACAAGAGCAAGCAGCCCTTCAGTTAACCTGTGAACCTTGGCAGTGTGATTTAATCGCATTTCATTATAGCTGCACCTGAATTTTTTCTCACCCGACTTCCTCAACTCCCTCCAAATGCCTTCACACACACATGCGTACATACTATCAAGAAAACACACACATGCACAAACATACAAGCGCAGAAACATGTACTCATTCTTCCCAGCAGGGGCTGCAAACCAGATGGATTCCACCCCACCCCCACCCCCACTTTCTTGGCTGAGTTCAGGTAACTTAAACTGGGAATTGGAGCTTGAATGACTTCCTCTGGCTTGTGTGTCTCATTATAGGGTGCATTGACTTGCTAAGTCATCAGGAATCCTCATTTCTCCTTTGATATGAACATTTCATGCTTTTTAAATTATGCTAATGTTGTGTGTCAGAACTTGTCCTCTCCCATCTTAACTATTGCTATTTGGGAAGAATAATGTGCAGAAAGTTACTTGCTTCATTATGGGATTACTACTCTAGACAACATGTCATTCCTGCGCAGCAGACTAGAGCCTCCATTTATGCCTCATTTATACTATGTAGCCCTGCTGAATTTGCTTCTGTTCTCACCTGACATCTGGACATGGAGTGTCAAGACATTAGTCTAGATTTGGAACTTTGAGGCTGATTTGTTCCTTTCTATGTTGGGTGCTATGAGGCAAATTCCAGCCACTTGTTAGGACCCTGTTTGAAATCCATCAAGTTAGTGAAAACTGGGTTCATGCAGTCAATTTAATTTTATACCCTGCATGTTTGTACTAATGAACCACCAGGGAACAGCACCAAATCTGCTTAGTTTGCCTTCCAACACTGGTGTAGATGGTGTCAGATGGAATGCACCCGATTATGCACAGGGCCAGTGCAAAGGAAAGACCTGCCAGTCCTTTCAGATGGAAACTCTGTGCTTTGGATTAAATTAAGCCAGATGCCTCATTACATTGGGCATGTTGATGGCCAAACTTTCGCCAGGTTTCTGACTGCCTGTATTCTTGTTGAGTCACAGGCCCCCTTTGAGACCAAGTGAGAGCATGCCAGTGCAGACTGGGGCCTGGAGTTAGGCTGGAGCTGCACCTTGAGGACAGAACAATTTCAGCCAGACAAAAGATCTTCGCTCCAAAATACAGGTGTGTGTGGGATGTTTGATGGGAACAAAATTAGATTTGATTCTAGATATGAAGTCTAGGATCAAGCATGAAGAACGACCACTTGGATGAGATAACGGAGGGTTGTGGTTACTGTGAAGATGTATCTCGTAGAGTCATCACTTTCCAGAGTGGAAAAGAGTAAACTAGCAATAAAAAAAACCTAAGTATGGAAACTAGATTGTGAAATATTATGATACATCAAATAAAACCCTCGAGACCAGGCATGGTACTGGGCAGCATGCCATCTTTTATAGTGGAGATTTTGTTGCAGAAAGGTCCAAAGACCCTTTAAAGGTGTAACCGTTGACATTGGGGGACTGATAGTCCTCTGTTTTCCAATAACCATTTCACAAGTACTTTAATGGCGGTAAAGAATTTTGGAATGTCATAAAAATGTCTAAGGGACAATATAAATGCAGGTTTTCTCTTTGTGATTGACAGTTGAGTTGTTTTGCTGTAGATGCCATGTACTGGCTTAGTTGAAATAGATCAACACCTTTTAGATGGGGTTGGCACTCTTCACAAAGAACTATGAACTTCTTCTGGTGTTCTGGATAATATTCCTCCCTCAATCAATACAACTGTTACGAATGCAAAGTTTACAAGATTGCTTTTTTTTTGAGACTATCTCCTTAATTTTAGGTAAAATAGAGGAATAGAATGGGTCTTGTGACCTCTCCTGACAAGACTGAGTAGCTTTGTGGTTAAAGGTTGGGGTGGGTGGATGTGTGGGAGGGTCATGTTGACTTACTGAGCAAAAGATGCAAGATATTCACAACTGTTCTTACTATTGTCTACAGGTGTGATGAATGTGTGTAGTCTGTTGGCCTCCAACATCCCTCAGGGAGATGAGAGGAATGTCTGGGATTATAAATGGTTAAACTTCAACTTGTCTATTTAACTCCAAGCCTGAATGTAGTTGGGGTTCAAGAGGATGGCTTCTTAGCATTTCTACCCAATGGCTCACTTTGCCATAGAAAGGGGGGTTTGGGAAGGGGAGAGCTCATACCAAGCCATTGCAGTATCAGGTTACAAATATCCTTGAAACTCTCAGATACAAGTCAGTCTGAGAGAATGAGTGAAGGAATGTAGAGGCAGCCAGTCCTACACCTGAAACAGAGAAAATATTGATCCTATTGTTGACCATGCAGAGTTTAGGTGGAAGCTCGCACTTAGTTGCAGGGACTTAAAGGAGGTTGGAAGATCAGTCTAGCTTGGGCCAGAGAGAGAGAATCTCCAATGTAACCCTCACAGTGATTGTCAGTTCTAGAATTACAAGCTACCCAGCTGGGAAAGGAATATAATTCAGAAACTCCAAAGTGTTTTATGTAGTCTGCCTGGATCATAAATTTTGTAATTTGAATTTGGCGATGGTAAGCATGAGATGTTTCACTTCAGGTATGATTCACATGACCCACCAGGAAGCTTTTATCAAACAAAGTTTATTTAAGAATACAGTTAACATATAGCAATAATTTTTACAAGAAAATGAACAATCATGATATTGTAAAAACCTTAATAACTCAATGAAATGTTGCAACCAAAAAAACTTCCCTATAAACATACATCCTGCCACAGGTTTAGCACTGAAAATATGAATGCTCATGTGATGCTGGAGCTTAATACTTTGGTTGGTGAATTGAAACTGACTTCCCAGCCTTGTAACTTCCAACAGTCCTCGGGGTAGAGATTAATGCCCCTGTTGGTCTCTAGCTTTCAGCCAGTGAACCACTGCAAGAGACAGAATTTTCACTCCAGAAAGGCAAGAAGACCTTCTTCCAGCTAGCCAGCAGAATCTATATAACCAGGTAGAGAGAGAGAAATCCTGCCTGCAACTTGACAACCAGGACAGCTTCTGACTCTGAACCCAAACTGAAAGTGAAAGAACTCCTGTCACATGACCTGTCAATCATTCTTTCTCCAACAATTCAGGGTTATAAAAAATCCCAGACATTGCATGAAGTCCAGAGTAAAAATAAACAAAACTCCATTTAAACCATTTAAGCAGCAATAAAAGGACTGCTAAGCAGGCAGTCAGTGCCACGATGAAACCAAAAGGCCTGCTTATAAACTGCAGCAAACATCATTTTTTAAAAATACATTTCTTAAAGACACACTAGTGTCACAGTTGTTTACAGTATAAGTGGCCTACTAAAATAGTGTTTAGCCAATGTTATGTTTAATTTGTTTGCTACATGAAAAATCTTAAAACTTGAAATCTTGTCCTTCCAGTCAGTCACTGGGAATTCAAACATCTTTTTAAAAGTTAGCAATCTCCAAAGGGATTCTAACACCACCCAAAATTGTTTGCTGCTTCTGGGTTTTTGCTGTGAACAAATTGATTTGATTTATTATTGTCACATGTATCAGTATACAGTGAGAAGTATTGTTTCTTGCGCGCTATACAGACAAAACATACTGTTCATAGCTAGGGTGTAGAGAAAGATCAACTTAATGCGCCAAATGTGTAAGAAATTGCATTAAAGCATTGTTAGAGAGTTTAAAAGAGTTCGAATGAAGTTTTAGAAGCATAGAACGAAAATAAAAGTTAGAATTAGAAGGTATGCTGGGCACAGCTTGCAAGAAGTCACCTCGCTCTCGCGCCATCTTGGATCTATGTCTGCCTATTTTAACAGTAATCTTGTATGCAAAGTATTATGCCCTATGAGATGCAAGCGCTTCTTACCATAATGATACTAGTTCATTTAGCTGGCTAATGCAAAAATGTTTTGGTTTCAACAATAAATTGGAATCCGCTGTCATCTGCTTCTGAGGTTTGATTCATTTATTCGTGTATTGTAGCCAGCTACATCACCTGGATATTGGGGATTGAGTGCATTCTATTAATTTAAGTAAGCCTGGCATCTGGGTGAAAACCCTTTGTTGTAATGTTACTGATGTACATGGGAGTGTATGCACGCACATCTTTTAGATGGATTTAAACTTGAAGTACTTTTGTTTCAGAGTATTTGAGGGATTGCCTGCACTCCACTGCCCCCCGCCCCCCCACTCCCTTTTCCCTTACACAAACATTTTTAAACTAAAATGAATAGGAGCAGCCCTAGGTGGAAAAGAATATTTATCTGCTAATCAGTAATCAGGCAACCATGAATACTGGACAACAGTCACCCCCCACGGTGCAGCATAAAGCCAAATCTAATGGTTGTATTTGTAGTTGTCTGAATGCATCGTCATTCTGTGACTACTTCTATTTGGAGAATTGCCCTCGCCTGGGGCTATCGCATAGACCTATGCTTAAATGTTTGAATTTTAACCAAGTTTCTATCAGCATTCAAGCAATGAGAACAGGGAGAGATTAGTGCTTGGCGCTGTTCACACACTATGCTATATTGTAGGCTTTCTCTTAAACTGGTTGATATTCGTGTAGGATGAATGGTCTTTGAAAAATAAACATGCCATTTTCCTGTTGCAGCTGTATTAATTTCTCTTGTTCACTCTGTTCAGTTGTTAATTCCTATTTCTGGTACATAACTCCTCCAACTTGCACTCAGGAGCATTGATTTTTCCCCAATTCTGAGGCTTCAAGCCCTCCCTCATGGGATGAGCTATCAAGAAGCCTTTGACATAATTAGCCAACTCACTGTTATTCCTCCAGCTGTGGGTTGATAGTTCAGCTCATTTCCACAGCCCAGGAATGTGACTTGTTAGAACCTAGTCATTGACATGACTTTTGAGGAATTGCATGTGCACAGTTGCTTCACTTTGCTGTTAGTGCTTTAAATCCACCCTGCAAATTAAACTGTGAGCTGGGAAGAGACCATGAAACACCAATAGCCTCAGACACTTTGCAATCCCACAGGTGCATTACTGTGCTTGCAACACTTTACATCAGAGTTTAAGTTGCTGTATTGTTTTCAGTGTAATGAAGTGGATACGAGGGCATAATCCATTATTGGATTCCAATTGCATTGTAAGCAAAAGTGAAACCTCAGCCTTGACAAGATTCTGCATAATTAGCTATTTAGATCATAAAATCATCAGAAGTGTGAGCAGGAGTAGACCATTTAGCCCGTTGTCACATACTGTTATATCAGTGTGTGTTTGTATAGGATATTGAGATAATAATTGATAACCTTTACATTTAATTTTATTTGAAATTTCTTCTCCAGTATTTTCCACTGCTTCTTCTCTCCTGAAGTTGTTGACTTCTTCTGTGAAGGACAGTTATTTGGAGTGTGCCATGTTCCATTAATCTTATTAATTATTTATCTCCGGTAACATGCAATGGGCATCAGCAGTGTATTTTGGCTATGGTGTGCACCACAGATGAATCTGATCCTGTTTCATGCATGTACCCACCCACCCCTATGCCAATCACGCAGTTGTAATGATCAAAAGCTAGGTACTATGTATTTTTTTAGAGTGCAATATTTAGGTCTTCAAAATGCAGGCTTTGAGTGTCCTATGACTGGTTGAGCCTGACAACCTGTTGGGCAATAATTGGCATGAATCTGGCAGATGTTGTCTGCAAGGATGTCCCAACTTGGAACAGCAATTTGTGATAGTGTATAGTTTTGTTTACAGGACTGGTGTAAAGAGTTACGTGCAAGACCCAGTGAGAACCGTAACCAGCCCAGTCGTAGAATAACACTTATTAAAGACCATTTATTACAATAAAGAAAAGTCACATATACACGAACAGGGTTATAATGATCCAAGACAGTTATGTATAAGAACTACTAAACACACCCATTTATATTTACGAGATCTGAAGTCTTTCCTGACTTCTCTTCCCAAATAACTTCCAATTCAATAGATAGAACATAGAACATAGAACATAGAACATTACAGCGCAGAACAGGCCCTTCGGCCCACGATGTTGCACCGACCAGTTAAAAAAAACAAAAAAAAACTGTGACCCTCCAACCTAAACCAATTTCTTTTCGTCCATGAACCTATCTACGGATCTCTTAAACGCCCCCAAACTAGGCGCATTTACTACTGATGCTGGCAGGGCATTCCAATCCCTCACCACCCTCTGGGTAAAGAACCTACCCCTGACATCGGTTCTATAACTACCCCCCCATATAAGTAATGGCCAGCTTTGCAGTTACCACACTATATATGATTGAGTTAATCTGGGGAACGTTTCTTAGCTTTACCTGCCTCCACAAAGCTTTCTGCACTCTTGCTCTTGGTCTGATAAATAGAACGGGCTTACAGGCTGTTTAATGGAAACTGCCTCTCTGCTTCCATGAGTGGTTGACAATTATCCTATTTTTCCCTTTGGTTCTCTGTGTATTTGCTGTCTGCCCCCTCAGCTTCTGTGGTTCTGAAACATTAATGTGTGCATGCCTTCCCTGGCTGGTTTCAATTGTCTAACTAAGGTGTTTCCTATTAGCATGATGATGTATTCTCCTGTCTACAACTGCTAATCTCGTATTAGAACTCACATAGAGTCAGGTAGCGCAGAAACAGGCACTTCAGCCCACCATGTCAATGCTGATTATCAAATACCAACCTATACTAATCGCATTTCCCAGTATTTGGACTATGCCTTGCTGATTTAAGTATTCATCCAGATACTTCTTAAATGTCGCAAGAGTACCTGCCTTCACCACCCTCTCTGGCAGCGCATGTCATATTTCCGCCATTCTATGGGTGAAAAAAAGTCCTTAAAATCTCCTTACATCCTGTGAAATACCCTTTGGAATGTTGATGGTTTCTAAACTGTTAAGTTTTGTCACATTCTTGGTATTTCTTGTTACAAGGCACAGTCATGGCACATCATTCTGACCTAAGTATTAGTGACACCATCACTCCAGCGAATGGCACAGATATGGTGGAGATGCTACTATTCGCTGCACTGATTTTTGTTCGCACTTCTTACAGGCCCTTCCAATCTTCAATGTTACAACTGAGATCAACTAAATCAGCACAGACTAAGAATGTAATCTGTGACCTTTGATCAATGTGGCTCAGTGCTGCAGCGGAGAGACCTACTGAATCACTGGAGACCTTTATCAGTGTATCTATGCTGAAAGCTGGCATAATATTACAGAGCACATTGAAATCACTGAGGCAAATCTCTCACTGTATTTGATTTTAAAAAAAAGATATAATTGTCTTAGAAGCATTTCAGAGAAGGTTCACTTGACTCATTCCTTATGGAAAAAGGTTGAACAGTTTGGGCCTATACCCATTAGAGTTGGATGAATTATTGAAACATATAAAATCCTGAGGGGATTTGATAGTATAGATACCAGGACAATGTTGCCCCTATTGGGAGAGACTAGAACTAGGGGACACTGTTTAAGAAGAAGCGGTCTCCCTGAGGGTCGTTGGTCTGTGGGATTCTCTTCCCCAGAAAGAAGTGAAGGTTGGGCCATTGAATTTATTTGAGGCTGTGTTAGGTAGATTTTTGAATAGCCAAAGGAGTTAACTGTTATGGAGGGCAAGCAAGAAGTTAGAATTGACAACACAATCAGATCAGCCATGATCTTATTGAATAGCAGAGCAGGCTTGAAGGGCCGAATGGGCTACTCCTGCTCCCAAATACTATGTTTAGAAAAAAAGCAGTGATGCTCGTATTGACCTTTAGGGAATCCTACTGCCTACCATCCCCTATTCTGTAAAATAACCTAACCACAACAGACTGCTTTTTGTCCTAAATCCAGTTTTGTATCCATGCTGACACTGTTCCACAAGCCTCAATTTTGTTAACCAGCCTTTTGTGGACTACTTAAAACCCATATAGACAACATCCATTGCATTCTCTTCAATCAATTTCCTATGTTACTTCATCAAATAATTCAATTAGATTAGTCAAGCATGATCTGCCTTTTACAGCTTTCCTGAATTAACTCGAACCTTTTAATGCCTGCTGATTTGCCCCCCGATCATTGTTTCTAAAACCTTACCCACCACTAATGTAAAACTAATCAACTTGTTGATACAACTCTACTTATGCCCTTTCTTGAATAATGCTGGCACAATTGCCACTCTCCAATCATCTGACATGATCCCCTTACTTTTGGGCAAAGATTGAAAGATTACAACAAATCCTGCTATTTCCAGCTCTGCCACCTTTCACAACCTAAGATGCAAGCCAAGCAGACTCAGCAACTTTTCCACTGTAAATATAGTTCGCTTTTTCAGTACATCCTGCCTATCAATTTTCACCCAGTCCGTTACCTCTGCCATCTTCGCTTCAATTGATATTTTGTAAGTATCCTTTTCCTTGGTAAACACTGATGCAAAGTACTCATTAAGTATTCTATCCTTCCCCTGCACCTTTAAGTATACATTCATCATCCTTTTTATCCCTTAATGGACCCACTTTGTGTCTTACTAGTTACATGTTGGTGGAGGATTTTGGGGTTTCTTTTTATGTTAGCTCCCATCTATTCTGTCTGCCAGTTTTATTTTCCTCTTCACTTCCCATCTCAACTTATCGTATTTGCTTCTCATTTGAGCAATTCACCTGACATGCATCATACAACTTTCTTTTTTGTTTCATCATATTCTCTATCTTCCTCATCATCCAGAGTTTTGGATTTGGCTCTCCTACCTTGCTCCCTTGTTAGAATGCACTTGGAATGTACCTGAAACATATTCTTTCAAGATCACCCATTGTTTTGTTACAGTTTTTCTTCTAAAGTCTTTAGTTCCACTTTATCCTGTCTAGAATACTCCCAGTAATGTGATCATACATTTTTGGTTCTCACTGAATCAAATGAATTCTGTCCGAACTTCTTTGAGGACATCCTCTCTTTCCAACACTACATTGCTTTCCCTAGTTAATACTGCTACCCTACCTCCCTTTTTCTCTTCCTGATCTTTTCTGAACAGTTTATATTGAATATTAAGCACCCTGTCCTCGCCACTTTTAAGCCACATTTCCATTATTGCGATGACATCATATCCACAAACAGCTCTATGTGCATTTATATACATGCATTCTAAACCTGCTTTGTATTCTATTTAGTCCTCCTTAATCTGCTGCTAACTAATATTATACTGAGCCCATCTCTAGTACTATAAACACTCACTTTATGCAGTTTATTCCTCTTTTCTACATCTAAGTGCTAATTTAGTTTTTATGCTGCTCAATCGCACCAGTGAATTTCCCTGTGAGGACTTTGGTCCTAAGTCCTATGCATGCATCTCTTTTGAATAGGTGCACCCTATCCCAGACTGGTCCCATTGCCCCCAGAATCTGAAACCTTTCTTTCTGGAACTTATCTGCTTCTTTGAAGCATAGGAAATAGGAGCAGGAGGAGGCCATTTGGTCACTGCTTTGCCATTAGGATCACTGCTTTGCCATTCATTTTGATCATGGCTGATCATCCAATGCCTGATCCCATCTTCCCCATAATGCTCTGTTCCCCTATGCCTCAAATGCTATATCTAATTGCTTCTTGAAAACATTCAATGTTTGGCCTCAACTACTTTCTGTGGTAGTGAATTCCACAGGCTGACTACTCTCTGGGTGAAGAGGTTTTCTTCATCTCTGTCTTAAATTATCTATCCTGTATTCTCAGACTGTGACCCTTGGTTCTGAATGCCCCCACCATTGGGAAATCCTTCTTGCACCACCCTGAGTAGTCCTGTTAGAATTTTATAGGTTGCTATGACATCCCGTCTCATTCTTCTGAACTCCCGCGAATGTAATCCTAATGGCTCAATCTCTCCTCATACGTCAGTCCCTCCATCCCAGGAATTAGTCTGGTAAACCTTCAGTGCACTCCCTCTTTCCTTCCTCAGATAAGGAGCCCAGAATTGCACACAATATACATGGCGCCTTAAGTCATGCGTTAATCCTCCTTCACTTCCTATTTCTACTTTCACTAGCACGTGGCACTGGGTGTAATCCAGAGATTACTACATTCAAACTCCTATTTTTTTAACTCCCTCCCTAACTCCTGCAAATTTAAATGTAGAACTTAAATATCTGCCCCCTCTATGTCGTTGGTTCTGATGTGTACCACAACTTCAGGCTCACTTCCTTCCACTTGTGGAATAGTCTGTACCCCCTCCGATATGTCTTTTACCCCGGCACCAGGAAGACAACACATCATTTGGGCCTCAATGATGGTTACAGAAATGCCTGGCTGCCAAACTATGGAATCTCTGATAAACTAACTGCATTTCTACCTTTGTTGCTCTGTCCTGTGCAGTCCCTTACCCACTGGTGCCCTGGTCTGCATTGTCCTCCTCCAGGGTAATTACTCCAGGCAGTCTTGAATGCTGAGTACTGGTTTGAGAATGGCATACATCCTGAAGACTCCTGCACTTCATGCCTCTGCCTACTCTTAATGGTTGGCCACCTATCTACTATTCTGAGATCTTGCTGCCTGTGGGGCGATCACTTAGAGTCATAGAGGTTTACAGCATGGAAACAGGCCCTTTGGCCTAACTTGTCCATGCCGCCCATTTTTTTTAAAACCCTAAGCTAATCCCAATTGCCCGCATTTGGCCCATATCCCTCTATACCCATCGTACCCATGTAACTATCTAAATGCTTTTTAAAAGATAAAACTGTACCCACCTCTACTACCACCTCTGGCAGCTTGTTCCAGATACTCACCACCCTCCGTGTGAAAAAAGTGCCCCTCTGAATGTTTTTGTATCTCTCCCCTCTCACCTTAAACCTATGCCCTCTAGTTTTAGACTCCCCTACCTTTGGGAAAAGATATTGACTATCTAGCTGATCTATGCCCCTCATTATTTTATAGACCTCTATAAGATCATCCCTCAGCCTCCTACGCTCCAGAGAAAAAAGTCCCAGTCTATCCAGCCTCTCCTTATAACTCAATTCATCAAATCCCGGTAGCATCCTAGTAAATCTTTTCTGCACCCTTTCTAGTTTAATAGGGTGACCAGAATTGCACACAGTATTGCAAGTGTGGCCGTACCAATGTCTTGTACAACTTCAACAAAACATTCCAACTCCTGTATTCAATGTTCTGACCGATGAAACCAAGCATGCCGAATGCCTTCTTCACCACTCTGTCCACCTGTGACTCCACTTTCAAGGAGCTATGAACATGTACTCCTAGATCTCTTTGTTCTGTAACTCTTCCCAACGCCCTACCATTAACTGAGTAAGTCCTGCCCTGGTTCAATCTACCAAAATGCATCACCTCGCATTTGTCTAAATTAAACTCCATCTGCCATTCGTCAGCCCACTGGCCCAATTGATCAAGATCCCGTTGCAATTGGAGATAACTTTCTTCACTGTCCACTATGCCACCAATCTTAGTGTCATCTGCAAACTTACTAACCATGTCCCCTATATTCTCATCCAAATCATTCATATAAATGACAAATAACAGTGGACCCAGCACTGATCCCTGAGGCACACCACTGGTCACAGGCCTCCAGTTTGAAGAACAATTCTCTACAACCACCCTCTGGCTTCTGTCAAGAAGCCAATTTTGTATCCATTTAGATACCTCACCCTGGACCCTGTGAGATTTAACCTTATGCAACAATCTACCATGCGGTACCTTGTCAAAGGCCATGCTAAAGTCCATGTAGACAGCATCAACTGCACTGCCCTCATCTACCTTCTTGGTTACCCCTTCAAAAAACTCGAATCAAATTTGTGAGATATGATTTTCCACTCTCAAAGCCATGCTGACTGTCCCTAATCAGTACTTGCGTCTCTAAATGCCTTTAGATCCTGTCTCTCAAAATACCTTCCAACAATTTACCTACCACAGATGTGAGACTCACTGGCCTGTAGTTCTCAGGCTTTTCCCTGCAGCCCTTTTTAAACAAAAGTACAACATTTGCCACTCTGCAATCTTCAGGCACCTCACCCGTGACTATCGATGATTCAATTATCTCGGCTAGGGGACCCGCAATTTCCTCCCTAGTCTCCCACAATGTCCTGGGATACGCTTCATCAGGTTCTGGGGATTTATCTATCTTGATGCACTTTGAGACTTCCAGCACCAACTCCTCTGTAATATGTACACTCCTCAAGACATCACTATTTATTTCCCCAAGTTCCCTAACGTCCATGCTTTTCTCAACAGTACTTCTTAGAATGTACAATCCAGGAAACTTTCAGCCTCTCTGATGTTCCACAGTGACTCTGGCTGCCCCTCAAACTTGGAAATCCTGAGTCGAGCTCAAGTATCTGGAGTGTCTTCCTATGCAGAAGATCCCCGAGGACGCATGAAGTGCCCTGAAGTTCCCATGTGGCACAGAAATTGCAAGCAACAGGCCTCAGCTGCTTGACCCATCTGTACTTGCAAATTATCACTCTATCTCCAAACTCTCTTTCTCCTCCAAAGCCCTTTAATATGTTGTTGCCTTCCGAACCTATGTCCATCTCTCCCGCAGCTTTGTGTTTAAACTCCTCAAATCAGATTTCTGACTTTGCCACAGCACTAAAATGGTCTTTATCAAAGTGAGAAAAGATTTCCCCTATGACTGGATGTGGTAATCTGCTCCTCCTCATTTTCTTGATGAGAGGTCACACGACACCAGGTTATAGTCCAACAGGTTTATCTGAGATCACAAGCTTTCAGAGCACTGTTCCTTCGTCAGATTTTCTTGATCTATCTGTATCCTTTGTCATAGAACAAAGAACAGTATAGCACAGGAACAGGCCCTTCGGCCCACCAAGTCTGTGCCGACACAGATGCCTCTCTAATCCAATATTTTCTTGCCTCGATGTGGTCCATATTCCTCTATTCCTTGCCTATTCATGTATTTATCCAAATGCCTCTTGAACATTGTTACAGAATCTGCTTCCACCACCACCTCTGGCAGCGCGTTCCAGACATTCACCACCCTCTGTGAAAAACTTGCCCCTTACATCTCTTTTAAATTTTCCCCCCTCACTCTCAATCTATGCCCCCGAATAATTGACTCTTTGACCCTGGGGGAAAAAACTCCCACTATCCACTCTATTCAAGCCTGTCATAATCTTGTAAACCTCTATCAGGTTCCCCCTCATCCTCCGATGCTCCAATGAAAACAATCCAAGTTTGTTCAACCTTTCTTCATAGTCCATATCTTCCAAACCAGGCAACATCCCAGTAAATCTCTTCTGCACCCTCTCCAATGCATCAATATCTTTCCGGTAGTGTTACATCCAGAATTGTACACAGTATGCCAAATGCCGCCTAACCAAAGTCATATACAGCTGCAAATGATTTTCCAATTCCTATACTCAACGCCCTGATTGATGAAGGCCAGCATGCCATACGCCGCCTTGACCACCTTGTTCGCCTGAGTTGCCACTTTCAGGGAACTGTGGATCTGCACACCTTGATCCCTCTGTATGCTAATATTTCTAAGGGCTCAACCATTTACTGAATACTTTCCTGCTGCAGTGGACCTTCCAAATCGCATCATCTCGCATTTGTCCATCTGTCATCTTTTGGCCCAGGTCTCCAGCCGCCTCTGACAATCCTCCTCAATATCCGCTGCTCCCCCAATTTTTGATCATCTGCAAATTTACTAATCAGACTACCTATGTTTTCCTCCAAATCATTTATACATATTACAGACAACAGAGGCCCCAGCACTGATCCTTGTGGAACACCGCTTGTCACAGACCTCCAGTTAGAAAAGTACCCTTCCACTGCTACTCTCATGGTAGACCACAATCCCTTCCTCTAATATATCTTCCCCATCGTCCAACTGGATATGACTGCACTTGTCTGGTCCTGTTCTTATCCAGTCATAGTCAGAAAGTCACCTGCAATGACTTCTCTTCCTGTTCTCTCTCCTATTTCGCATCCATGTGGAGCCCCTCATCACCATCACTTGAAAATGCAATGTCAGATTCTAACCAGGGCACCCAGCTCTGCTTGATGACTACCTCTGTTAATCCCTCCACTGTTTCTGATTTGTCATGTTAGTTGTCTGACATCCAGTATTAAGTGAGCAGAAATTTAATCCAACTAAATATTAGGAAGACCAAAAGCAGTTATCTTCAGTACTTGGCCACTATCTGAGGCTGAGCCAGACTGTTTGCAGCCTTGGTGCCTTGCTTGACCCTGAGATGATCTTCCAACATCACATCTGCTGCATTACTGCCTACCGTCACCTCTGTCATATCATATTTCTCTATCCTTGCCTCAGTTCATCTGTTACTGAAAGCATTGTTCATACTTTTGTCACCTGCAAAGTTGACTATTTCAATGCTTTTCTGGCCAGGCTTCCATCCTACACCCTCTGTAAACTGCAGCTGATCCAAAGCTCTGCTGCTTGTACCCTAACTGACATAAAGTCCTGTTCATCTACCACCTCTATTCTTCCTGACGTACATTGGCTCTCAGTCAACCAATGCTTCCCCCAGTAAGAACTCTGTCCCCTGCAATAACTGAAGTGGATCTTTATCAAATTTTATTCTGATTTGATTTGATTTATTATTGTCACATGTATTAACATACAGTGAAAAGTATTGTTTCTTGCGCGCTATACAGACAAAACATACTGTTCATAGAGAAGGAAACGAGAGAGTGCAGAATGTAGTGTTACAGTCATAGCTAGGGTGTAGAGAAGATCAACTTAATGCAAGGTAAGTCCATTTAAAAGCCTGACAGCAGCAGGGAAGAAGCTGTTCTTGAGTCGGTTGGTATGTGACCTCAGACTTTTGTATCTTTTTCCCCGAAGGAAGAAGGTGGAAGAGAGAATGTCCGGCAAGCGTGGGGTCCTTAATTATGCTGGCTGCTTTGCTGAGGCAGCGGGAAGTGTAGACAGAGTCAATGGATGGGAGGCTGGTTTGCGTGATGGATTGGGCTACATTCACGACCTTTTGTAGTTCCTTGCAATCTTGGGCAGAGCAGGAGCCATACCAAGCTGTGATACAGTCAGAAAGAATGCTTTCTATGGTACATCTGTAAAAGTTGGTGAGAGTCGTAGCTGACGTGCCAAATTTCCTTAGTCTTGTGAGAAAGTGGAGGCATTGGTGGGCTTTTTTAACTATAGTGTCGGCATGGGGGGGACCAGGACAAGTTGATTTGATAAAGCCCTTGTGAAGCACCTTGGGTATTATGTTAAAAGAACTTTCAAAATGCAAGTTGTTGCATAGTAGCACACGGTTCAGTACACTTGGCATGTTCTGTCTGTGTGTGAGTATTCTTGCTTGTGATTTTCTTTGTTTTAAAATACTTGCTTTGCACCATGGGCAGAATTTTATGTGTACAGGGTGGGCACCGCCTGACCCAGAAGTGTGTGAATTAGTGCATGATGACTTTGTGCTTGCATCCCAACATCATCGTGCACTCACACAATATCTCGTTTGGTGGGTGCAGGCACGGATAGGCAGTGTGCCCACTGACAATCTGCCTTATTACTTAAGGGGATTATCTGCCCAATTGACTGGTATATTACATTGCCCATGCGATTTTAAGTTCGTTGCATGGCAGCACAGGCACATGGACCAACTTTCTTGCACTTTTCTCAGTCAAGGGCAACATAAAAGGGGACTGGAGCAAAGGTAGGTTGAAGAGTTTTTTGGGTGTGAGGTGAGGGGGTGTTTGTGAGGATTGAGAGTGTTCTTTCCGTGTAGGGTTCATCATAGTGTGGACATTGCTGTCTTCCTGACACTGGAGATTTGGGTCCTTCTGTTACCCTCTGCACACGGGTCAGTCCTATTTGCATACCTGCAGGTGAGTATAATATACTCTGAGGAGGACGCGCAACAAAGAGAAAGGAGGCCTGGTGATCACAGGCATCACTCTCAGGCAGATATGCAGGCACAAGTTAATCAGGGCCAGCGGGGAGGGCAAGGTGGAGAAGATGCCACTATCCAGCTGCCAGGATATACAGGTTGCGATCAAACTACCTGAACGTGATAGAGGTCCAGTGCCACAGGAGGCTATGACTTTCAAGGGAAGCCATAACGACCAGATGATTGGCCTGGAGATACCTCCAATACGAGCCCGTGGCTCTGAAGGCCACTGTGGCAATAAACGTTTGTGCCTCCAGATCATTCCAGGGCTCTGAGAGAGAGAGAGAGTTTTGCGGCATATCACAGTCAACTGCACGTGGCTATGTGAAGCTGGTGACTGATGCTCTGTTCTCTGGGTGAGAACATTCCTTCATTTCAGGACAGACCAAGTCAGCCAGACTGAGCGGGCTGGAGGCTTCACCGCAATTGCAGGATTCCCCCACATCCAAGATTCCATTGATTGCATCCATGTAGCCATCAAGGCACCAGCCAGGAGCCTTTGTCAAGGGGAAGGATTTTCTCTCATGAACATTCAGATAGTCTGTGACCACAAGATCTAAATTCTGCAGGTCTATCCAAGGTACCCGGGTAGTTCTCATGACGCCTGCATACTGCAGCATTCGCAAAAACTTCACTGCTCCAGCTTGTCTCAATGGGTGATTGGTGACCAGAGTTATCTGTTGAAAAGGTGGCTGACGATGCCTGTCAGGCATCCAAGGACAGAAAGATGCAACCACTGTCATGTATCCGCAAGTGAGGTTGTGGAGAGGACCATTGGGCTGTTGAAGATAAGTTCCGATGCCTGAACCGATACAGCCCTGCAGTATCTGTTTGAGCGAGTGTCGCTCAACATCATTATATGCTGCACTCTTCATAATTTCATTCTCTTCAGGGGTGAACCTTTGGACCAGGAAGACGTTGATGCTGCACCTGCTTCAGACAAGTACACCCGACATCGAATCAGATGCAGATTCCGGGCAGCCAGAAGGTGAAGACGAGGAGGCTGAAATCAGGAACATCCAGTGGGGCAGGGACTCCAGGGAAGTCCTGATTCAGTGCTTTTATGGCGATGCTGGCATGCTCTATCCTCCGTCAGAGTTGATGGGCACCACCCCAATCCCAAATACCTCATACGTAACCATTCCATGAGCCCAACTGCCTTATTAATAAAGGTTGATACCCCGAATGCATGAGGTTCATAAGGAGGAGGTGTTAGCAATTCTGGAAAGTGTGAAAATAGATGAGTGCCCTGGGCCGGATGGGATTTATCCTAGGATTCTCTGGGAGGCTAGGGAGGAGATTGCAGAGCCTTTGGCTTTGATCTTTATGTCGTCATTGTCTACAGGAATAGTGCCAGAAGACTGGAGGATAGCAAATGTTGTCTCCTTGTTCAAGAAGGGGAGTAGAGACAACCCTGGTAATTATAGACCAGTAAGCCTTACTTCTGTTGTGGGCAAAGTTTTGGAAAGGATTATTAGGATTTATAATCATCTAGAAAGGAATAATTTGATTAGGGATAGTCAACACGGTTTTGTGAAGGGTAGGTCGTGCCTCACAAACCTTATTGAGTTCTTGGAGAAGGTGACCAAAGAGGTGGATGAGGGTAAAGCAGTTGATGTGGTGTATATGGATTTCAGTAAAGCGTTTGATAAGGTTCCCCATGGTAAGCGATTGCAGAAAATGCGGACGCATGGGATTGACGGTGATTTAGCGGTTTGGATCAGAAATTGGCTAGCTGTAAGAAGACAGAGGGTGGTGGTTGATGGGAAATGTTCATCCTGGAGTTCAGTTACTAGTGGTGTACCGCAAGGATCTGTTTTGGGGCCACTGCTGTTTGTCATTTTTATAAATGACCTGGATGAGGGCGTAGAAGATGGGTTAGTAAATTTGCGGATGACACTAAAGTCGGTGGAGTTGTGGACAGTGCGGAAGGATGTTGCAGGTTACAGAGGGACAGAGATAAGCTGCAGAGCTGGGCTAGCGGTGGCAAATGGAGTTTAATGCGGAAAAGTGTGAGGTGATTCACTTTGGAAGGAGTAACAGGAATACAGAGTACTGGGCTAATGGTAAGATACTTGGTAGTGTGGATGAGCAGAGAGATCTGGGTGTCCATGTGCATAGATCCCTGAAAGTTGGCACCCAGGTTGATAGGGTTGTTAAGAAGGCGTTACGGTGTGTTCGCTTTTATTGGTAGAGGGATTGAGTTTTGGAGCCATGATTGCAGCTTGCAGCTGTACAAAACTCTGGTGCGGCCACACTTGGAGTATTGCGTACATTTCTGGTCGCCACATTATAGGAAGGATGTGGAAGCATTGGAAAGGTTGCAGAGGATATTTACCAGGATGTTGCCTGGTATGGTGGGAAGGTCTTATGGGGAAAGGCTGAGGGACTTGAGGCTGTTTTCGTTAGAGAGAAGAAGGTTAAGAGGTGACTTAATAGAGGCATACAAGATTATCAGAGGATTAGATGGGGTGGACAGTGAGAGCCTTTTTCCTCGGATGGTGATGGCTAGCACGAAGGGACATAGCTTTAAATTGAGGGGTGATAGATATAGGACAGATGTTAGAGGTAGGTTCTTTACTCAGAGAGTAGTAAGGGCGTGGAATGCCCTGCCTGCAACAGTAGTGGACTCGCCAACATTAAGGGCATTTAAATGGTCATTGGATAAACATATGGATGATATTGGAATAGTGTAGGTTAGATGGGCTTTAGATTGGTTTCACAGGTCGGCGCAACATTGAGGGCCGAAGGGCCTGTACTGCGCTGTAATGTTCTATGTTCTATGAATGCCTCTCCACAGCCATTTATAAGGCTGAAACCATTTGTGCAAAAGGACACTGATGGCTTATGAACAATAAGTAATTTATGGTGAGAACAATAACATAAAACAAAGCGAAAATATCCACTTGGATCATCAAAAATATACAGTGATAGGAAAAGGAAACAAAACCACCCTCTGCAGACCCATGGTTGCACTCATTCTATCTTCAACGTATGTTTGCAGGTGCTATGTCTGGGTACCAACTCCCCTTCGCTGTCAGTGGCATGACAGGCACGTTGATGATTTTGATGCCTGGTTGGCACAGATGACCTTGGTGATCATTCTCTGGCGAGTGAGGCCTGAGCAGGCACCACATGGAAGGGTGTGCTCAGAGACTTGGCTGGGCACTCAGCCACCTAAATAGCCAGCCAGCGTAATATCGCAATTACTAATTGATCGTGGGTGGAACTGGGAAACGCGGCTACTTCTGGTTTCACCTGCCAAGTACGAACGTCGCGTGTGAAATGTTGCCCCGTGTGTTGATGTGTATGTTTTTGTTTATGTGTATTCCCTGTCGTGTCTGTGCATGTTTTTTCGATGTTTGTGTACAATTGTTTTTTTGAGCTGGATGTGATTTTGCTACCTTTGAGTGATGATCACAGCTTTGGCACAAAACACTCTGTCTCACAACATGTGGTCAACCAACAGGTTTGACAGGCCTGAGTGTCTCTTTAGTGAAATGTTAGGAGTAAGACTTACAATTAGAAGATTGTGACTCATTATAAATCTATTTAAGAAATAGAATTTTCTCAGATACATCAAAATGGTTTTAAACCAAAATAAGGAAGTCTCATTCCAGACTTGAGCAATGATGTATTGATAGATCTGTCACGCTAAAATCCAGGAACATTTACAGTCATGAGACAAATCATTAACTTAAAACACAACAAAACTGTCAAAACCTATTCTGAAAGGATTATTTTTATTACAACTGTTACTTTAATACACTGGAAGCTATCAAATGTCAGTCAAAGGATACTAAGACAAGTATAGACCAAAAGGTCCGATGTTCCACTATTGTTTTGTATCTGTCAGACTTGCAAGTAAATCACTACAAATGCCCACAATATCCCTGGGTTAGGAAAATGTAAGATAATAGCTGAAACTCCCACTTCCATTCCCATTCCCAACTGGAAGGTGTGCTTGTGCAGATGTTAATTGACTGTTTCAACTTCCCTTGTATGTCATAGGTAACATCTGTAACAAAAGCCACTCAAATGTGCATGAATTTATCAGGCAAAGCGTGGAGGCATTATGATCCACAGTTAGCAATTGAATCGACTTGCCCAGGATGATTAGCGACGTGTGACGGGATACAGCAACTGTGCAGACTGTACAGCGCATTAATAGCTGCAGTGGAGACTGTTATCAGGTCTGGCTGCTTACTGCATGAACATTTCTGTGTACATCTTGTCCTTTCCCACCATATTCTACAGGCTCTCTCCTCAATGTGCGTTAACTAGCATAGCTCCGTTTATGATACTTGATTGAAGCAATTTTCAAACCTTAGTGCAAACAATGTACCCACCACTTTAATGCAAATATCATTTTAATAAGAAGCTGTGCTGCATGGGTGCCCAAACTATCTCCTACCAGGTCCTGGTCTCTTAATGCTAAAATGACCCATTGTCCAGGGGAGGATGAAAAATTCTGAAAGACACTGAGCAGGCGAGTAACATTGACCTTAATGACTGGGAGAAGCTTGCTACCAATCGTTCAGGATGGCAACAACTCGTTCATCAAGCTGTATTGTTACTTTGAGTACCGATATCCCAGGCAGAGGGGTAGCAGAGAAGGAAAGAAGAGGCAACAAATCCTGCACTCTGGATCCTGCTTGTGTCCAAAGATGTGCAGTCAAGAATTGGCCTGTTCAGTCACATGAAGACACATAGCAGAAATTTGCGACCTGAATAGACATCGCCTTCAAATCGAGGGATGGCTGAACTCTTAAATGCTTCTTCGAGATGCTCCTACAGTGGTTAGAGTTCCAAAAGCAGATAGGCTCTGCTTTTCAATAATCCATGGACTGAATGATCCTTGTTTCACAGTATTTGAGTCCTGCAAACAAGCAGTTACAGGTTGAAATGCTTGTGCTGTAGCCTGAATCTGTATTCATTTGGCCACATATGCCAAAAGTTTGTGGAGGGACTAGTATGTAGGACTATTCTGAGAAAGAGCAGCATCACATATGCCCATTCTTGCCATTCCACTAGAACTGGACAAATGCCTTTGCAGATCTAGGTGGAAGCAGAATCCAATACATATCAAACATACAAACTTATAAGAAGCTTGCCTCCAGCCAACCCTAATTGCTTAGAGTCTAATCTGGCACACCAAGCTCTAGCAATCTAAGTATCAATGGAATTAGCAGGACAGACCTTTCTTTGGGCTTCCACTGTAGATAACCCTGCAGTTGCCACATGCTGCAGTTTGAATTTTGGTGTTATAAAGCCACCCACTGTTGCACTGCATATGGAGATATTGGGTTCCTACACTTAATGTTATTGAACACTCTTTCTGAAATGATCCTATAGCATTAATACTCTGTCGCCATCCTTCTTTTAAAAACAAACCGTATGAAACCTGGCTCCCTAAGTTCCTCAGTCCAGCACGTTCATCTGCTGATCATTTATCAGCAACATACTCTTGATGCTGCTTGCTGTTCTTATTTACGCATGCTGTGTTACTGAATGCCTTTTCCTCTACCTGCCCACTAATTCACTTTGAGTGTATATTTCTGGGAGAGAGTGAGGGACGTTGTGAATTGAGCATTAAGTGCTGGTAGGGCCCGATGCACTGAAAAAAATGTACTGCTCGGTAGGAATGTTCATTTGTCATTAGGATGACTGGTACATTTCATGATCTGGCTTGCTAAATATAATACGAGGTAAAGTAGGATTAGAAGGAAAAGAAGCAGCCTCATGATGAACTTTTCTCCAATTCCACATCTCAAACTCCCTGTGTGGCCTCCTTTCACCCAGGATCTGTAGTGTTTCCATTGTGTAGGTGGGTGAGATAGTATTCCCACATCTTCCTTATGTTGCAGGTTGCTTGTCCTTGAAAAGCAACAATAAACATAAGAATTACCTTTCCTTACCATGAAATACATTAAATTTGAGGTGTCAGTAGGCAGGCCACAATGTGGATGATAATGAGTGCTTATACAAAGCAATTAGATTTGATGTGTGGTTTTTAGTTGTAGGTAAAAAGAATAATAAAGCTTGTAAACAGAAAAGTGCAATGCAATGAAAATGGTTAATTTTCAAGCAATTCATCATGTACAACTAAAAGACAAATCACAATGATATTTGTTGCATGATATTTGTTCCAAGGTGAGAGGGGCGAAGTATAACTCAGATATTAGAGGGATGTTTTTTACAGAGGGTGGTGGGGGCCTGGAATGCGCTGCCAAGTAGGGTGGTGGAGGCAGGCACGCTGACATTGTTTAAGACTTACCTGGATAGTCACATGAGCAGCCTGGGAATGGAGGGATACAAACGATTGGTCTCGTTGGACCAAGGAGCGGCACAGGCTTGGAGGGCTGAAGGGCCTGTTTCCTGTGCTGTACTGTTCTTTGTTCTATGAACATAGTACTGTGAACAGAAGGGAATTGGCTGTTCTTGGTTACTTTTAATCCATTATCTTGGAATTTAGTAACTCAGATTACTAAATCTGAGTGAAATTTTTACAGTTTTGTTTGGAATGTTTGCCTCAGTAATAAATAGCCTTATTTTGTAATATTGTCCTCATTTTTATTTATGTTCCTAGCTGCCCAGAGTGGTGAGAGGCTTTGTGCCTTTAGAGACTCCGAGGTTCAAGGCATCAGCGAGGAACGCATTAACCGGGACAATGGCACTGTCTTGTGTGAGAAAGGAAGTCAGTGTTATGGACTGTGGGAAAAGATGCGGGATGGAGGGGTCCGCATAATGAAACAAGGTGAGCATCTCTCCAGGATTTGGACACTTTCTTTGGTGAATGATATCTTGAGTGGAAGTTGCACACACAGTAGGACAGAATTATGTCCCTCATCAAACTTAGTAATTGGCTACCCACTTCCCCAGTACTGTTGGTAACATTGTACAAATTCTCACTTGGTTCATGAAGTGTGTCAGGCCTGAAATCCTGTAATCAATATTGCACCATGGCGAATGAGAATTCCCAACTCTCCTGGATTTGGTTCACATCTCCCAAAATTAGCGGTTCGTCTTGCAATCACTGTGGCTGGCAACTTAGGAGGATATTTCATTGCATCAGCAGCTCAAACATGCTCATTAGGGTTGCAGTCTGTCCCTGTGCAGATGAATAAACTCTAGGACACCACAGTACTACTGCTGCAGTTTCCATTCCGATGCCAATTGCACTGGGCTCTCCTGTGTGGTGTAAATTCCTCTCTCTGGCCCGGTGATGCCATCTCCACTGCCTTCGAGAGCCAACAGATATATTGGGAACAACTGAGACCCAGAGTGTTTTAACAGTAATGCAGTCCATTTCGCCAGCTATTTGTCCACTGGATATCCATTCGGCTTTGCAAAATTTATTCAGTATATTTGACATCTGCCTCATTGAGGAATCTGGATTCGTCATTGAGCAGTGGCTTTGCATTAGTATGGAATGTACTTCCCATCCAACTTGCAGACTTTGTGGAAGAGACACATTAAATAAACAAAATGAATGTTTCACACATCTACATGTCCTACCAAAATATTAGTGAACATCAGCCCTATATGAATTAAATTATGTACTTATGTACACAATGTATACTGATGGATAAGCAGCATAGCATAGCAATGCAATGGCACCATGCTCTGTAAATGTGTGACGTTGCCACAAACACTGAATGAAAAGTCCCAGAGCACAAATGTAAAAGCTACCGTGACAGCCTCATTTTACTTAATGTCATCATTAGGCAGGTTTAAGTAGAGCATAATTAGGTGTGGAGTAAAGATCCCTCAGTGTGCCCCAAACCCCAAAACAACAGTCACAGTTTGACATCCTTTAACCTCTGTGAGAGATTGCGATTTGTGCCAAAATAAGGCCTCTGAGAACTAGGTTGTGACTGCCACACTCACTTCATATAGGATCATTGGAGTCATCAGACAGAAGAGACTTAGTTTGGGCTGGATTTCACCCTGAAGTGAGAGTCCACTGAACTGCAGAGTGGGCTTGGAAATGAGTCCTATTGACTTATTGCCAAACAAAGTGAGTAGGTGAGGCTTGAGAAAAACAAAAGGCAACAAATACTTCAAAAAGTACATTAAATAGCATAGAGCATGTTTGCTCAGTCACCTATTCTCCACATCCACAGTTTTGGTACAATCTGGACCAGTCATTCCTTCCACTTCCTGACAATGTGAAGTGTGGGGGAGGAAGCTGGAAGCTGTCCTTCACCTACAAAATCACAGTGAACCATCTACTTCATACCACATTGTGCCATCTTGCGCAGAAGTTCCAATTCTTTATAAATTTCCCAATTTCATAGTGAAAAGCTGGCTGCCTTTAAACAGGAAGTTTAAAGGCAATCGAGGTTCATTCCCAGGAGGTGGAAAGATAAAACAAACAAAACCAGAGCTCTCTAGATGATGAAAGAGATACAGAGTAAGATGAAACAGAAAAAGGGTGCGCATGACACCAGTCACGTTGATTATCAAGTGAGAAATAGGCTGAATGTACAAAATTCAGAGCAGAAGTGAACAAATAAATAAACAAAGCAAATGTATGAAAAGAGACTGGCAACTAACATGAAAGAGAATCCAAATGTCCTCTGTAGATATTTAAATTGTAAAAGGAAGTTTATAAAGGAGTGAAGCTGATTAGGGGATTTCTTCATGGAGGCAGAGGACATGGCCGAGGGACTACATGAGTACAGAGAGGAAGATGCTGTCAAAGTCATAATGAAGAGGTAGTGGAGGCACCGGATGAGTTAAAAATTGATAGTGGAGGTATCAGAAAGGCTGGCAGTACTTAAAGTTGACCAGTCGCCAGGATTAGATCAAATGCCTTCGAGGGAAATAATCATAGAATAGAATCCCTACAGTGCAGAAAGAGGCCATTGGGCCCATCGAGTCTGCACCGACCACAATCCCACCCAGGTCCTACCCCCATATCCCAACATATTTACCCACTAATTCCTCTAACCTATGCATTTCAGGACACTAAGGGGCAATTTCAGCATGGCCAATCGACCTAAACTGCACATCTTTGGACTGTGGGAGGAAACAGGAGCACCCGTAGGAAACCCACGCAGACACGAGGAGAATGTGCAAACTCCACACAGACAGTGACCCAAGCTGGGAATCGAACCCAGGTCCCTGGAGCTGTGCAGCAACAGTGCTAACCACTGTGCTACTGTGCCGCCGATGGGAATAGTTTCTTTATCCTACTCTATCTAGACCCTGCATGATGTTGAATAAAGGTGGCACTGACCACCAAGAGGCACTGGCCATATTTTCCAATCCTCCTTAGAAATAGGGGTGGGGCCAAAAGACTGGAGAATCGGAAATGTTATGCCCTTGTTCGTGAAAGGGTGTAAAGGATACTCTTGAGTGGGATGGAGGCACAGTGGTTAGCACTGCTGCCTCACAGCACCAGGGACCTGGGTTCAGTTCCAGCCTCAGGTCATTGTCTGTGTGGAGTCTGCATGTTCTCCCCGTGTCTTCGTGGGTTTCCTTTGGGTGCTCCGGTTTCCTCCCACATTCCAAAAATGTGCGGGTTAGATTGATTGGCCATGTCAATTGACCCTAGTGTCAGGGGATTAGCAGGATAAATGTGCGGGGTTATGGGAATAGGGCCTGGGTGGGATTGTTGTCGGTGCAGACTCGATGGCCGAATGGCCTCCTTCTGCACTGTAGGGATTCTATGATAAGCCCAACAACGACAGATTAGTCAGTTTAACCTTGGTGGTTGGGAAAGCTTTCAGAAATGATAATCTGTGGCAATATTAGCCATCACTTTGACAAATGTGGACTAATTAAGGAAAGCTAGCATGGATTGGTTAAAGGAAATTGATCTTTGATCTGATAGAGTTTTTGATGAGGTAACAGAGGCTTGATGGTCATCTGATTGTAGTGGTGTACATGGACTTCCAAAAAGTGTTTGTTAAATTACAACATAATAGACTTATCAGCAAAATTGAAGCCCATAGAGTAAAAGGGACAGTGGCAGGATGGATATGAAGTTGGCTGAGTAACAGGGAATGAGAGAGATTTTCTTGATCTAGGTTAATGACCTAGATTTGAGAGTGTAGAGCGCAATTTCAAAATTTGCGGATAATACAAAACTTGGAAGAATAGTAGTCTGTGAGGAGGATAGTAATGGGCTCTAAGAGGACATAGACAGACTGGTGGACTGGGTGGATACATGGCAGATAACATTTAATGCAGAGAAGTGTGAAGAATGTGCTGAAGCAATACAAAATAAAGGTGCAGGGCAGGTTGAGAAAGTGGTTGATAAGGATATGGGTTCAAGGGCTTTATAAGTAGAGTACAAAAGCAAGGAAGTTATAATATATGTGAATAAAACACTAGTTTGAGCTCAACTGAAGTATTGCGTACAGTTCTGGACACATTTTAGGAAGCATGTGAAAGCATTAGAGAGGGTGCAAAAATGATTTAAGAGAATAGTTCTAGGGATGATTCAGTTTCATTGGGGGATTGTAGAAGTTTGAACTTTTCTCCTTGGGGATGAGAAGGTTGAGAGGAGTTTTGGTAGAGGTGTTCAACATCATGCAGGGTCTGGATAGAGTAGGATAAAGAAACTATGCCCATTGGTGGAAGGTTCAAGAACCACAAGACACCAATTTAAGGTGAATGTCGAAAGAACCAAAGGTAATGTGAGGAAAAACTCTTTTACTGAGTGAGTGGTTAGGATCTGGAATACTCTGCCTGAGAGTGAGAGGGTGAAGCAGATTCATTGGTGGTTTTCAAGAAAGAATTGGATGATTACCCAAAGAGAGAACATTTGCAGGAGTATGGGAAAAATGTTGGGGAGTGGAACAGCTGAGTTGCTCTTGTGGAGAGCTGATAGGGGCACAGTAGACCAAACAGCAGACTCCGATGTTCTAACCATTCTGTGATTCATTAAATTATGCAGGTCAAAGTTCTCAGCATCAACTCTTGGTCTGTGCTGAACCAACAAATTTCAGTCAGGGCAGTGGTAGAATGCCTGAGTAATCTTAGAAAATCAGGTAGGATTCCCATTCCACATTTCTGTCCAGAGACTCCTGGAAAGCTGACAGGTTTGAACATTGGAAGAGAACAAGATCAGGCTCAGCAGCGATCTGCTCCAGTCAAATAACCTGGCATCACACTCTTCTGCAGCTAAAAATACTGTCTCCAGATACTATTCAAGTTTGGAAGGCCAGACTCTATAATTATACTGCTGGATGGTTTTGTACGATTTCACATTGCAAGCACTTTGCTTTGCTGAAATCCAAGTGATAATACGATCGATTACCTAAATAGCTGCTCATTCTCTAACTAGATTGACCATTGATTCTTATTTCATTCAAACAAATGGCCCATTATAAACAAGAAACCAGTTTGTTCACATGCTGATCATACATCTCCAGCAATATTTCAGGCCTACATTCCTCTTTTTGTTTCTTCATGCAAGGCTGCTGGACTCACGTGGGAGACAAAGAGGACTGCTACTCTCCTGAGTGCGTGGTAATGAACCACAGACAGAATGGGACATTCCGCTTCTGCTGCTGTAGTACCGACATGTGCAACGTCAACTTCACTGAGAACTTTGATACACTGCCTGACCCAACGGAATCAGTACCACGCAGTAAGTGGTTTATTCTGTTGCTGTTTGTAATATATATAAATGATTTGGAGGAAAATGTAACTGGATTGATTAGTAAGTTTGCGGACGACACAAAGGTTGGTGGATTTGCAGATAGCGATGAGGACCATCAGAGGATACAGCAGGATATAGATCAGTTGGAAACCTGGGCGGAGAGGTGGCAGATGGAGTTTAATCTGGACAAATGTGAGGTAATGCATTTTGGAAGGTTTAATACAAATAGGAAATATACAGTAAATGGCAGAACCCTTAAGAGTATTTATTGATAGGCAAAGGGATCTGGGTGTACAGGTACACAGGTCACTGAAAGTGGCAATGCAGGTGGAGAAGGTAGTCAAGAAGGCATACAGCATGCTTGCCTTCATCGGTCGAGGTATTGAGTTTAAAAATTGGCAAGTCATGTTGCAGCTTTATAGAACCTTAGTTAGGCCGTGCTTGGAATATAGTGTTCAATTCTGGTCGCCACACTACCAGAAGGATGTGGAGGCTTTGGAGAGGGTACAGAAAAGATTTACCAGGATGTTGCCCTGGTATGGAGGGCATCAGCTATGAGGAGAGATTGGAGAAACTTGGTTTGTTCTCATGGAACGACGGAGGTTGAGGGGTGACCTGATAGAAGTCTACAAGGTTATGAGAGGCATGGACAGAGTGGATCGTCAGAAGCTTTTTCCCAGGGTGGAAGAGTCAATTACTAGGGGGCACAGGTTTAAGGTGCGAGGGGCAAGGGTTAAAGGAGATGTACGAGGCAGAATTTTACACAGAGAATGATGGGTGCATGGAACTCGTTGCCGGGGGACGTAGTGGAAGCAGCTACGATAGTGACTTTTAAGGGGCGTCTTGACAAATACATGAATAGGATGGGAATAGAGGGATATGGTCCCCGGAAGGGTAGGGGGTTTTAGTTAAGTCGGGTAGCTTGGTCGGTGCCGGCTTGGAAGGCCGAAGGGCCTGTTCCTGTGCTGTAATTTTCTTTGTTCTTCTTTGTTCTTTGTTCTATCTATGATGAAAGCGAAAAATGAGAGAAAAAGAATTAATGTTTGAAGTTATTGACCTGTTGACAAAACTGGAAGAACTTGAAAAGGCAAATACTGAGGATGCTCGAAATCTGAAAAAGAAATGCTGGAAATATTCAGCAAGTTGAGCAGCATCTGTGGAAAGAGAAACAGAGCTAATGGCCTGCGATCTTCCATGCCTCTTGCTGTGTGTTTCGCGGAGGCGGCCTGTCACGGCCAGCGGTAGGATCAGTTTCCTGTATTATGAACCCATTGGCTGGACCAGAAGATCCCACCAGCAGGACTGGCCGGAAAATTCTGATGTGGAGATGCCGGCGTTGGACTGGGGTAAACACAGTAAGAGTTTTAACAACACCAGGTTAAATGGAAAATTCTGGCCATAGTTTCATTGTTCATCTGCTGCTAGACCTCCTAAGTATTTCTAGCAACCTCTGTCTCTATTATAAAAATTGTAGATGTAATACTTTTTAAGCAAGTGGAAGCTTAAAAAGAGGGGTTTGCATTTTTTAAAGTAAAGTTTATTTATTAGTCACAAGTAGGCTTACACTAACACTGCAATGAAGTTACTCTGAAAATCCCCTAGTCGCCACACTCCAACGCCTGTTTGGGTACACTGAGGGAGAATTTAGCATGGCCAATTCACCTAGCCAGCACATCTTTGGATTGTGGGAGGAAACCAGAGCACCCGGGGGAAACCCACGCAGACATGAGGAGAACGTGCAAACTCCACGCAAATGTGACCCAAGCCGGGAATCGAACCCAGGTCCCTGGCACTGTGAGGCAGCAGTGCTAACCACTGTGCCACCCTGCCGCCCCATTTATCCACCCTAGGTGATTGGAGGCTACTGATTCTGAGAATATGGACAGTGAGAAGAATCATGAGAGACTTGGGCATTTCTTTTTAAAAATCAAGAAACCAGTGGCACATAGCGTAAGACAAGAGTTATATAGATCAGCTGAGTCAGAGTAGCAGTCAGCTGATGCTAATCTTGAGTTTTAAAAATGTGTAGATTGTAAGAGGGATAGAAATAGGAAAGGAGTTTGGCGGTATCTGGGTTGTGGGAAAGAGGAATTTGAAACTCAGTACACATTGAGGCTGCAGGGAGGAGGAAGAACCCATGTTTTCAAGTTTAGGATTAAGGAAACAACAGGCAAGTTTAGAAGACCACTGATCAAAAAGATTGTGATGAACAAATGGAAAATACTGTGGCTGCTGGAAATCTGAAATAAAAACAGAAAATGCTGGAAACACTAAGCAGGTCATACAGTATCTGTGGAGAGAGATTGAGATGGAGACAGTTTATACACATACTTTATATGTTAAGTATCAGATACATGAGACAAAGCCGCAACCTTGAATCCACATTCTGGATTACAGTATTGACACACTTTGTCAGATTTTGATTTGTCATTGCTATTAGGATCTAAGGAACAGTTAGACTATGAGCGGGATTCTCCGATCTCATGCTGCCAATAAGAACAGGAAATTATGGCGTTCCAGCCAAAACTCCTTTCATTTTCAGTGGCACTGGAGAATCCCAGCCATGAACGAGGTTGGAGATTTTTGGCATATGTCATTTTAATTTGATGCATTGCAGCCCATGTTGCATAATGGTTATGTGGCAGTATGCTTTCTCTGAAGTAACCTGCCACAGGAAAATTCACGCTTACACCAATATGTTCCCATGTTGTGTCCTACACGCTGTAGGTAGGCTATATATGAAAGGAAGAATATGCAAAATGCCTACTGCAGCTGTGCTAGTTCCAATCTAAAGGCCAATAATGCCGCCTGGCTCTCAGCCTGACCACATCTTTGTGCGTCCTCTCCTACAACCTCACTCGCTCTTCCTGATCTGCGAGTTGTTAATCACCTGAAGCTCGTTATCTACAAACTGCTGGGTACGCGTATCTGTGCTGGTGATTGAGGCAGGTGGAATGGTTGACACAACCTGCTGTAAAGTGCTGTTGTCATAATGCTACTTTCTCTGGCTTTCTCATATTGGGAAGAACTTAAAGAAAAACCTGGTATTTATTTACATAGTGGCTTTCACAACCTCAGGATCCCAAAGCCTTCATACCCACCAATGTTTTGTTTAAAGTAGATACTTCAGTGATTTAATGAAATGCAGAAGCTGGTTTGTGCATAGCACAATCCCAAAAAGCATTGGGGTAAATAATCGAATAATTTGAATATCAGTAGAAATCCCTTGCTCTTGTTTTAGTGTCCTAGAATCTTTTACACCCTCCTGAAACTTTGGTTTATCATTTCCTGTAATGCGCTTAACCCACAATGTATTTATGTGCCACAGGTTGCTGGTATACTATTCCACCTGGACCAGAATCTTAATGTAATATGTCATTTTTCAATAGATACTCCCCCATAAGCAACATGTTTGCCATTCCTAATGTTGAGGCCACCTGCCTTCAATGTAAGCCAGTACATACCACGGTTGATGAATTAGTGGAATTGATCAGAACAAAGAACAATACAGCACAGGATCAGGCCCTTCGGCCCTCCAAGCCCGTGCCGCTCCCTGGTCCAAACTAGACCATTCTTTTGTATCCCTCCATTCCCACTTCGTTCATATGGCTATCTAGATAAGTCTTAAACATTCCCAGTGTGTCCGCCTCCACCACCTTGCCTGGCAGCGCATTCCAGGCCCCCACCACCCTCTGTGTAAAATATGTCCTTCTGATATCTGTGTTAAACCTCCCCCCCACTTCACCTTGAACCTATGACCCCTCGTGAACGTCACCACCGACCTGGGGAAAAGCTTCCCACCGTTCACCCTATCTATGCCTTTCATAATTTTATACACCTCTATTAAGTCTCCCCTCATCCTTCGTCTTTCCAGGGAGAACAACCCCAGTTTACCCAATCTCTCCTCATAACTAAGCCCCTCCATACCAGGCAACATCCTGGTAAACCTCCTCTGTACTCTCTCCAAAGCCTCCACGTCCTTCTGGTAGTGTGGCGACCAGAACTGGACGCAGTATTCCAAATGCGGCCGAACCAACGTTCTATACATCTGCAACATCAGACCCCAACTTTTATACTCTATGCCCCGTCCTATAAAGGCAAGCATGCCATATGCCTTCTTCACCACCTTCTCCACCTGTGACGTCACCTTCAAGGATCTGTGGACTTGCACACCCAGGTCCCTCTGCGTATCTACACCCTTTATGGTTCTGAAATTGACCTAGTCTTTTCAATGAGTCAAAAATTCCACATTCAAAAAAACTGACTGAGAACATTAATTCAGGAGCGAGCTAACCAGCCTAGATTCTGTGCTGAAGTCTCTGGAATGCAACTTGTACCTAATACCCCCTGACTGAGAGGTAAGTGTGCTCCAGCGAACCAAGGCTGACACTTTGACACTTTGTGTTATGCACCTTCTTTGCTGATAGAACTCCAGTTGTATTTGGCTTTCGTTGAACACACGGGGCCTGGGGTTAGGACTCAGTACCCCACTAGAATAATAGTGGGGAGCCGTCATGTGCGTCCTAGATTGGAATCTATTCTGTACTGGGAATCCATGTTCACCACAAGTAGAAATCCATTTTATTGAATATCTCTACCTAACTTAGGTCTCATTTTGCCAGAGTGTGTGGGATGGCACACCTACTTCAATACCTCTTTAAAAATGCTTTAAAAGGTGGCACAAGTTGCATCCATTTTTGGAGGGTTACCATGGTAACCCAGACAGTGCTCCAGTACTCTGTACCTGTATATTTGTATTTTACTGTAGTATTGGATGAGTTGGAGAACAAGTTGTTTCACAATGACAGTTTGAACCATAACATGAAAATGTTCAGTATGCTAATAGTTAAAATTACTTCCAATTTTTAAACATTCTTTCATGGGACAGTGTTGCTGGCTAAGCCAGCATTTGCTGCTCATCCCTGATTGCCCTTGGGAAGGTGGTGGTGAGTCACCATCTTGAACTGATGCGGTCCATCTGGAGTTGGTACACCCACAGTGCTGTTAGGAAGGGAATTCCACAATTTTGACCCAGTGACAGTGAAGGAATCGTAGTAGTTAAAGTTAGGATGATTTGTGCCTTGGACAGGAACTTGCAGGCAGTGGTGATTCAACACATCTATTGCCTTTGATCTTCTAGGTGGTAGAGGCTGCAGCTTTGGAAGGTACTGTCGAAGGAGGCTCTGTTAGTTGTTGTATATGTTATGCAGTGCTGCCATATGTGTCTGTTGTGGAGAGAGTAATTGTTTAAGGTGATGGATAGAATGCCAATCAGTTGGGCTGCTTTGTCCTGGACATAAAAAAGAAATCATTTATGGGATGTTTGCATTGCTGGCTAGCCCAGCATTTATTGCCCAACCCTATTTGCCCTTGAGAAGATGTTGGTGGACTGCTGCCTTCCATTGAATGTCACAGGGAGATGGTTAAATTCTCTCTGATTGGAGATGGTCTTTTCTGGCATGTGTGAGGCGCAAAGCCTAAGTATTGTCCAGCTCTTGCTACATGCAGAGATGGACTGCTTCAATACCTGAGGAGTTGTAATGATATTGTTCACTGTGCAATAATGAGCAAACATCTCTATGCCTACCCTTTTGATGGAGGGAAGGTCATTGAAGAAGCAGCTGAGCCTAGGACCTGAGAAATTCCTGCAGTAATGTCCTGGGACTGAGATGATTGGTCTTTCACAACCACAGCCATTTTCCTTTGTGCTAGGTATGATTTCACTGAGTGGAGTCTTTTACATAAGAACATAAGAACATAAGAAATAGGAGCAGGAGTAGGCCATCTAGCCCCTCGAGCCTGCCCCGCCATTCAATAAGATCATGGCTGATCTGACGTGGATCAGTACCACTTACCCGCCTGATCCCCATAACCCTTAATACCCTTACCGATCAGGAATCCATCCATCCGCGCTTTAAACATATTCAGCGAGGTAGCCTCCACCACCTCAGTGGGCAGAGAATTCCAGAGATTCACCACCCTCTGGGAGAAGACGTTCCTCCTCAACTCTGTCTTAAACCGACCCCCCTTTATTTTGAGGCTGTGTCCTCTAGTTTTAACTTCCTTACTAAGTGGAAAGAATCTCTCCGCCTCCACCCTATCCAGCCCCCGCATTATCTTATAAGTCTCCATAAGATCCCCCCTCATCCTTCTAAACTCCAACGAGTACAAACCCAATCTCCTCAGCCTCTCCTCATAATCCAAACCCCTCATCTCCCCTGTTCCCATTGACTTCAAGTTTTGTTGGGCTCCTTGATGTCACACTTGGTCAAATGTTGTTTTGATGTCAAGGGCAGTCACTCTCAACACATCTCTTGAGTTCAGCTTTTTTATCCGTGTTTGGACCAAGACTTCATTGAGACCTGGAGGTCTCAGGGACCCAAGCTGAGCATCGGTGAGCAGGTTGTTGCTGTGTAAGTGCCGCGTGAAAGAACATTTGGTGCCAGTTTCCATCGCTTTGCTCATGGTTGGTGATGGAATGGTAATTGCCTAGATTAGATTTGTCTTGCTTTTTGTAAACAGAACATATCTAGGCAATTTTCTAACCTAAGCCTGGGTAGCAAAGGAAAAGTTGTATTTTTCCCCACGACCTGAGTTAGGGAGGGGAAAGTGCCAGGTTTCCTACCTCTGATTGCTATCCAGTGGCTTTCTGAAACAAGGCAGCTGGCTGAGCATTTCGGAAGCATAGAGGCAAATGAGAGAAGTCAAATGGAATCAAGATGGGGCATGTTACTGGGATATCTAGAACATGGGGTCACAGTCTCGGGATAAGGGGTTGGCTATTTAGAACTGAGATGAGGAAAAATCTCTTCAATCAAAGTGTTGTGAATCTTTGGAATTCTCTAGCCCAAGCAGCTGTGGATGCTCAGTCATTGAGCATATTCAGGACAGACTTTTGGGCATTAATGCAATCAAGGGATGTGGGAATCATGCAGGAAGGTAGAGTTGTGATAGAAGATCAACCATGATCTTAGTGAATGGTGGAACAGGCTCTAAGGGCCAAATGCCTGCTCTTGCTCCTATTTCTTATGTTCTTATGTACAAAAGCTCAGTATTGTCAATGGAATTTTAGTCTGCTGAAAGTGTGCTTGCCAAATGTTCAGTGTTTCTACTTGAATGATAAAATGCACCAGCAATACAGCCCATCACAGCTTTTATAAGAGAGTCTCCCTGCAAGCTTCAGCCTCTATTGTATTTCCTGCAGTTTATATGGCTTCTCGGCCCTTTGGCTAAGATCAAGCATCTGATCAAGCCCAAGATCAGGTGCAATGCCTTTTCTTATCAGCTTGATCTTGTATGTCTTTCTTGTGGAGACCACGAATTGGATTCAATTTGAATTTGAATTGTATTTTGGAGCAAGCAAGGAGATGGATTAAGGGCTTGCCCTGTCCACTCTTGGCTTTGTAACTTTAAAAATGGAGTAACATTTAAAAAAAATTTCTGCAGTTTATATTACCCCAAAGGTACAGTTGCTGGGATTTCCTGAGGCCTGCTACATGGAAGAAATCTTCCTGAGGTTGGGATGTTACTGGATGATTCAGATAATTTCACCATCATTGCAGGTGACACCTGAGCCTTGAGATCACATTGCACTGAAAATAGAAAATGCTGCAAATATGCAACTTGGCTGCGTTTTTCATGCAAATCCCAACCAGAAAGATTTTCTCCTTGAGATGGGAAGGGACGTGCTCTGTATTTTCTGCATTTTCTATTTTTATTTCAAATTTCTTGCATTCAGAGCTTTTATTTTGAGGTTTTTTTTTGCAATAGTATGTTTGTGACATAGATGATGTATTTTTGTTTTGAATTTTGATTTTGTGGCTGTCTTTTTAAAACTCAGATATTGATCCAAGGAGTTTAATAATTGCTTAGAGTCAGAGTTTTCAGCAGGCCTTTCCTGTAAAGTTTACTTTGGTGGTGATCCTGGTAATAAGCTGGTGAGGAACTTGAACACCTAATGTTTAAATATTTGCTTTGTAGAATGATAGAGCACTGGACGGCAATTTGGCCCATTCTGTCTGTGCTGGTTCATCAAAGAGCTATCCAGGTAGCCCCACTTCTCTGTTCTTTCCCCAAGCCTTGCAAATATTTCATGACTGATTAATTCAGTTTTATTTGATAATTTGTTTTTCAGTTTAAGAGGTCAGGATCTCAAGATCAAGGAAGTTCTGTTAAATGCCTGCTGCGTTATTAAGAGAAAATATTAGATTGAAATGAACAGTTGAAGAATACCATGGGGAGGGCCAATTTAAATATTGCATCAAAACAGTCAGGACCCCCCACCCTCAGGAGAAAGTGCCCGCAAACATTGGGTTTTCAGTGGGGGGGGAATTGCAGGGTAAGGTGTGGGCTGGAGTTGGGATCGTCGATCTCGGAAAATGTTCAGAGGCAGCCCCAGCCCCATGGACTGCCGGGTGTGAGGCAGATTATTTAAAAGGCCAGCTCTGACTAAAGGTCATTTGGACTCGAAATGTTGGCACTAGTCTCTCTCCACAGATGCTGTCAGACCTGCTGAGATTTTCAAGCATTTTCTGTTTTTGATTTAAAAGGCCAGCCTTGGTGCTGTGGGTCTTTGTCCTAGTTACAATAAAAACAGAAAAGCCCTCACCCCTCACACCCTGCCAACCTCCACACACTTAGCATGCTACATTCATGCTAACTCATGTCCCCACTCACCCACTATGGCTCCTCATGCCCCAATGCCGAACTATGGCACTTGCACGGATAGTCACCCACTATACACTGTATAGAGCCAATTAACCCTATAGTGATAGCAATGTATGTAAAGAAAGCTTTAAATAAAAACAGTCATTCATTAATAACTTTCCAGTCTTCGAAGTGGTATAACAAATATTCACTAGCTTTATTCCTGGGATGAGAAGATTGACCTGTAAAGGAAGCTTGAGTAAAAGGGGCGTATATTCTCTGAAATTTAGAATAATGAGAGGTTGTTGAAGCATAGGATTTTGGGAGAGCTTGATGGAGTAGATGTTGAGGGGATATTTCCTCTGGCTGGCAAGTTTAGAACTAGCTAACATAGTTTCAGGCTAAGAGGTTCACCATTTAGGATTGAGATGATGAGAAATTTTGCATAGGGAGAAGGTATACACTGTTATTCTTCAGAGGTCAGTGCTAGGATCTCTGCTTTCTTAATCTATGTTAATGATTTAAACCTGGGTGTACAGGGTGCAATTTCAAATTTTGCTGATGACATAACTTGAATTATAGTGGAAGGTAAGGATGATAATGATAGACTTCAAGATGACATAGACAAGTGGCAGATTAAATTTACTGATAACGCCGTGATATCAAAGAGATACATTATGGTGATGAGAGCAATATAAGCAGAAAGGTACAATTCTAAAGTGGGTGTAGGAATGAAAAGACCTAGGGGTGCAAATGTTGAAAGTGACAAAGCAGGTTGAGAAAGTGGTTGAAAAAACTAATGGGATCGTGGGCTTTATAGATAGAGGCATAAGAGTACAAAAGCAAGGATGCCATGGTGAATTCTTTATAAAACATAAGCCTGGCCTCGACTAGAACAGTGTGTCTAATCTGGGAACCATGTGTTATGAAGGATGTGAAGGCTTTTGATAAGGCGCATAAAAAAATCCAAGAATGGCTCCAGGAAAGATGGGCTTCAGTTACAAGGATAGGCAGGAAAAACTGGGGCTCTTTTCTTTAGAGAAGAAAAAATTAATAGGAGATTTGTAAGCTGTGTTTAAAATTTGGAAGGGTGTAGATTGAATAGACTGCTCCTGTGGGCAGAAGATTCAAGTACCAGAAGACATAGATTTAAAGTGATGGCAAAAGTAACAAAGGGTAATACGAGGAAAAACCTTTTCATGTGGCATGTGATTAGGATCTGGAATGTGCAATGTGAAGGTACGGTGGAGGCAGATTCAATTGTGTCCTTCAAAACAGAATGGGTTAAGTAGCTGAAGGGAAAAGATTTGCAAATTTTACTGGCAAGTGGCAGGATAGTGAGACAAGCTCAACTTCTCTTAGAGTGCCGGCACGGACTCGATGGCCTGAATGGCTTCCTGTGCTATCACCATTTTTTATTCTATGATGGATTTTTGGACTCTAAGCGAATCAAGAGGTGTGGGGATCATGCAGGCCAGGTAGAGTTGAGGACAAAGATTAGCCATGATCTTGTTGAATGGTGGAGTAGGCTTGAGGAATCATGCAACCTATTTTTGGTCCTATTTCCTATATTCACTGCTGACCATCTCCTTAAATGTCTCTGTCCTTGTCTCTCCACCCTCACGTCCAACAACACCCAGAGGAGCTCATAAACAGCTTTATCATTTGGATTGAGACCATCTGCTCAACTCCTTTGATTATTAATTTTGTGGACCTCATGTTTCTCTCCCACCTCCTTTTATACACTCTCCATGCTTGTCTCATCCATGTAACCCTTCTCTTGCTTTCTTGAAGCCATATCCACTAAACTTCTAAACATTCAACCAAGCTGGTGATCAATGGTTCCCTCTCCTCAAGTGTTGCCCCCTCCCTTTCAAAACTGCCATTACCTCCCTGTTGCAAACTACCATCCCAACTCCAACCTCTCTCTAAATTAATTCAACATGTACTTTGCCTCCCAAATCCATACCCATCTTTCTCATAACTCTATGTTTGAGTATCTCCAAACCAGCTTCTGTCCCTGCCGTGTCACTAAAAAGTCCCTAATCAGAGTCACAAATGTTATCTGCTGTGATAGAAATAGTGCACTATCCCTCCTCTTTCTGAAATCCTGGTGCACTATCCCTTCTCTTTCTGAAATTGTGGGGCACAATCCCTCCACCTCCTTCTTGGCTTCTCTTCAGTCATTGACATGGTTGACCATACCATCCTCTTCGTGTCCAGCTCAATATGGCTGTTCTCGCTTGATTCCATCCCTGCCGATCTTACCTTGGAGCACATCCAGCAATAGGTTCTGTGCTCCGTCAACTTCACCTCATCTAAAACTTTGCTGTGTGCATCCTATTATGAAACATGAACGACTCATAAATTGCATCCCTTCTCTGCAAACACCTAAGTTCAAAAAACCAGGGAATAGAAACGGGGATGAAGTGGAAATGGTTGAGAGCTTCATTTTTCTCGGTGTCCAGCTCACCAACACCCTGTCCCAGTCCCTCCATGCCAATGCCATAGTTAAGAAAGCCCACCAACGCCTCTACTTTCTCAGGAGGCTGAGGAAATTCAGCATGTCCGCTACGACTCTCACCAACGTTTACAGATGCACCATAGAAAACATTCTTTCTAGATGTATCACAGCTTGGTATGGCTCCTGCTCTGACCAAGACCGCAAGAAACTACAAAGGGTTGTGAATGTAGCCCAGTCCATCACTCAAACCAGCCTCCCATCCATTGACTCTGTTTACACTTCGTGCTGCCTCGGCAAAGCAGCCAGCATAATTAAGGACCCCACGTACCCTGGGAATACTCTCTTCCACCTTCTTCTATCAGGCAAAAGATGCAAAAGTCTGAGGTCACTACCAACCGACTTAAGAACAGCTTCTTCTTTGCTGCCTTCAGACTTCTAAATGGACCCACCTTATATCAAGTTGATCTTTCTCTACACCCTAGCTATGACTGTAACATTATATTCTGCATCCTTTCCTTTCCTTCTCCCCTATGTGCTCTATGAACGGTATGCTCTGTCTGTATCGAGTGCAAGAAACAATACTTCTCACTGTATGTCAATACATGTGACAATAATAAATTGAATCAAAGCTTGGGTAGAGATGAGAAATGATAAAGGCAAGAACTCTTGTGGGAGTCATTTACAGGTCCCTAACAGTAACCATACAGCAGAATATGGTATAAAGGAAGAAATAATGGGAGCTTGCCAGAAAGATAATCATGAGGGATTTTAATCTGCATATAGACTGGTAAAATCAGATGGGCAAAAGTAGCTAGCTCATGGCCTGCTCCAGCTCCTAATTCATATATTTGTATGTACAACACCTGTCTCCACCAGTTCCGCAAAGTAGCAAGGTTAGGTAAAGCAACTTTTTAAAATGCTCTCAGGTGAAACAGCAACTCAAGAAGGCGTTGCTTGTGTGATAATTGGCTCTATAGTATTATGGAGTAATTTTATAATTTTTTCTATTTATGCAATCTATTTATACCACAATAAAGAAATGATTAAAGAAATAGTTTCCTCCCCTCCCCCCCCCATAATCTCCAAAACTCTCCTGAAGGGGCTGGTGCAACATCTCCTGTGCCATGTCATTCTATGAAGGTGCTGATTGCTGTTCAACTATGATTCCATATCCCTATATATTTCATCTGTGTGGCCATTCTTTCTCTGTGTACGTGTGCTCATTAAGTGTTTGAATGGCTGTACAACCACAAGATGCGTCACTGCTCAACCCGATCCTGTTCTAATTGACCTCCACATTGTCATTACAAACTAGAATCGCTGGATAGCAACCAAAAGTGTGAACCCAGCTTAACCTTAAGAGAGTGGCTGGGGCCAATTGTGGCAGCTCTAACAGATACCATGATAGGGACCAGTTAAGTCAACACAGACCAGGGATTACAATTATAACTTTCTAGTTTGTGCAGTTCAGTTACATGTAGTATTTATCAATTATGCTGTCTGAGAAACTGCTAATACTCTACTATGGAGGAATCTGTGCATTGTTTACAGTTTAAGTTTAAAGTTTATTTATTAATGTCACAAGTAGACTTACATTAACACTGCAATGAAGTTACTGTGAAAATTCCCTAGCCGCCACACTCTGGTGCCTATTTGGGTACACTGAGAATTTAGCATGGCTAATGCACCTAACCAGCACGTCTTTTGGACTGTGGGAAGAAACCGGAGCACCCAGAGGAAACCCACGCAGACACAGGGAGAACGTGCAGACTCTGCACAGTCACCCAAACCGGGAATCGAACCCCGGTCCCTGTCACTGAGACAGCAGTGCTAATCACTGTGTTACTGTGCTGTGTGTCGAGTGAACTTCCAGCCACCTGACGAAGGGACAGCCTGTTCCGAAAGCTTGTGTGGCTTTTGCTACCAAATAAACCTGTTGGACTTTAACCTGATGTTGTTAGACTTCTTACTGTGTCAAGTGATGGAACAGTGCTCCTCCTATCCTCATTGTAAATTCCAAATGTGAAGGTCTCCTCAATTTATAATCTAATGGCTAATTTATTTACAAAAGAAACATTGATTATAATTTCACAATTTCCAGTCAAAATCTTCCCGTCTATCTGAATCTTGCAGCAATGGACTCATTTCAACCCACGACATCAAGGGTTCCACACAATGGCTGTGTGTGTATGGACACCCTTGTACATTTTAAAAAATATATATATTTATTTGTGTATGTTTTTCGTTATTCGTTCTTGGGATGTAGGCGAAGCTGATAAGTCCAGCATTATTGTTCATTCCTAGTTAACCTTTAAGAAGGTGGTGATAGGTCACCTTCTTGAACCTCTGCAGTCCATGTAATGAGGGTGCTCCTACTATGCTTTAAGATAGGGAATTCGAGGATTTTGACTGTGATGATGAAGTAACAGTGATATACGTCCAAGTTTGGATGATGTGTGACTTGGAAGGAAACATGGAAATGTGGGTGTATATATCTATACACCTGCTGTACTTTATCTTTCCAAGTGATAGGAGGTGCTGTTCCTTGGCTAGTTGAATTGGCTTATGAAGATAATCAATTTTGACTGAACGCTTAAGAGGGCTTACCAATAAAAGAAAGGATAAGGCAGAGCAATCAAATCACTCACAATACCTTTCTCTGCCCAACATGTGCAAGTTAAATACAAGGTCAACTATTTATTACAGCACAGAAGGAGGCCATTTGGCCCATCATGCCTGTGGATGCTTTTTGAAAGAGCTATCCAACTATTCACATTCTGTTGCCTTTTCCTGTTCCAAGGAGAACAAACCCAGGTCCCTGGCGCTGTGAGGCGGCAGTGCTAGCCACCATGCCAATCCTTTGGCCAGATCCTCTGACTTGCAACTCCGTGAAATTGGTCCTCCTCTTTCACATCTGATTGTTTCTTGGCCTTTTCCATAACTATTCTAAACATTATGTTGTCATCCCTCAAGTATTCCCTCATTGAAATTTACTCCACTTCATTCTCAATACGAACATATGAATTCGGAGTCAGAATAGATAACTCGGCCCCTTGAGCCTGCTTTGCCATTTGATAAGATCGTGGTTGACCTGATTGTGGCCTCTACCTTCCTATCTATTCCTCGTCAGTCAGGAATGAAGAGTCTCTAGTTCTCCAGAGCTAGATCCAGCATTGCTTCCTTCATTGTTGAGTTGGAAACATACTGAAAGTTTTCTTGTACACATGTTAGGAATTCCTCCCCTTCTTTACCTATACCATTGTTATCTTGCCAGTCTGTATTAGGATACTTGAAGTTCTGCACTAATACAGCTCTGTAGTTCTTGCATCTTTCTCAAATTTTTCTGCAAATTTTCTCCTATTTCCTTCCCACTATTTAATGGCCCACAGTATATATCAACAGCAGAATAACTTTTCCATATTGTTCCTCAATTCCAACTAAATAGACTCTGTCACAGAATCAGTGAATAGTTACAACACAGAAGGAGACTATTTGGCCTTTTTTGTCTGTATTTACTTAGTCCCATTAACCCCTACCCCGCCCATTGCCCTGCAATTTTTTTCCCTTCAGATAGTTAGCCAATTAAATCTGTTTTCATCATACTCAGGCAGCGGCATTCTAGATTCTAACCACTTGCTGAGGAAAAATGTTTTTCCTCATGTTACCATTCCTTTTTTGCCAATCACCTTTAGTCCATGTCCTCTGGTTCTCGATCCTTCTGCAAATGGAAACAGTTTCTCCCTCTAACTTTAGTGTGGTGCTGAGAACTGGACACAGTATTCCAGTTGAGGCTGAGCCAATGTATTATACAGTTCTATCATAGCTTCCTTTTATGCCCTGTTCCCTTGCTCATAAGACCCAGGATCTGGAATGCCTTATCAACTGCTTCTTCAACCTGCCTTGTCATCTTCAATGAGTTAAGCACATACAGCCCCAGATCCCTCTGTTCCTCTGTTCCTACAACCCCTTTAGAATTGTATCCTTTATTTGAAATTGCCTCCCCTCATTCTTCCGACTAGAGTGAATCACTTCACGTTTCTCTATGTTAAAATTCATCTGCCACTTGCCAATTCCACCAGCTTGTCTTTGTTCTCATGAAGTTTATCATCATCCTCTTCACTAATCACAGTACTTCCAAGTTTGGAGCCATCTGTAAATTTTGACATCGTGCCTTGTACACCCAAGACAAGTCAATTATATATCAGGAAAATCGGGGATCCTAAGACTGATCCCTGGGGAACCACACTATATACCTTCCTCCAGTCCAAAAGCAACCATTCACTCACTACAGCTCCCTGTTTCCTATCACTCAGATAATTTTAATCCATGCTGTTACTGTCCTATTTATTCCATTGGCGCTAACTTTCCTGACAAACTGATGTGAAATTATCCTATTGTATCCCTAATTCAAGAATCAACCACATTCTGAGAGTCTGGAGTCACGTGTAGGTCAGTACAGCAGACTTCCCTAAAGGACTTAGCGAACCAGATGGGTTTTTACAGCAGTCAGCAATGGTTTCATGGTCTTCATCAGACTTTTAATTCCAGATTTTTATTGTATTCAAATTTCATCATATACCATGGTGGGATACAAACCCAGCTTTCCAGATTTTACCCTGGGTCTCTGGAATACTAGCCCAATGACAATATTACTATGCCACACCATGTCCCCTTTTAAAAGTCCATGTATACCACATCAACTTCAAAACCCTTGCCAACCCTCGCTACTACCTCATCAAAAATCGTAAATAAGCTAGTTGAACACAATTTGCCCGTAACACATCTGTGCTGACTTTTCTTAATGAATCCACAATTGACCAAGTGACTTAATTTTGCCGTGAATTATTGTTTCTAAAAGTTTTCCCACCATCAAAGTTAAACTGACTGGCCTTTAATTTCTACGCTCATCCTTACTCACTTTCTTGAACAAGGGTGTAACATTTGTAATTCTTCTGCCCTCTGGCAACACATGTATATCTGTGCAAGATTAAAAGATTATAGTCAATGCCTTGGCAATTTCCACCCTTACTTTCCTCAGTATCCTTGCATGTTTCTTATCTGGCCCTGGTGACATATCAACTTTTAAGTGCAGCCGACCTATCTAATATCTCTTTTTCACTATGACTTTGGCAGCATCTGCAGGATCTCATTCCTCTTTTTAGCTATGTCATTGGTGCCTATATGGACCATGACAACGGGCTGCTTACCCTCCTCTTCACAGTTTTCCGCAGCCACTTGGTGACATCCTTGACTCTGGCCCAGGGAGGCAACGTACCATTATGGTTTCGCATCTGCGGCCACAAAAGCCTGTTTGTTTGAATCCCCTATTACAATTGATTTTTCTTCCTCCTGCCTTGCACAGCTGAGTCAGTTGTTGTGCCCTATACAAGGTTGTGGCTGCACATCCCAGAGCATCCACTCTTACCAATATTCATAATGAAATACTGGTTGGAGAGTGAGATACACTGAGGAGATTCCTACAATACCTACCTGAATCTTCTTGACTGCCTGACGGTCATCCATTCACTCTCTACCTGCATACAGCTGTAGGGTGACCACATCTATAAACTTGCTACCTGGCAAAGGGGAGGCAGTGGTATAATGGTATTGTCGCTGGACGAGTAATTCAGAGACACCGGGTACTACTCTGGGGATCTTGGTTTAAATCCCACCATGATGGACGCTGAAATTGAGCTCAATAAAAATCTGGAATTGAAATCTAATGATGATCTAATGATGACTTGATTGTTGTAAAAAAAACCCCATCTGGTTCATTATTGTCCTTTCGCGAAGCCCTCCACCTTTTATTATTTTGACTTTCCTGAATAAGTTCTGGCCAGGAATATTAAGTTTCCAATCCATCCCCTGCTCATTTATTGTCACTCTATCATAATCCCGGTTTTTGCCTGCTGCTCACCATCCATATAAAATCATACCTTTCAAAATCATATATTTTAAACTTAGGAATTTATAATAGATAGAATTTTGTCTGCATATAAAATGGAAATATAACTAATCATGTAGTTAATCTCACAATTAGTCTGCGAGAAGCTCAAACATGATGCGAGCAAAACCCTCATAGGTCCAACCTGTTTTATCCCAAGCATGCCACATTTCATGCCATGTCACAAATTACTATTCACTTTGTGTGAAGCACTTTGGAACCGCTGAGAGAAGTGATGAAATATAATGTAAATATAGTATACATGAAAATGTTTGCAGAGTTTGAACAGTTTCTGGTTCGGTGCATTGACCCGAACAAGCACCGGAATGTGGCAACTGGGAGAACAGTAACTTCATTGCAGCGTTAATGTAAGCCTGACTTGTGACTAATAAATAAATAAACTTTTTAAATAAAGAAATATAAGGCAACATAACTACAGGAAATCATGGTTCAATTTCAGAATCATCCCTTTAAGATTCAATTTATTGGTTACTTGAAACAGCCTGACCGGTTTTGGAAATACATCAATATTGTTCTGATACCTATTTACAATGCCAAGCTTGCACAGTACTCCTGCCTTACATCATCAACTCTGATTCTATATCAATTTTGTGCTACAATTTTATTAGAACTTTTTAAAGTCAGCTTTATGCCTATCGGACTCCCAGTATCAGCATCAAATACTTCCAGTTGAATCAAATATGGCATTTATAAGATATAGAGTATAAATTCCCTCTGTGCTGTTCTATCAAAAGTGCTTAGGGCAGGTACAATGCAGGTTGGATGCACAATAAATCTCTCCTGTCCCATCAAACACTCCAGGGTAAGGACAGAGTGGGTTAGATACGGTGTAAATCTCCTACACTGTCCAACCAGATACTCTCACATCAGATGAAGAGTTTAATGCTCGTTTACCTCAACAATTAATCTTAGCCAAACTCCTGAGATTACATCAGGATGGGATTGTTTGCCTTCCCACTCCAGCCATCCTGTGGCCTTTCTGAATGAAAGTGGCAATTTGTTGCTAAATTTGGCACAACTTTGTCCTGTGGGCCTATCTATGTCCAATATGGATTGATTTTGTCCAGACTAATTCATTTGTGAACCTTTATGGCTAACAGAAAGAGCCTCCCACCACCCCCATCTTGCATCATCTAGTTGCACTCTGGTGATATGAAGAAGTTCAGGCCAAATCCAGTGTACAATTCCTGTGGTACTGGTAACGAACTAGGTCATTCCTACCAAAATGTTGATCCGTCAGTGCATGCTATATGTTGGTCAGTAATGGAATTTTAAAGCAGTTCACAGCTCCCTGGTACTCAGTAACTACACAAACACTATATTATTGAGCTGTGCAGCCACAAAGATCCTCGTTTTGATCCACATCCTGAACTAAATTAATTGATTTCAACTGTGATGGCAGAGGCAATTGAGCCTTCACACTGTTTGCCTAGAGAGGAGGAAAATTAGCCTGGGTTCCTGCTGTAATAATTTTCCAGTGACTTTAGTTAGAAATTGTACTTGGATGTTGCTGACCACCCTATTGTTCTCGATTATGATGCCAGGCTCTCCCCTTCTGACTAATCTGTTGACACTTGTTTCAGTCTCATGAAAACTGGCCACTTGGGTATTGGACCTGTAACTTGCAAAAGTGAGCATATTTGTGAGGGGAAGGGAAACAATGTAAAACATCATTCATTTACCTAATACAAGAGCAAAGTGCTGCTGATGCTGGAAATCTAAAATAAAAATAGAAAATGCTGGAAAGTCTCAGCACGTCTGGAAGCAATTGTGAAGAGAGAAATAAAAACAGTGTTAATCTTTCAGGCTGGTGACCCTTCGTCAGAACCATCTGATACCAATGTATATTCTGAATCGTGCAGCAATGAACTTGCAATTTACACTGCTTGCCACACTTATAAATTTAATTCTAAGACAATGTCTCCTTTCACTATTTTTAACTTTGTAATGGCTTGGTGTGAAGACAAGGGCATCAGTGGGGACGTCCTGGAAGGCATTTCAATCTTCAGTACACCATCCTGTTCTGTGATCATCACCTCAGGTCTACTGAATATAGTTGTAGCTTCTTGTGGATGATCAGTCCCATCTTCGGAGATGATGATGATATTGCTTGGGCCTTCATCTTGAGAACTGTTGTCTTCAGACAAGGAAGATGATGAGGGTGAACAAGCTGAAACCTTCAGAGGATTGGGAGGCTGCAGGCAGTCCGACATGGCCTTCATCTGGGCAGGAGTGGGTCTCCTGTAGCCCTTCGCCAAACTGCCTGTAGGCCCTGTTCGTTCTTTAATTGATTGCTCATCGAAGCCACGGTTGTACAGGGTTGTTGCACTGCTGACCTACACAAACATACAAATAAAGAGCAATTAAACCGGATTGGAATTCCAAAGAATAGCAAACATCTGATTGATTACAGTACAGCGAGCAAGGCTTGAGGAGTCTGGAATCATTTGAGCCTCTAGCCTTACCAAGGGAAAAAATCAGCTAGGATCTAACATCTAGATCACAATCTAGAGTCTCTGGCTAGAAAGTGCCTTTGGATAGGATTTGGCTTGACTATGATACCTTGGCGAATAACTGGACGATAGTCATTGTCTTTAGGTGATGTACCTAAGTGTGGCCAGTACTTACGGAACAGAACTTTGCAATGTCAGAGAAGAAACTGGCAGGGAAAAAGATAGACACTTAATTGGATAAGGATTACTGATACCCTGAGGGACTATTCCACTCCAGGACCTGAGCACAAAATGAAGACAACATTCCAGTGCAGTATGAAGAAGTGCTGCACTGTTGGAGGTGCTATTTTTCAGATGAGACATTAAACAAAGGCTCTATCTGTCTCCTCAGGTGGTCAAAAAAAATCTAACAGAGTCAAAGAAGAATTGGAGCATTATCCCTGGTGTCCAGGCCAATATTTATCCCTCAATCAGCACCACAAAGACACATTATCTGGTCATTGTCACTTGCTGTTTGTGGGAGTTTGCTGTGCGCAAATTGACTGCATCATTTCCTATATTACAAAACTTTGATTACACTTCAAAAGTATTTAATTGGCTGTAAAGCACTTTGGGACATCCTATGGTCATTAAAGACACTTTATAAGTGCAAGTCTTTCAGTTATCATATAGCTGCCAGAATTGTTCAAGTCTTTCAAGTGTGGTCTAACTAAGTTTCAATACAAGTTTGGCATACTTCTCAATTCTATGGCCCTCTAGAAATAAACCCTACTGCTTGGTGTCTTATACTCTGCATTACCGTTGGCCTCTGTATCACTGGATTAGCAAACAGAACAGGTTAGCAGGGGTTTCTGTTCACAATCAAATGGCTCATGGTTTACCCATGGTTCAACTGCCTGATGATACTTTGTTTTTGGTCATATGTGAAGAATAGCCATGTAGCACAGTGATATCTCCATGTAGCACAGTGGCATCTGTTGCTTTATATTACATCTAGCTGAAGTTAGATGTAATATCAAATTACTGCGGATGCTGGAATCCGAAACAAAAACAGCAAATGCTGGAAAATCTCAGCAGGTCTTTCAGCATCCGTGGAGAGCGAATGGAGCTAATGTTTTGAATCTGCGTCAGATCTGACGCAGGGTCACCCAGACTTGAAAAGTTAGCTCTATTCTCTCTCCACAGATGCTATCAGACCTGCTGAGATTTTCCAGCATTTTCTGTTTAGGCGTAATATTCCTTGTTTTCAAGCCTTGAAAGAGTTAATGGTTGTAATGTTTCCTCATTGTGTAGGAAGTTGGTAATTCAAAGGGATTTGAATTATGGTTCACCCACATTTGAACCTCAGAGCTTCCGTGTTTCATACCATTTTCTAATCCACTGCAGATTGAGCATTCAAGAACATTTGCTGTAGTTGGTCCATTTCATTGACGCAGCAAGTCTAGTCAGGCTGCTAACTTCATAAATACTTGCAAGTGTTTACTGATATCCCACTGGCATTGCTGGCCCCTATAGACCAGAAGGAACCAGTTTGGATTTTCAGTCCGAGTTACTTGATCTCACTCGTGGTAGTATTAACTGGTGCTAAAATTTGCCTCTCTTGAGCTTAACTAAAGAGCAAACCAGCCAGAATTTCCACTGCTATTCAGTGACCCTTAGTGGGAAATCTGTCAATGTGGATTTCAGTTGAGAATAGGATTGGGTTTGGCCATGATGTTTTTTGCAGCAAAATAGCCTTTTGGCACTCTTGTGAAGCATAGCTGCTTGAGTGACATAATAGATGCCAACCAGCAAGCATCCCAACAAGAATGCCAGAAGGATGTAAGGGGAGAAAATTGGAGAACGCATTCTAAAGTGATCTTCAACAGGTTCAAAGTATATAACTTTGTCATGTCCTGTTTCAGATTTCCCGTCTCTGGGAGTGATATATTTTGTTTGAGGTGGGGAGATCAAGAATATTATGAAATGGATAAAATTACACCAGAACAAATTGGAAATCTCCGATTAACCTTTTATTGAAGGATGTTTTTATTTCAGAGAAGGATCTGTGCTGCTGCTTGCAGGGTATATATTGCTCATGCTTCTGGTCTTGTTGAGATTGAGGTGTGATGCTTGTAATCTTGTCTGTTGCATAGACTAGATCAACTAGTGGCACTGGCCAGATTTCTCAGGAGTTCAATAAACCATCAGAAATCTCTACAGGTTCTCTACAGTTATCAGAAGAACTATCCACCAAGCTCACTTCACTAATGTGGAATGGGGAGCCTTGATACTGGATAATGATGTATGATATAGAATAAACTGATTTTGAATGAACGGTTGGAGCATATCTACACAGCTACTATGCTTGTACTGTGATAGAGTCACTGCAGCAATGGAGCAGTAATCTGCAGTACCGTGCCACTTGAGTACCTTGATGCAGTACTTTGCCCGTGGAGTGTGAAACACAATTTATGTATATTATGGTGTCTGTAGAGCATCACTACATGGCAGAAGGGCAGTCAAGCACCAGAACACACTACCATGGCAATGGAGGATTGCATGCAACACCATTACTGGTGGAATACAGCTTTCGAGCACTTGCATTCCACCAATTATGTGGTGCCATGAAGAAGCCTGGAAGCTGGTCTCCATTATCTTTGCATAAACTGGAGGATACACCTTTGGACATGGGAGAAGAGGATAGTCATTTAAAATAGCTTTCTTTGGTGGTGGGATTAAAATGAATTGCTTTTTGCGGAAGATGAACACAGGAGTTAGTAGAGACTGTCAATCAGAAGGCAACATGACACAGCTCACCTCTGATTCTCATGCTTTCTAGAAGTCCGCATTCGTTGTCTCCTTTAGAAGGATCTGAACTTCCCACACAGCCATTGTTTTGTCTCCACATGGTGTATTGTTACACACTACCTCATGGCACCACTGGCTGATGTGCTTCCCCCTAAATCCCCAATCTCAGAAACATTCATTTTGGGCACCAAAATTCAAATTGTTGCCGTAGAAATAGCAACTACTTCAAAATAAAGAATTAACATACATGTTGCTTACCCTTCCGGAATGTCCCGTGTGGTGCCCTGAAATTCCTGCAGCTTCACATATCTCCTTGGAATATCGCTCCAAAGTGTGAACTCCTATTGCCTGCTCAGAGAACTGCATGGTGCCAGGCACAGGGCGGCGGTAGAATGGACCTTCAGGGGGAATCATACTAAGGTAGCGTCGCAGCAGAGAAACTATACATCTTGGGTTTGGGGAATCTGCATACTGTCTTGTCTGGACAATTTTCAACTTGTCAAGGCTGTCCTGAGGATTGCTTGGCCTGCCTGTAAACTCCACGTACTCACTGATCATGTCACATCCAAATTCAAACTGGTCCACTGTTAGTTTATGGTGGTCCTTAGCGGCGCAGAGGGAGAAAACTTTACACACGTAAAAGTAGACAGCGTAACTGTAGCTCTTTGCATCTCGGAGATGGAAGACCACCTGCCACAGCCTCTCCTCGTCGTCCTCTGTGTATGGCTGGGCCTGCTTCCTCACCAGCCCAATACCCAGCCTCTGCAGCTGCTTCATCCGGTCGTCGAGGGTGGCCCGGAACTCGGCAAAGTCTGGCTTCAGCTTGTTGAAGAAATCAATGTCGCAGCGCCTGCAGTTCTCCCGCAGGTGCCGCAGGATTGAACAACACAGGAGACGGAGAGAGTTGGGCGGATACTCCGAGCCGTCTTGCCTCCGCACTTCGAGCACAAACCTGCACAGCCAGAAATTCAGTTCATCGTGAGTGATTTCGTAGCAGAGTTCGGGCACGTAAAGGAAGAGTTCATTGCGCTGGACGCCCTGCTCCATGATGTAGCTATTTCGAGTTTTAGCCCACTCATCCCAAACTCTGACACCCCAGGCTGTTGCTTTTTTTGTGTTGTATGGAATCCCACTGTCTTGTTGCAAAGCCAGCAACCTCTTCTCCTCCATAGTGTGCTTGCCAGACCGGACTTTGCCCTCTTCCTTTGTCAACAAGCAGTCTTCTTTGTTGTCCAGATCAGGCTCCTTTTCCTGCTTAAAAGAGGTAGAAATCGGAGACAAAGAGGCGGCTAAAGCCCTTGTATCTTCCTCAGTAACTTTAGGATCAAACTGATCCATTTATCAGCTAAAAAATTGAAGTTCAAAACAGGGAGAAAAACAAAGGGAGAAAAGGGAAAGAAAACTGCTGCACTGAGACTTAAACTCGCCACTCAGGCTGGGGGCCCCCCGCAGGGTGTTATCAACAACAGCTGCGTGTTAACTGATATACCCCTGCAAGGCGAGGTTTAACTGCTATTCAGCTGTATTTGCAGAAATGATTCCCAGAGGCATTTCAGGTCACGTGAGCAGAACTGAGCGGACAGAGCTTGGCAAGGGTCCCTCTGTTCTTGAAGGAAATGGAATGAATCGAAATGCCAGCCCTCATCAGGCCCCTCATTAATCATCCCTAATGTGTGTTTATTGCTGGCTGGCAAGGTAGAAGGCTGTCTGCTCTTATAAAAAGCAGATGAAGGCGGAGAGTTAAACAAGACTTGGCATTATGAATTCAGTGCTTTCCCGGTCGCTGAGGCCTAGTTCCTGAATGGTTCTTGTTTTGCTTCTTTGCTGTGCTTTGGGTGTGTGGAGGGGACGGGAGGAGGAGAAAACATTAAAAAAAAGGATGGTGCAGATTTCCTTCTTCACCAGCCCCCACTCCACTCCCCCACCCACCCCTTTTGCAGGTCTTCAGTGAGCCTTTCATTTTCAAAATGCTCTGTGAACTCCTATTTGGAAATGTAAGCTCTAAATAATGCCACACAATTTATTCTTTGTTGTAAAGCCCCTTTTAGAAAAAGATATTGAAACATGCAAAATACTATCCTCTGATCACCTTGACATGTTCAGTCACGTATCAGAGTAAGGGAGCAAATTTCTTTGCTTTTAGTATAATTATTATAAAGGTGAAAAGAAACACAGCAGTTCCTATATCTGTCGATAAACCAGATAAGTCAGAGCTCCCACCCCCACCACTCAGTTCAAACAAAAGGACTGGGCTCTACCATGTGGCAGGGAAAGGGATGGGAGCAGCAACCATTTAAAACTTGCGTGGAAGCTTTCATTTAGATGCTGTAGCACAAAGCTTATTACAGATCACAAGGAAGAAATTACAAGCTAAACCTGTTCCTCTTCTCCCTCTTCACATTCACCCACACCAGAAGCTCCGCACCAGGCAGTTAATGGCCCGAACATTGAAAAATGCTGCCACAGTGCCCAAATGCTTGTGGTGTGTTGGTTCCAGCTTTCTCGTCCAGCGCTGGGACCCCCGCTGTACTGATAAAATTCAGCCGTATTACTCGAGTTTGTGCTCTCTCGCTCACACACACTCGCATTTCTCTTTTACTTTAATTCTGTCTCTCCACCTTCACCTTGCAAAACAAAAGTTCCAGGTCCTCCACACCATCCCTCTCACCATACCACAGCCACTGTCCATGCCGTAATGTCAGTTCTTATTCTTAGAACCTTGAATTTTCAGGGAATCACCTTTTTAATCTTTTAGTTGATATGAGGTACACAATGTTAAAAGTAAATCTCATCTATATGTTGAAGTGCCAGGTCCTTTAGTAAGAACCAGCTTGACTTCTTACAAGCTCTTAGTGATACAGAAAGTGGGCCTGGACGAGGATGAAAAGAAACTGGGGAGTAATGGGCTTAAAGCAGAGCCGTGATCTGTAACCGAAGATTTGTGGAGAAGGTGAGGGAGGATGTTTGTGAGACAAATTGCTTTCTACAAGGGCTGGTAACTTCATCCATGAGAGAATTATCATCTAAGTTATTTTAAGAAAAGGATCAACTGGTTTTAGTCAGGGTGCTGCAGTTAGCTTCCATATGCCTGGTGAAGGAAGTGGAAAACACCTATCATTCTTGCTTCTACTTTTCAGTGACTTATGCGAGAGATAAGTCAGGTGGTGGAGGGATGAGGCCCACCTGTCATGCAGTTGACAAATCGCAAGTTGAGAGATCTTAGAACATAGAACAGTACAGCACAGAACAGGCCCTTCGGCCCACAATGTTGTGCCGAGCTTTGTCTGAAACCCAGATCAAGCTATTTCCTCCCTATCATCCCGAAGTACTCCATGTGCCTATCCAATAGCTTCTTAAATGTTCCTAAAGTTTCTGACTCCACTATCCCTGCAGGCAGTCCATTCCACACCCCAACCACTCTCTGAGTAAAAAACCCACCTCGGACATCCTTCCTATATCTCCCACCATGAACCCTATAGTTATGCCCCCTAGTTACCGCTCCATTCACCCGAGGAAATAGTCTTTGAACGTTCACTCTATCTATACCCCTCATCATCTTATAAACTTCTATCAAGTCTCCTCTCAACCTCCTCCGCTCTTAAGAGAAAAGCCCAAGTTCCATCAACCTTTCCTCATAAGACCTACCCTCCAAACCAGGCAGCATCCTGGTAAATCTCCTTTGCACTCTTTCCAGTATCTCCACATCCTTCTTGTAGTGAGGTGACCAGAACTGCACACAATATTCCAAATGTGGTCTCACCAAGGTCCTGTACAGTTGCAGCATAACCCCACGGCTCTTAAACCCCCTGTTAATGAACGCCAACACACTATAGGCCTTCTTCACGGCTCTATCCACTTGAGTGGCAACCTTCAGAGATCTATGGATATGAACCCCAAGATCTCTCTGTTCCTCCACATTCTTCAGAACCCTACCTTTGACCCTGTAATCCACATTTAAATTTGTCCTACCAAAATGAATCACCTCGCATTTGTCAGGGTTAAACTCCATTTGCCATTTTTCAGCCCAGCTCTGCATCCTATCTATATCTCTTTGCAGCCTACAACAGCCCTCCACCTCATCCACTACTCCACCAATCTTGGTGTCATCAGCAAATTTACTGATCCACCCTTCAGCCCCCTCCTCCAAGTCATTTATAAAAATTACAAATAGCAGAGGACCAAGCACTGATCCCTGTGGCACTCCGCTGGTAACCGGTTTCCAGTCCGAAAATTTTCCATCCACCACCACCCTCTGTCTTCTGTTAGATAGCCAGTTACCTATCCAATCGGCCAAACTTCCCTCTATCCCACACATCCTTACTTTCTTCATAAGCCGACCGTGGGGGACTTTATCAAACGCCTTACTAAAATCCATGTATATGACATCAACTGCACTACCTTCATCTGCACACTTAGTTACCTCCTCAAAAAATTCTATCAAATTTGTGAGGCAAGACTTGCCCTTCACAAATCCGTGCTGACTATCGCGGATTAAGCTGCATCTTTCTAAATGGTCGTAAATCCTATCCCTAAGGACCTTTTCCATCAACTTACTGACCACCGAAGTAAGACTAACCGGCCTATAATTACCAGGGTCATTTCTATTCCCTTTCTTAAACAGAGGAACCACATTCGCCACTCTCCAGTCCTCTGGCACTATCCCCGTGGACAGTGAGGACGCAAAGATCAATGCCAAAGGCTCTGCTATCTCATCCCTTGCCTCCCAAAGACTCCTAGGATATATTTCTACAGGCCCAGGGGACTTACCAACTTTCAGTTTATTCAAAATTGCTAGTACATCTTCCCTCCGAACATCTACTTCCTCCAGCCTATCAGCCTGTGACACCCTCTCTTCCTCAAAAACATGGCCCCTCTCCTTGGTGAACACCGAAGAAAAGTATTCATTCATCACCTCTCCTATCTCTTCTGACTCCATGCACAAATTCCCACTGCCGTCCTTGACCGGCACCAGCCTCACCCTGGTCATTCTTTTATTCCTCACATAAGAGTAAAAAGCCTTGGTGTTTTCCTTGATCCGACCCGCCAAGGACTTCTCATGCCCCCTCCTAGCTCTCCTAAGCCCCTTTTTCAGCTCATTTCTTGCTAACTTGTAACCCTCCATCGAGCCAACTGAACCTTGTTTTCTCAACCTAACATACGCTTCCTTCTTCCTCTTGACAAGACATTCCACCTCTTTTGTGAACCATGGTTCCCTCGCTCTGCCATTTCCTCTCTGCCTGGCAGGGACATACCTATCAAGGACACGCAGTATTTGTTCCTTGAAAAAGTTCCACTTATCATTAGTGCCTTTGCCTGACAATTTTTGTTCCCATCCTATGCTTCCTAATTCCCGCCTGATTGCATCATAATTACCTCTCCCCCAATTGTAAACTATGCCCTGCCGTATGGCCCTCTCCCTCTCCATTGCAATAACAAAAGACACCGAATTGTGGTCACTATCTCCAAAGTGCTCTCTCTCAACCAAATCCAACACTTGGCCCGGCTCATTTCCCATTACCAAATCCAATGTGGCCCCACCTCTTGTCGGCTTATCCATATATTGTGTCAGGAACCCCTCCTGCACACATCTTACTTTTGTATTTCCTGTAACCAGATTATGCATTTTTTTAAAATTAGAAGCAGCAGCATAATTTGGGTGGAGACGCTTCTGGTTTGGATACATTAAGTGCGGCAGTAGGTGCAGTTACATTAACACAGACCAGCCATATTGAAAATGGCCACCCTGATAGTGTAACAACAGTGTTTTTGTCTTCAGAAGAACCTTTTCGCTTCCTTCATAAAGAATATTGTTTCCTGTCGATAAGGGACCTTGGGTCTCTGCATTTGTTGGAATTATGATGTGGAGATGCCGGCGTTGGACTGGGGTAAACACAGTAAGAAGTTTAACAACACCAGGTTAAAGTCCAACAGGTTTATTTGGTAGCAAAAGCCACACAAGCTTTCGGAGCTCTTAGCCCCTTCTTCAGGTGAGTGGGAATTCTGTTCACAAACAGAGCTTATAAAGACACAGACTCAATTTACATGAATAATGGTTGGAATGCGAATACTTACAACTAATCAAGTCTTTAAGAAACGAAACAATGTGAGTGGAGAGAGCATCAAGACAGGCTAAAAAGATGTGTATTGTCTCCAGACAAGACAGCCAGTGAAACTCTGCAGATCCACGCAACTGTGGGAGTTACAAATAGTGTGACATGAACCCATGTCACACTATTTGTAACTCCCACAGTTGCGTGGACCTGCAGAGTTTCACTCGCTGTCTTGTCTGGAGACAATACACATCTTTTTAGCCTGTCTTGATGCTCTCTCCACTCACATTGTTTCGTTTCTTAAAGACTTGATTAGTTGTAAGTATTCGCATTCCAACCATTATTCATGTAAATTGAGTCTGTGTCTTTATAAGCTCTGTTTGTGAACAGAATTCCCACTCACCTGAAGAAGGGGCTAAGAGCTCCGAAAGCTTGTGTGGCTTTTGCTACCAAATAAACCTGTTGGACTTTAACCTGGTGTTGTTAAACTTCTTACTTTGTTGGAATTATCCAGCTACTAAGATTCTGAATCACCTACAGAAATGGCTGCTCGAGACATCCAGGTGCCAGCAGCCTTCCAGTGCCTCACCAAATGGTTCTGTATAGGTCTAGATCCTGAAAGTTGGCATGATATTCAACTAGATGTGTGGCATTGCAGCATATCTTAATCCCATGATGATGTTAGATAGGAAATCCCATGACATTGATATGATGGAACAACAAAAGAATGGCAATATATATCCAATTAAAGAAGGATATGTCACTTGGAGGCAAGGATGATCCCACCATATTTTGCTGTTGTACTCCCTCGTGATAAAAGTCATGGAGATGGTGGTCGTGTTTAAGTAGTCTTACTGAATTGGTGCTTTGAGTGCTGCAGATTTTATACATTGCAGCCATGGTACACCAATGAGGGAGGAGGTGACTATTGAACTTGGTGCCAGTGGCCAACAAGTGAGCTGTTCTGAATGGAGTTGTGTCTCTTGAGTATTGACGTGATTGCACTTATCCAGATGAATTGTGCAGATTCTGTCATACGGCTGCCTTCAGCCTTCCTAAAAGTGCTGGGGGCGGTTCTCCCATCTGGCTGTGCTAACTTATTAGCGCTAATTTATTAGTGCAGCGGGCCGAGAGATTTCAGCAGGGCCAGATTAGCGTGATCCATGCTGGGTGTCCGGCCCCGAGTGCCACTACTCAGGGCCAGATTTCTGGCGCCATCAGCTCTGTGCCGGAAGTAAGTGTGGAGCTGCATGAGGTATGCAGTGGTGGATTTTAATGTAATTTGAATGTGATTAGTAGGCATGGGACTGAAGCCTCTGGGCCCGCTAGCATCCTCCCCCGCCAGAGTGCCTCACTCCATTGGGGTTTAGAGTGAAGGGGGACAAATGGGGCCCCCTGGGGGTCGGGTGGTGGGGGGGGGGGGGGTAATGCCCCCTGGGCATTAGCATCCTGGCAGTGCCAGTGTGGCTCCCTGGCACTGCCCAATGGGCAAGTTACCAATGTCCAGGGGGTACCATGGCACTGCCCATTGGGCATGGGGTGGTGCCTAGTGGGCGGGGCCTGATAGAGCAGGGCCTAGGGGTGATCATGGGAGTGGGAGGTTCCCGCTGCCACTCTGCATAGGGATCAGTGGGAGAAGGAGGGAGGCCAGCGATCGGGGTGGTTTGGAGGGTGGGTCGGGACTGCTGGGGCAGGTCAGCACTGCGGGGAGAGGGGCTGGGGGGAGGGGGATCAGGGCTGAGATCGGGAATTGTCAGGAGGCCAGCAATCGGGCCATGGCGGGGAGCGGAGAGCCAGCATTGTGGGGATAATGGGGCTGGCCAGCGATAGAGTTGCCCAGCAATCAGGAAGCCGTCAGGCTCAGCACTGACAGATCGGCGCATGTGCAATAATCCGCTCAGCATGCTGATTTTCAGCCCCTCCAGCGAGAATAGACCCAGCCCCCTGGTTTTTAATAATATTCACGCTGGTGGCCTCTGCAGTGTACGGATTGTGGGAGATTCTTCTCTTAACTCCCACTGAAAATACCAGCATGAATTACTCCAGTTTTCATGCAAATTTGACACTCCGAATTGTTTTGGGAGAATTCAGGCCCTTAGCTTTTGAAGGGTCGGGGGGGGAGTCAAATGAGTGGATGCCCTCCTCTTTAGTTAAAATAATTGATATAGCCAATCCAGTTCATAAGTTCAATAGGTATAGGAGTAGAATTAGGCCATTTGGTCCATCGACTCTGCTCCGCCATTCGATCATGGCTGATATGCTCCTCATCCCCATTCTCCTGCCTTCTCCCCATAACCCTTCAACCTATTACCAATTAAAAATCTGTCTAACTCCTCAAATTTACTTACTGTCCCAGCATTCACCACACTTTGGGGTAGCGAATTCCACAGATTCACAGCCCTTTGGGAGAAGTAGTTTCTCCTCAACTCTGTTCAGCTTAATGATTTGTGGTTGTTGAAGATAGGGACTTGATGTCGATGGTAGTTGTGACTGGGCTTTTAAGTGCTTTTCAAGATCTTGTTGATGACCTTAACTTAGGAAATGAGTCAGTAGTGCACAAAATAGTTTCTCTTTCTGATTTGCTTGTAATCAAGATTTTGAACTATGTTGCTGAAAACATCAAACTTGTCTTGAGTGTTCAGCTTGAAGCTGAACACTCAAGACTCACAAGAACAAGTGATGGCCTTGGTGAGATGTTCATCTTCATCAATGACATGTTGAAGGCTCCGGAGAAGGTGTTGTAGCTTCTCCACTCCGGGGAGTGGACGACCAAGGACAAGGCCATCCCCACACCCCCACTTCTTGCACAACCTCAAACAGACCATTGTCCGCAAACTACCCAGCAGGAGAACAGTGACCATGACACCACACAACCCTGCCACAGCAACCTCTGCAAGACGTGCTGGATCATTGACACGGATACCATCATCTCACATGAGAATACCATCCACCAGGTACACGGTATGTACACTTGCGACTCGGCCAACATTGTCTACCTGATACACTGCAGGAAAGGATGTCCCGAGGCATGGTACACTGGGGAGACCATGCAGACGCTACGACAACGGATGAATGAACACTGCTCGACAATCACCAGGCAGGAGTGTTCTCTTGCTGTTGGGGAACACTTCAGCAGTCACGGTCATTCAGCCTCTGATCTTCAGGTAAGCGTTCTCCAAGGCGGTCTTCACGACACATGACAACGCAGAATCGCTGAGCAGAAACTGATAGCCAAGTTCCGCACACATGAGGACGGTCTCAACAGGGACCTTGGATTCATGTCACGCTATCGGTAATCCCCACGACTTGCCTGGGCTTGCAAAATCGCACTAACTGTCCTGACTGGAGACAATACACATCTCTTTAACCTGTGCTTAACCCTCTCTCCACTCACATTGTCTGTACCTTTAAGACTTGATTACCTGTAAAGACTCACATTCCAACCATTATCTTGTAAATTGAGTTTGTGTCTATATATGTCCTGTTTGTGAACACAACTCCTCACTCACCTGAAGAAGGAGCAAGACTCCGAAAGCTTGTGCTACCAAATAAACCTGTTGGACTTTAACTGGTGTTATGAGACTTCAAATATGCTATGTAATCCCATGGGTATGTGTGGACACTGAGTATGGGCAAACTCAGACTTGGATGCATGGCCTCTTTGGTGAATAGCCTGCTGATACTAGGTTCAAATCTGAAGGGTATGCATTTGGATGGGCTACTGGAGGGTACCTGCCACCTGCAGTGATGTAATTAAATAAGACATAGCAGCTTTCAAGAGACAGCAATTAGCATCAACAAAATGATGCAGAAATAGAAATTGGGAAAATGACGCTTTAAACTGGAGGTCAGTGACAAATTTCTTGCTCTCAACAAAGCTGTATCTGGGGTGTAATTATTTGTTGTTTCCTGTATGTTTTGAATCTGGTGGGATATATAATGTTATTGCTTTCATGCTAATTTTTGGTTATGTTAAGCTGTCCTTGACCCAGTGCAGTCTATTTGCATTTGTTTGTAGCAACAGTGACGACTTGTCAGCTTGTTACCTGTGATCTGATTGATTTTGAGGTATCCAGGTTTCAGGAGGGAATTCTGAGAGTTGGCGGTTTTATTAATGATCATTAATTTAATAGTAGGAGTTGCCTAGAGCCAGGCATATTCTTAATGTCTGACAGTAACAGTTAATGCTATAAGAGATTCAACTCTGTCGACACTGAATTAGCCTGTAGACTCCTCAGGTCACAGTCTATAACTTTCACCAATTGAGATTCCTAGGATAACCAATTTTGGTTGGTCAAAATCAGATATTGGAAAATGGTCATTTTAAAAAGAAGTAGCTGTGTACATATATTTCCAAATTGGCTATTTTGTGTGTCTGATTTTCTCTCTCCACTTTGCCCCACTTCATACCAGCATAGGTTCCAACCTTCATGGGAACACTCATTTTATTGTAAACTTTGGGTCAAGATGGGTGTCAGCTGTGTTGAAACATGTTCTCAAATTATTAATGGAGAAAAATCAGCAATTCAGTCTGCCCCATTAACAATTCTGTAAGTATTCACTATTTAGGTGGTTGTTCAAGAACCACATCTGAGCAACCAGAATCCTTTGTTTGAGAATGTTAGCTGGCTAGACGCAAATTAATTTCACTTGCTGGTCAAAGCACATAATCCAATAATACAACACACTTCCGGGAAGAGAATTGGAGTTCAGCTTCAGAACTTCAATTGTCAACATTAGTTGTGAACATGGTTCAGTCTTAAAAAGATTCAGTTCAATTAAAAATAATCTATTCTTGTAAAATCAAATGTTTTTCAAAATGATATGGGGGTAAGGCCTGGGTGGGATTGTGGTCGGTGCAGATTCGATGGGCCAAATGGCCTCTTTCTGCACTGTAGGGTTTCTATGATTGGTCCTGAAACCGGCCTCTCCAGTTTAAAAGTGAAAAAGCAGATTATAGCCCTGTGTCTAAACTATGTTATCATGCAACAGAGAATGCTGGGAAAACTCAGCAGGTCTGGCAGCATCTGTAGGGAGGAGTACAGAGTTAACGTTTCAAGTCCGTTTGGCTCTTCATCAGAACTGAGAATGTGAGGGAGAATCTGTGAGATATTATACTGTATCTGGAAGAGATTCCAACAAAGGCGTTGCAATCTGAAGAGCAAGAGAAAGATAACCAGGTGCAGGGATGGCAGAGTGGGATGGAGTGCTTTGCATTGAGCCAATAATGTATGGGATATAAAAAAGGGGCTAAGATGGAGGAGAAAAATCAATCTAAAAATTGTTGAACCTAGTTCGGTACGGTAGCACAGTGGTTAGCACTGCTGCTTCACAGCTCCAGGGACTCGGGTTCGATTCCCGGCTTGGGTCACTGTCTGTGTGGAGTTTGCACATTCTCCCTGTGTCTGCGTGGGTTTCCTCCCACAGTCCAAAGATGTGCAGGTTAGGTTGATTGGCAATGTTAAATTGCCCCTTAGTGTCCCAAGATGAGTAGCTTAGAGGGATTAGCGGGTAAATATGTAGGGATACGGGGATAGGGCCTGGGTGGGATTGTGGTCGGTGCAGACTCGATGGGCCGAATGGCCTCTTTCTGCACTGTAAGGTTTCTATGATTCTATTCTATAATTCTAGTGTTGAATCCTGAGGGCTGCACTGTGCCTAATCGGAGGATGAGATGCTGCTCCTCCAGCATGTGCTGGGCTGCACTGGAGCATTGCAGTAGACTAAGGGCAGACAAGTGGGCATGAGAGCAAGGTGCTGAATGGCAAGGAACAGGAAGGTTGAGGTCATGCTTGTGGACTGAGCAAAGGTGTTCTGAAAAATGTTCACCCTGTCTGTGTTTAGACTTCCTCGTGTAGAGGAAACTGCATTGGGAGCAGCGAATACAATAGATCAAATTGAAGGAGGTGCAAGTAAAACACTGCTTAACCTAAAAGGGGTGTTTGGGACTTTTGATGAAGAGCCAAATTGACTCAAAATGTTAATTAACTCTGTTCTCTCCCTCTACAGATGCTGCCAGACCTGCTGAGTTTTTCTGGAGTTCTCTGTTTGTTTCGAATTCCAGCATCCACAGTATTTTCTTTATGTTATGAGTGTTGATGGTTGCTTCATTGTGTGGTTGCAGAGATGCCTAGTGTTCATTTGTTCAGTTTCTTGCTTCCTTCATTAATCAACCCCAGGAAAGTTGGGGAAAATAATAGAGAAAAAGGATAGCCTCAGCTGAAATAGCTTCAGTGATCGGAGAGGTAAGGAGGCAGTGCAGAGTTTATGACGCATTGAATAATCACTTTGTGTCATTATTTATAATCAAGAGAAAGGTCTGCTGTTGGAATTCCCAAGGAAACTAATATTGAATCAGAGACAGGAATTTACCAAAATTAGCATAAGCAAAATAACAATAATGAAGAAAGTAATGGTACTGTAGAGTGATGAATCACCAGGACTAAACGGTTCCCATCCCAATGGGAACATCGTAGCCACTCTAGCTAGAATTTGTCCAAATTCTTTTAATTCAGGAAACATTCCTTTGGATTGGAAAATTATGCATGTCATTCACTTTTTTAAGAAAGGTGAGAGAGAACAGAATTATAGACCAGTTAGCCCAACATCTGCTATTGGACATTACTAGAATTTATAATTAAGGATAAGGTAACTGAGCACCATAAACATTCGCTGCAGGTCAGAGAAAGCCAGCATGGATTAGTAAAGGATAGGTCATGTCTGACGACCTCCTGATTGAATTTTTTGAAGAGGTGACTAAAGTAGCAGGCAAGAGAATGCCTGTGGAAATTGTTTATTTGGGCTTCCAGAATGCTAAAATTAGCTAAATTTGAAACTAATGATATTGAAGACAAATTATTGACCTTGTTTGGAAATTGGCTGCACTGCAGGAGACAGCGAGTAGGAATAATGGGCAGATTCTCTCATTGGCAGGATGTGACTAGCGGTATTATTAAGTTCTATCTAAATGGTGAAAAGCTACAGAGACTTTGTCTCTACAGAGACTTTGTCTCTATAGAGACAAGAGGGTCCAGGTTTATAAATTGTTACAATCTATTGAGCAGGTACAGAAAATAATCAAAAGAGTTAATGAAATGCTGGTCTATCTCCCTCTTTAATTTTATTATATATTATATGTATTATATAAATATATATGACTACAATACAAGGACTTGGATTTTAGAAGAGGTTGCTGCAGAGATTGTGGATATGTTGGTTTTGATTTTCCAGAATTCCTTATGTTTCAGAGTAGCTCCCAAGGATTTAAGATAGCAAACTGGGAAGACGATGGCCTAGTGGTATTACCGCTAGATTATTAATCCAGAAACTCTGTTCTGGTGACCCGGGTTTGAATCCCGCCACGGCAGATGGCGGAACTTGAATTCAATTAAAATATCTGGAATTAAAAATCTACTGGTGACAATGAAACCATTGTTGACTCTTGGAAAAAACATCTGGTTCACTAATGTCCTTTAGGAAAGGAAATCTGCCATCCTTACCTAGTCTGGCCTACATGTGACTCCAGAACCACAGCAATGTGATTGACTCTCAACTGCCCTTTGAAATGGGTTTGATTCCCGGCTTGGGTCACTGTCCGTGTGGAGTCTGCACGTTCTTCCCATGTCTGCATGGGTTTCCTTTGGGTGCTCCGGTTTCCTCCCACAGTCTGGAAGGCGTGCTGGTTATGTGCATTGGCCATGCTAAATTCTCTCTAACAGACCTGTACCTGAACTGGCGCCGGAGTGTGGTGACTAGATTTTCACAGTAACTTCATTGCAGTGTTAATTTAAGCCTACTTGTGACAAATAAATATATAAACTTTAAAAAATAAACTTAAAATGGCCTAGTCAAGGGCAACTAGGAATGGGCAATAAATGCTGGCCAGCCAGCAATTCCCATATCCCATGAGCGAATAAAAAACAGTATTTAAGAAAGGAAGAAGAGAGAAAATGGGGTACCATAGGTCAATTAGCATGATATTAGGAGCAGCCAAAATACTAGAATTTATTATTAGAGATGTGATAGCAGGGCGTTTAGAAAATTATAACATGATTAATATTTAGAATTAAAAAAGTTAATAGTGATTTATTCAAAGTTTTCAAGATATAATGGATAGTATAAATAGCTGATAGGGAGAAATGAATAACTATTTTTCCCAATGGCATTAAATGATATGGGGCAAAGGTGGGTATATGGACTGAGATTGCAAATCAGTCATGATCTCATTTAGTGACAATGAAACAGGCTTGCAACGCAAAATGGCACAATCCATTCCTATTTTCCTATAAAATAAATCCATTGGAAGTAAGACAATGGCTGTGTTCAGGGTAGGAAGATTAAACAAATAGTTAAATTTATCACATACGAACATACAAATTAAGAGTGGGCCACTTGGCCCCTTGAGCCTGCTCTGCCATTCAATAAGATTATGGCTGATCTGATAGTAACTGCAATCCATATTCCTGCCTACCTCAATAACTTTTTACTCCCTTGTGAATCAAGAATCTATCTAGCTCAACCTTAAAAATATTCAAAAACTCTGTTTCCACTGCCTTTTGAGGAAGAGAGTTCCAGACACACTCGACCCTCTGAGAGAAACAAATTCTCCACATTTCTGTCTTAAATGAGCGACCCCTTATTTTTAAACTGCGATCCCTGGTTCTAGATTCTCCCACAAGAAGAAACATCCCCTCCACATCGACCCTGTCAATACCCCTCAGGATCTTAAAGATTTTGTTTACTCTTCTAAACTCTCGTGGATACAAACCTATCCTCGCCTACCTTTTCTCATAAGACAACCCATGCATTCCTGATATTAGTCTAGTAAACCTCTGAACTGCTAATGCATTTATATCTTAGTTAAATAAGGCGACTAATACTCCGCACAATACTCCAGATGTGGTCTCACCAATGTCCCGTACACCTGAAGTATAACCTCTCTACTTTTGTAATCAATTCCCCTTGCAAATTATAACATTGTTTTAGCTTTCCTAATTATTTGCTGTACCTGTACACTAGCCTTTTGTGATTCATGCACCACAACACCCAAATCCCACTGCACCTCAGAGCTCTACAATCTCTCACTAGTTAGATTATAATCTTTTTTTATTCTTTCTGCCAAAATAGACAATTTCATATTTTCCACACATCATACTCTATTTGCCAAGATTTTTGCCCACTCTTTGTCTATAGCCTACTTGGATCCTCTTCACAATTTACTTTCCTGTCTATCTTATTGTCATCAGCAAATTTAGCAACCATATCTCCTGTCCCTTCACCCAAGTCACTTATATAAATTGTAAAAAGTTGAGGCCCTAGACTGAACCCTGGGGCACAGTAGTTGTCACATCTTGCCAACCAGAAAAAGACTCATTTATGCTAACTCTCTCTTTCCTGTTAACTAGCCAATCTTCAATCCATGCAAATATGTTACCCCCTACACCATGAGCTTTTATTTTCAATTTAATTTCCCAAGCTTGTGGCCTCTCTGAGTAAGATTTGTCAATTTGTGATCTTGTTTATGATCATTCTCAGGCACAGTAGGATATGGTATGAGATTTCCCATTTCAAACCTGTAGATCTGGCTGGCAATGCTAAATTTCATGCGATCTGCCCCAACTTGAGCCCAACTCAACCTCCAGAGATGAATGAAAAGTGTCTGATCCCTTGCCCGTAGGCCTATGAATGTAGTTTGCTATACTAGTGGCGATTGGCCAGCAGGCATCAACACAGTACCATGGGGGTTGCCTGAGAGTTTTCAACCATGTATATCCTGTAGAAAACATTTAATTTGGATTTGGATATTTGATTTGTTTGCCAGAATGCTGTAATATATGGTGAAAGGTTGACATAGTCTGACGATGGCCTTGATTATGCCAAATTGAGAACTCATGCAAGACAAATGCACCTGGAAATGCTTCATTGCAGGATTTAACCCCGAAGAATTTTCAAACTGACATTGACTCCTTTTCAGGTGTCTAGTTGTGCTGCTGTTGTATAGTGCCATTGGATTCATGTTGCTCTATTCCGATTGTTTATGACAGACAGTTATGTAGGGATTGCCTAGGAGATCCTGGCCTCCATACCTAGTTGAGAATTGCAGGAGCAAGCCAGTTGATATTCCCCAAGAGTGGGCTGCCTATTAATGGTGCCTGAGGCAAGGAAGAGTGAAACTTCTTCATGCCTGGCCAGAAGCATTTGAGGTGCCTCAGAGGTTATGAGATGCACATGGTACTGTTGGAATGTGGCTTTGTGGTCTTGGAAATGCTGAATTGGACGCTTGACATGTAACATTTGGAAAGAGTAGAGATTTTGATTTATATTGATTTTTATTGTACTTGTTTTTACTAGGGTTGGTACGAGCAGGCTGTTCCCTCCATCCAGCATACGGTGAAGGCTGATCAGGGTGGATATGGAGGGTTAATTGCGCTATTGTCCCAGGAGCATGGAATATTGCAGACCCCCACCAAAATGCAGGAGTGGGCCATTCAAAAGCTCATGGCTGATCTGAGTGGCCTTAACTCCACTTTCCTGCCTGCTCTCTGTTAACCTGGACTCACTTGCAGATGAAAAACCTGTCCAACTTAGCCTTGAATATATTTAGTGACCCAGCTTCCACTACTGTCTTGGGTAGAGAATTCCAAAAACCCTCAGAGAAGTAATTCCTCCTAATCTCCGGTTTAAATGGGAGACTCCTTGTTTTGAGACCGAGTCCCCTAAAATGTGTTGAAATCCACAGCAGTTTACCACATAAAGGTTTGAAGATCTTTCTTTGGCTGAGTAAGTGCACACATGGTGGGTGCTAGGATATAGAACAGCAAAATGCTCCACTGCGTGCCTGTGCTAAGTGATGTCAGCTGCAGTAACAGTTGGATTCCTCTGGCCTAGTGGTATTATCAGTAGACTATTAATCCAGAAACTCAGCTAATTCTGGGGACCCACCATGACAGATGGTAGAATTTGAATTCAATAAAAAAATCTGGAATTAGAAACCACTGTCGATTGTTAGAAAAACCCATCTGGCTCATTAAAGTCCTTTAGGGAAGGAAAACTGTCATCCTTACCTGCTCTGGTCTACATGTGACTCCAAAACCACAGCAATGTGGTTGACTCTTAACTGCCCTTGGGCAACTAGGGATGGGCAATAAATGCTGGCCAGCCAGCAACACCTATATTCCACAAATGAGCAATAAAAAACAATTGACCAAAGTGCTCCTGGATTACAGACTGGCAAATCAGTTCAGCTTTCAGCTCCTGAGCGCTATTTGGTGAGTGGCTCCTGCTGAAAAATGACTTGAATGTTGAGTGAGGATAGGATCTGCCAGCTTCCTTTGGTCAAATAGCTCATCAATACACGCTGTCAAGTTTCACTGCAGGTGGTCACATGAGAGCAAACTTGGCACCTTCAGGGTGGGAGGCAATTGGCAGAAAAATTAAACTAGTTGAATTTAGTAACAAATATTAAATTAGACTGAAATATGTGTATTTTATTTCTTAAATCAATCACCATGGAATGTTTGGAGTTCATTGTTTCCAGTACAACAAATGAAGTCGCATAGATCTGGATCTGAAGCTTGGATCTGATGTCAATCCTCAGCTCTCTCTACATCTTCCTTTTTGTTCCTCTCCCTATCCTTGGCCGGAACTTTCCAACTGTTCATGCCAGCGGTATCTCCTGGTCCTGCTGATGGTGCACCCCCGCTGTGGTTTCCTGGGGGACGCATTCAACGGGAAACCCCGTTGACAACCCAGGTGGGACCCCTGTGGGTCAATGATGGGCCCCTTGGTGGCGCGGAAAATCCTACCTATTGTGTGAGACTTTGAATTACCTTAAACTGCTGGGAAGCCGACAAATGCAAGACATGATTATTTGAGAGCATATTTAAATCTGAAACAAATCAGCTGCAACAAAAAAAAAGCAGAGGCACAGGGTGATTGATTTGTCTTTTGGTACAATCATTTAAAAACAAAAATGCTGGAAATATTCAGCAGGTCTAATAGCATCTTTGAAGAGAAACACAGAGTTAATATTTCAGGTTACTCTTATCCAAACAGTTTATTCCAAATTTCCAACATTACTATTTTGCTTTTGTATTTGTGCTAAATTTGTTAGTCATAGTCATGGCCTAGCCAGATGAATCTGCCTGTGAATCGTTTGCAAGCAGCATTATGTTGGGATGGTTGTAGGAACTGCCAAAGCTCAAACAGATTATTTTAATTAAATTCCCAAGTGTGCTGCTGTGTATGATTTGTGGAACCGTTTAATTTTTCGTGATGAGTATAGCAATGTTGATTTGCTTCTTGGTTCATACCTGTTTGCACAGAGATAAAGTTTGAAATACAGAGCACAGTGGGAGCAGAGACTATAGTTTTTCTCTCTTATGTTTCCAATTTTCTCTGCTAAATGTGCTGATGTCTGCAGGTCATTGGATAGTGATCAGAAACAGCATTCCTGGCCAGTTTTCCCCAAGGTCAGGAGAACTGAGGGGCAGTGCAACTCTGATAAAATCAGCTTACTTGGCACAGACATAGTGGCTGTATCTGCTGGATGGATGTACTTTTCACCTCTTTATTCAGAGATTCCTGACATTCTGAACTAGCAGGATGGGACAGTAGCTGCACAAAGGTGGTAGTTGGTAGTTGCTAGCTGCTGGGGGCCATTCACTATGGGTGTCAACTGATCTTTGCTTTATCATAGTGTTTGAAATGCTTAGACCTTCTGCTCAGCAGTTCACTTTGTGAAAGTGACACTGGTTCACCGTCACGTGGGGAGCATGCGAACAAAAATCTGTTCCTTTTCACTGTGCTACGTAGAAACATGCAAGCCACTCTACACTGTCAAATGTAGCAACAGTGCTACACTGTCAAATGTAGCAACAGTGCCATGCATTTATATAGAATTTTTAAAAAAAACATCTTGGGGTGCTTCACAAATGCATAACCAGACAAAAATGGACATTGAGCCAAAGAGAGAGATAATAGAAGCGATAACAAAGTTTGATCAAAGCAATACGTTTAAAAATGGGTCTTGAGGGTGAATGAGGGAGAATATGCAAGAGGCCAGGATATGCAGTCTACGGTTGGAGAAGGTTATAGAGGTAGGGAGGGGCAATGCCATAGTGGAATTTAGACATGAGAATTTTAAATGAAACACCTCTAAAGGTGAGCAAACCAGAGATGATGAATGAAGACAATTTGGTCAAGGTTCAGATGTTAGCCACACAATTTTGGGGGAGTTCCTGTTTACAGGGCGTGGAGGATAGGTGGTGGCTAGTCAGGAGAGAATTGGAACAGTAAAGTCTAGAAGTAACTCGGGCCTGAGAAAGGGTTTCAGCAGCAAATGAGCTCAGAAAGGGGCAGAGATTAGCAATGTTAAGCAGTTTAGTAATAGTAAGCTTTGGGGCAAATAGAACAATGAATAAATGCAATCATTGAAAACATGTCAGTGTCAACAAACCTGTTTAATATTTGTACTTTTGCAACTGCAAACATTTCTCTATGTGTACCATTATTGTTTAATAAGTTACATCATAGTGTCACCTTTCAGGGTCAGCATTTAGCCCTCTCCAACAGTAGTTTTTGTATTTCACAATGCTGATATACTGGTTATACTATATAGTTAGTGGGGGTGGAGGGAGGTACCTTGCAGAAAGGCACAGCTCAGTGCTTATGGGTTGTGTTAGCTCTGCTACTCTTGTGTTGAGTAATGGAGTCAGGTTCAGCAGCAGTTACTTAGCCATGGGAAATAGTTAGGTTATGTTATTTTCTGCATGCAGTCAGTTGGAACTCTGTTCTTCAATAATAGTAATTCTTGCTGCTATGTATAGCAACCAGAAAACCATGCTTTGCTCTATTTTCTGTCCTTGAGGTAAGGATGGTATGAAGACAGTGGAGGGGAGTGCAAGGGAGACAAAATTGCCCTTTTCTCAACTATGCTCCCTTATCTTCGTCCCAAATTTTCTGGCAGGTTGATACTAATTATAATATAATATACAACAGTAGCTCTCAGCGCTCGATAGCTAAATGAAATTCTGATCCATCCAGATTAGAAGGCCCCAGAGTGTACCCAGTTAGCCCAGGTCAGCAATACCATTTGTGTAAGCATTGTAGTTTGCCTTAGTACCCCTGAATAAGGTTAACAAAGCTAGTTAACTTTCTGCTCCATCTCCCCAGTTGCTATGCAGTGACAACTGCTGAATAGTGTGCATGTTAAGTGTTGGGTGAGGACAAGTTGTGATTACATAGAGTCAAATATCCTGCCTATATTCAATATCTGAGCTCCCATGGCCATTTAAGAGACTGAAGGTTCATCTCTTGTTCAAACCTAACATAAATCAACGGTCCATATTTTCGCCATTACAGAGAGACACTCCAACATGGTGAAAATATCGGAATGGCTGAAAATCCTAAGTCTCACCACCAAACATCCATTTCCTATTTGCGTAGGGTTGGGACTGGAGTCAGGCCAGGGTTCACATATGAGTGCTTTATGGAGGAAACTGGCCATTTAAATCATCAGCCGCCTCTACCGAGGTGGGATTTTGGTAGCCCAGAAGTGTGAAAACTAGTATGTGCAGATTAGCCCAATTAAGAGCTAGTCTCGACTTGGTGAATTTGTTCGGATAGCCAGGTAAGGAACCCTTTGGGATTATTGAAAGTAAAGATGGTTGTGTGTAAAAAATACATAAATGTATTGGAACTGTCAATTCTGTCGAAGAACTGTCAAAAGACCATCAAAAGCTCATTGGAAATGATTTACCAGAGTTGGGTTTTAAACTTAAAATAAAATCTGGACTTCAAAAAAAATCACTGCTCAATATTTAATTCTGTCTGCTGACATAAGCCTGAGGGTCATTATTATAGGATTTGTGTTGCAATGACTGATTTTACAAAATAACATCACAGTGGGGTACCTGTTAAGTGAGCAGTTTGATTAACAGCTCCAAGTGGTTATAGAAAAGAAATGTTTGTTTTAAAAGATTAGTTGAAGGAATTTCTATGTATTGAATTTTTTCAATTAATTGTTCCTATTTTTTGTTTGAAACAGTGGCGTCCTCAATAGACACACTTTATTTCATTTCAGGATGGATCTTGAGATTTGCCCTTGGTGGATACTACGTGAGATGACAAAGGGTGGTGGGTGGGGAGCGTGAGAACATAAGAACATAAGAAATAGGAGCAGGAGTAGGCCATCTGGCCCTTCAAGCCTGCCCCGCCATTCAACAAGATCATGGCTGATCTGAAGCAAATCAGTTCCACTTACCCGCCTGCTCCCCATAACCCCTAATTCCCTTATCGATCAGAAAACTATCTACCCGTGATTTAAACATATTCAACGAGGAAGCCTCCACCACTTCAATGGGCAGAGAATTCCAGAGATTCACTACCCTCTGAGAGAAGAAGTTCCCCCTCAACTCTGTTCTGAACCGGCCCCCCTTATTTTGAGGCTGTGCCCTCTAGTTCTGGTTTCCCTTCTAAGTGGAAAGAATCTCTCCACCTCTACCCTATCCAGCCCCTTCATTATCTTATATGTCTCTATAAGATAGAACATAGAACATAGAACATTACAGCGCAGAACAGGCCCTTCGGCCCACGATGTTGCACCGACCAGTTAAAAAAAAAAACTGTGACCCTCCAACCTAAACCAATTTCTTTTCGTCCATGAACCTATCTACGGATCTCTTAAATCACCCCTTTTTTACACACAATCATCTCTTAGATCACCCCTCATCCTTCTAAACTCCAACGAGTACAGACCCAATCTGTTTAATCTCTCCTCATAAGCTACACCCCTCATCTCCGGTATCAACCTGGTGAACCTTCTCTGCACTCCCTCCAAGGCCAATATATCCTTTCGCAAATAAGGGGACCAAAACTGCACACAGTACTCCAGTTGCGGCCTCACCAGTGCCTTGTACAGTTGCAGCAAGACCTCCCTGCTTTTATATTCTATCCCCCTCGCGATAAAGGCCAACATTCCATTCGCCTTCTTGATCACCTGCTGCACCTGCAGACTGAGTTTTTGCGATTCGTGCACAAAGGTCTCTCTGCACAGTCGCATGATGTAATTTTTCTCCATTTAAATAATATTCCAATTTACTATTATTTCTTCCAAAGTGGATAACCTCACATTTGCTAACGTTATATTCCATCTGCCAGATCCTCGCCCACTCGCTCAGCCTATCCAAATCTCTCTGCAGACTTTCCGCGTCCTCCACGCAATTCGCTTTCCCACTCACCTTCGTGTCATCAGCAAACTTGAATATCCTACATTCAGTCCCCTCCTCCAGATCATCTATGTAAATGGTAAACAATTGAGTCCCCAGCACCGATCCCTGCGGCACGCCACTGGTCACCAACTGCCAACCAGAAAAGCACCCATTTATCCCAACTCTTTGCTTCCTGTTAGATAGCCAATCCCCAATCCACGCCAACACCTTACCCCTAACTCCGTGTACCCCAATCTTCTGCAGCAACCTTTTGTGAGGCACCTTATCGAAAGCCTTCTGGAAATCTAAAAACACCACATCCACCGGTTCCCCTCTGTCAACCGCACTAGTGACATCTTCATGAAAGTCCAGTAGATTCGTCAAACACGACTTTCCCTTCATGAATCCATGCTGCGTCTGCTTGATCGAACCATTCTTATTCAGGTGCTCTGTTATTTCCTCTTTAATAATGGACTCTAGCATCTTCCCAACTACGGACGTTAAGCTAACCGGCCTGTAGTTTCCCGCCTTTTGTCTACTTCCTTTTTTAAACAGCGGCGTAACAGTAGCTGTTTTCCAGTCAGCCGGCACTACCCCAGAGTCCAGCGAATTTTGATAAATTACTACTAACGCATCTGCTATTACCTCAGCCATTTCTTTCACTACCCTGGGATGCATTTCATCCGGGCCCGGGGACTTGTCTACCTTCAGTCCTATTAGTCTACCAAGCACCACCTCCTTAGTAACAGTAATTGTAACAGTAACACCGCCAACTCTTGATCTCTAATATTCGGCAAACTATTTGTGTCTTCCACCGTGCAGACCGACACAAAGAACTTATTTAAAGTCTCAGCCATTTCCTCGTTTTCCACTATTAAATCCCCCCTCTCATCTTCCAAGGGTCCAACATTCACTCTAGCCACTCTATTCCTTTTTATATAACTCTATTCCTTTTTATATACTCTAAGTTGGCAAAGGGTTATAAGGGACACAGCAAGATGAAGTGTAGGTATCAGGGATATGAGGAGCCATGGGGTTGAGTGGAGGGGCATATGTTGGTATGGGGGGGGGAGTCAAGGGGGGTGCTGGGAGGCTTGAGCTACCATAGGTTGGCATGGATGACCCAACGAACTTTTGGCCTCCCACGCATGCATTAGTTGGGAAAGAGCCACAAATGCATAGTTTAGATTTTTTACGTTGGTCAGTCCCATGCTGATGTCTAGATATGAGAAGAAGAAAACATGCTTGAAAAATTCAGATAATCAGGCAGCATCTGCGGAGAGAAACAATCTTGTATGAACTGGATAAATTATTTGTGACCTGTGTTTTTAAGGAACTTTACATTTAACTTGTATTGTTTACATTTTTCCAAGTCAATGGTCCAGGTTTTGCAATAGCTAGATCTGAAGCTATCAGTATTCAACATTATTATGGTGGAAATCAGACTTTTTGCATCCATGCATGTACAGTAAAACATAGAAATCTGCATTTCCAATTCTCTCCAAGTTTTCCACCCACATCACCGTTCTCTCTGGTGGCGAATGAGGGCTGAAAATCACCCCAAAAAAATTATTTGGTGGAGTGCAGTTCAGAGAAAATCGGTGTGCCTCAATTGTTTTAATAGAGGTGCGATGTGACATATGAAAGATTGGGAACTACTGCAGTGCAGGGTTATTTTGACTGTTGTGTGCCAGCTAAAATTACAAGCATGAGTTTGTCCCATATCATTCCTATTGTATCCATCTCCAGCAATGAGGAGATCTGATAGTAAACTTTCTCTATCTCTGTTTCAACATTTCAATTTTTCATCTTTGGGGCGGCTCTTTTAAACTCTTACAATTCTTGAATAGATCAAGACAGCATCTGGCCTGATACTGAGTCTTCGAGATGAGAAACTGCAAGTTCAATCCCTGTTCTCTGTTATGTCAGCTCATCAGTTGGACTCAGGACTGCAAAGCCAAAAGAAAGAAAAATTAGCCAAGGCGCCGGCTTCTGATTGATAATCAGTGACTGCTGCTGGAAAGTAAATCAACAGGAAGTCCCTACAGTCACACAACAGGCAATCCTTATCCTGCTGAATAAACAGGAAGCTCTTGCAGTGAGCAGCAGGAGCTGGGTGCTACAGTTGATTGCCCAATCAACCCTGACCTATGGAAGAGAAAACTTAATCAATATTCTTTGACCCCCTGCTGTCAGTATATTCCATATCAATGATGTTTGTGATCTGTGGTCCTAGGAAAAAAAAATGCACGTCCTGGACCTGACCATAATTTAGTGGTCACACATAAAAAGAATACACATGTGGACTTCAGATGAGAACACAAGTTGAATTCATCTGTCTGGTGCCCCACACGGTAAAATAACTTACCTGTATTTATGGTCAAGGCTCACAGGAATAGGGTGGCCAGTTAGATGAATTACCAGAAGGTGAAAGCTGTTGGAACTGTATTCCAGTAAGAGACAGAGGCTTGAGAAGATGAGGACTGAACATTGGGGAAAACAAAATGGTTGGGCTTCAGTGACAAGTCTTACCTAAAGCTTTGAAGTTTTATTGACTGGGCTGTCTCACTCAAAACAACAAAGGATAAATGGACTAGTGTGTCTGAAATTAAACAAAAACAAACAAAAATAAATCATCCATACTCTTCAAATAATCCCCAGTCATAGGTTTTAACACAGAAACAGAACCATTCAGATCTTTAATTATGCAGTAGCTCTTACTTCACTGTAGACTGTGCATCTAATACCACTCTCCTCCGAGCACACTATGGTCATTAATATTTATTTTTTCAACTAGTTATCTAATTTGTGGCAGAGAACGCCACGTCCTAATCTTCCTCCCTGTAAGCTCTTTTTATTTTTATTTATAATTTGTGTGCCGTCATTATCATCTCATCAGCCAGTGGAAATTACGTGCCACTGTTTAATTTGACTCTTTACTATCTTGAAAACATCAGGTTTTCACCTGACCTTCTCAGTTATGCTGAAACCACCCCCCCAACTCCACACACACCCCAATTTAGCAAGCTCCTTTGTTCTTTTCTTCTTCAACCAAGCAAGCCATATTGATGAATTTCTTTCTAAGCCACTTTGTGTAGTTTTGAATACTGCTATTGCTATTGCTCAATTTGACATTGTATAATAATGTCATCTGTAAGTAAACTTTCAGTTATTCCTGCTCCTTTCAATAGATGGTTCATAAAATACATTTGAGGGCTCATATCAAAAACACCATCTTAAAATTATATAGCATCTTAAGGTGCTTCACATGAGCAAAATTAGGCAGCAAGCCACATAGGGTGACATTAGAGAAGATGGTCAAAAGCTTGGTAGGGTAAATGAGATTAGAGAATTAAATGCATATTTCAAATATTGGTGTGGGAAAAATGAGTTTTGATTCATACAGCACTGACACCAGTACTGGGGAAAGAGGAAGCTGTCCTCACCTGAACAGTGTTGGGACCCGTGTTCTGGCAAATCATATAATAAGAGTGATAGAGAGAGCTTTAAACTAAATAGTGGGGTATGAGAGGTTAACTGAGGGAAATTGTGATAAAGAGGAGAACAAGGCAAGAGAGCAGGTTGCAGGAAGGAAATTGATAATCTGAATGTGGCAGGAAGGGACAAAGCATAAGAGTGCACCAGCAGAAAAGGCTAAAGGTTGTGAAAATAATAGAAAGATAGAATTAAAGGTACTCTGAATGCACACAGCATTCACAACAAGTGCGATGAATTGATGGTACAAATGTAAGTAAACAGGTATAATCTAATTGTCATTATGGAGAGACGGTTGCAGGGTGACCAAGGCTGGAAACTGAATCTTCAAGAGGATTCAACATTTAGGAAGGATAGGCAAGAAGGAAGAGGATCAGAGAGAGGATCTTGGATGGGAAGATTAAGATGTAAAGTCAGTTTGGTTGGAGCAGCAAACTTTGCTGGGAATGGTTTACAGGCCACCAAACAGTAGTGGGCAATGTAAGGCACAATATAAATTAGTGATGCACCAAGGGCGTAATATGACAGAATTTTACATTAAGTTTGAAAGTGATGTAGTTCAATCTAAAATTATGATTTTTAATCTAAACAAAGGAAACTACAAAAGTATGAAAAGCAAATAGGCTAGGGTTGATTGGGAAACTACATTAAGAGGTATGATAGAGAATGGTTAGCATTTAAAGAATTAATACATTGTTTACAACAAATTTATATTCCTTTGAGGCACAAAAATCCAAAAGGAAAAGTGATCCATCCAGAGCTAACAAGAAGTCAAAGATAGTATGAGATCAAAGGAAAAAGCTTATAAATTGGTGCAAGGCCCAAGAATCGCTTTTATGCTAGCGTGAATTTCCCATGGGATCTTTTGCTGGTGTCCGCCAGCAGATCTGGAAACCCATGGGTAGCCAGTGTGAAACTGATTTACATTCTTTCTCCCCTCCCCCCCCCCCCCCCCCCCCCCCCCCCGCCCCCTTCTCCATGGTTGATCTTCCTCCACACCACAAGTGGGAAATATGCCAGTACAAAACACGTCTGGAATGATGTGGCCCGAAGTCAGGACTTAACTCAAGAATCTCTGGGCTGTCTCTAGAGTTCAGGATGGAGGCTGCCAGGGACCCTGGAACATGACAGCAGTGGGCAGGGGGGGGTGCATGTATCACGTGGATCTTCCAGCTTCAGGGGCATCAAGGAGGTTCATCTCCCAGCCTCAACATTTTCCTGAAGATCTATCTTCATCTTTTTTCTTTAGGAGTTCCATCCCCTTTCATCAAGAGTGGGTCAATGATGTTGGGCTCCTTTTAAATATGGCATCCAGATGATGGCAGGACGCATAATCAAATCCCCTGTGCCACTGAGTTTTGTGATAAATACCAGATTGCATAATTAATGAGGTCAGGCTGGAAAATATGATGTGTTTTACCATCAGCCTTTGCAACAAGAAACACACCCCATCCCCACCCCTGTTACGGGATGGCCATGGATGAGAGAATTCCTCCCTTTGTGTCTGTCTTCACAGAGGAAGCTAGTAAAATCCTTCCAGGACTACGAGAGAACTAAGGAACTTGAGAGAATGAGGAATTGAGATAAATTGGCATCTGTGAAAAAGTAGAACTGGAGAACTTAATGGAACTGAAAGTTGATAAATCACCTGGACCTGATGATCTACATCCCAGAGTGTTAAAAGAGGTGGCCATAGAGATAGTGGATGCATTGATGATTATTTTTCAAAATTATATAGATTCATGAATGGTTTCTTGCAAAATGGAAGTGAGCAAGTGTAACCTTACTATTTAAGAAAGGAAGGAGAGAGAGAAAACGGGAACTACAGACCTGTTCGCCTGATATTAGTAGTAAGAAAATGCTCAAATCGATTATAAAGGATGTGAGAACCAGCCACTTAGTAATTAATGGTAAGATCAGGCAGGGAGATGTCAACATGGATTTATGAAAAGAAAATCATGTTTGACAAATCGGTTAGAGATTTTTGAAGATGGAACTAGCAGAATAGATGAGGTAGAGCCAGATGATGTGGTATATTTGGAATTTCAGGTGGCTTTTGATAAGGTCTCGCATAGAAGGTTAATAAGCAAAATTCGAGCATTTGAGATTGGCAATAATATGGATTGAAAATTAGTTAACAGATAAAAAACAGAAAGTAGAAATGAAGCGGTCATTCAAAGGTTGTCAAGTATGAGTACTGGGGTACCGCAAGGATCGGTGCTTAATGATTTGGATACGGGAGCCAAATGTAATATTTCTAAGTTTGCTGATGACAAAAAACTAGGTGGAAATGAGAGTTGTGAGAGGATGCAAAGAGGCTTTAAGGGAATTTTGACAAGCTGGGTGAATAAGTAAGGACATGGAAGATGGAACATAATGTCAAAAAATGTGAAATTATCCACTATGGTAGGAAAAACAGAATTGCAGAGTATTTCTTAAATGGTGGGAGATTGGGAAGTGTTGATGTCCAAAGGTACCTTGGTGTCCATGTTCATAAGTCACTGAAAGCTTTCAGTGGGCTGTGCTGCCTCAGTCATTGAGTGCATTCAATACAGAGATGGATTGATTTTTAGATATTAAATATATTAAGGGATATGGAGATAGTGCAGGAAAATGGCATCAAAGTAGAAGATCAGCCATGATCTAGTTGAATGATGGAGCAAGATCAAGGGGCCAAATGGCCTTCTCCTGCTTCTATTTCCTACATTTCTAATGGATTGAGAATTCTCTACCCTAGAGGGTTATGAATTCTCCATTGGTGAATATATTAAACACAGTAAGAAGTTTAACAACACCAGGTTAAAGTCCAACAGGTTTATTTGGTAGCAAAAGCCACACAAAAGTGTGGCTTTTGCTACCAAATAAACCTGTTGGACTTTAACCTGGTGTTGTTAAACTTCTTACTGTGTTTACCCCAGTCCAACGCTGGCATCTCCACATCATGAATATATTAAAGGCAGAGATAGACAGATGTTTGGCATCGCAGGGAATCGAGGGATATGGGGAGTGGTGGGAAAGCGGAGTTGAGAATATAGATCAACCATGATCATAATAAATGGCGGAACAGGCTCCTTTTTCCTGCTCCTGCTCCTTTTTCTCATGTTCTTATGAAGTCAACTAGACGTCCTACTTTCCTTTAGGAAAGTGTGTGTTGTTCCTACGTCAGATGAATGCAAAGTTGGACTTAACTGTGATGCTGCTCAATATCAAAGAACACTGACATTATCCCAGATCACAAATAATGACCATTTGGTTGAGGTACCAGAGGTTTGCTTCTTATCTCTCAAACCATTAAGAGGTGAGAAGGGAAGATTATACAGTTAATGGGAATGCATTTAAAAAATCCAACTGCATCATGGAAAGTATCTCTGGCCAGTGAGATTAAGATTCCCTTGTGTTGTGGTGTGGAGCATATCTTAAATTTTGGATTCCTAATCTTCAGTTTGTGCAGGAACACCGCCCCCACACCCTCCCTATCAGTTATGTTTAGTGCCTGTGGTGTTGCTGATTAACCAAGATTTGGCATCCCATTGTTTTTTATCAGCACTTCCCAAGGAAGGTCGAATGACAAAAAGGAAGTTGTCAAGATCCTTAAGCAACAAAATACTGAGGTCAGATTACTGGTCTCCATCTTTCTGTGATATGGGCTGTTCTTGCATAAAGATAAGCAAAGATACTTCCTCCTGTGCATTCAAAGACCTTCCCAACTCCCACAATGGTGCCTCCAATAATCCTCCTTCAAAACCCAATGAAGTATGACATGAAGAACAAAATTGTGGACATTTGGACATCTCTCTTAATTATAGATTTTCTGATTGGCATTAATAACCTACTTTTTTAATAATTAATTTGAGCAGCCATTAGTATTAACTTATTGTAGTTGCAGAATTTAGGCTCATATAGCTGAAATTCTTCCGTTAGCCATTCTCCATGTCATCTGCCCCTGTCCTAGCCATAACTAAGTTTTGTCTCCAGACAAACAAAATATCTCTTTGCTCTGGACTTGTTCATTTACACCAGCACTTCTTCAGCAGTGAGCCTAATCAGTGAATGTCACCAGGGTAGTCCACCATTCAGATCAAGGCTTGGTCGTCAAACTTGATGTCGCTCCAGCTTCTCCCAGTCCTATAACTCATGACTGTTCAACAAGCTCACTGAATGGTGATCACTCGTGGCACTTCGATTAGTTTTAATTCCTCTCTTAGTTATGAAACTGAGGTCAAGTGCCCCTCCTGATGATATCAGTTAGCTCAGCACAGATCTAACTTAGGCTGTATGCCTCCGTTCCACACTGGGCAATCATAACAAAGAGGAGTTTCACTAAGTTCTTTCCCCACTTCCCTTATGTGGGTAACTTTACCTTTGTAACTGCTCCAGCATTGGTCTCTCCATGATTGCTACCTTCACAAAGTCCACGTATCGATTTCTGTTATCAAAGATTGCAAAAGTCATCAAGACAAATGGAGAAAAGCTAGTACAGGTCAGCTGTGATTGAATTGAGTGGCAGAATAAACTGGAGCAACTGACCTGAATTATCTTCCAAACACAATCAAGCAGAGTTAACATAATAGGGAAATCGTGTTTCACTAATTTATTACAGTTCTTTGAGGAAGAACAAACAATGTGGATGAAGGGAACCCGTGGATATGGTGTACTTAGATTATCTGAAGGCATTTGACAAAGTGCCACATTAAAGGTTACTGCACAAAATAAGAGCTCATGGTACAGGGAGATAGAGAATTTGTTAGTTAAGAGAAAACAGAGAGTAGGTATAAGTAAATGGGCCTTTTTTGTTTGGGTTTTGGAATGCATTGCCAGAAAGTTGGTAGAGGTAGTTTCAGTTGAAATGCTCAAAAGGGAATTAGACTGTTATCTGAAAAGGAAGAATGTGCAGAACTATGGGGAGAAGATGGAAAAATTTCACTGAGAGTTTCTCATTCAGAGTGCCAGTACAGACATGATGGGCCAAATGGCCTCATGCACTGTAACAATTTTGTGATCCTTTGCAACTGTGGCTTGAGCCAAAATCCAACAGATGACAGCTCTAGAAATCCATCTCTTCTCGTGAGGATCCTATACATTGGGCTGATCAAGCATTCTAATAAGTTTACTTGATTTTTCATTTTCACTGAAGGCTTTAGGCTTTTGGAGTCCCTTTTACACCCATCCTAAATTTTACAGGTGACTGAAACAGACCTTACACCTCAGCCTATTTTAGCAGGGCCTGATGGAGGCGGGTTGTGATGGTTTTAGAAGTTGATCAGCCATCTGATCTCATGTGGGGCAGCAGTTACGATGCTACAACTCAGTTTCCAAATGTCGCCCTATATCGATCCCACTCCTGACATCGATTCAGGGTGGCATGGTGGCACAGTGGTTAGCACTGCTGCTTCACAGCGCCAGCAACCCAGGTTCAATTCTGGCCTCAGGTCACTGTCTGTGTGGAGTTTGCACATTTTCCCTGTGTCTGCGTGGGTTTCCTCTGGGTGCTCCAGTTTCCTCCCACACTCCAAAGATGTGCGGGTTAGGTTGATTGGCCATGATAAATTACTCTTTAATGTCAAGGGGACGAGGAGAGTAAATGTGAGGGATTATGGGGATAGGACCTGTGTGGGATTGTTGTCGGTGCAGGCTCAATGGGCCGAATGGCCTCCTTCTGCACTGTAGATTCTATGATTTGGAAAGTAAAAAGCCCAAGTTGCAACTTGCTAACCAGTGAACTTTGTTGGCAGATATCTGATGAGAACAAGCTTGGGCTCTGGGTAGATTTTTTCTATTTATTCATTCATGGAGTCTGGGCATTATTGGATAGGTTAGCATTTATTACCATTCCTAATTGCCTTTGAGAAAGTGATTGAGTCACATGTTTGAACCAGGGCAGCCTCTGTTGTAGGTACGCCCACAGTACTATTAATACTCTTTGATCGCACACGTATGTAGTCACATAGATGAGATATTGTGGGGGTTTCAATATTACTGTTTTGCATGTTAAACCTCTCACAAACGACTTGTGCATGTCTTGAACTGATATCTGAAGGGTTGTGTTGTGCAGGTGGAATGCTGGAGTGATGCTACCAATTGTGTTTTGCGTAGGTGACATTGAAAATAGCCCTAAAGGAGCTTTGTGCATTTATGTTTGAGGCAAAGTTAGAGCTCCATTTCCCAGAGGACTCGTTTTTAATGTTGAAAGATGGCAGGCTTTCATCAACACTAAAACACAATGAAAATGAGCCAAAATTCCCAGCACGTCTGTCTCACGTGTTTGGGCATTTTTAAAGTGCAGTGTCACACTGGGTTGAAGTTACGCTGCACACAGCTCAAACTGAAACCGTTGTGAGATGTCCCCCAGGATATTACCTGCTATTGCCAAAGCCAATTTGCAATGACTGAAAAGTGACAATATAATTGAACTTGTAAGTTAGTTCTAGCCAGCAGGCTAATATTTGAAGTTGATCTGTGTCAGTTTCCCATGTTCTTGCTCCTGATCACTATCTGCTAAGTCCTGTTAGATGTAGATATTTAGCTTTACATGTGAAGAATTGTTGCATTTGTACGCTACAATCATAGCATTCGTAAGAATGGCCCAAGAGGAAACTAACAGTTGGAATTGTAGCCTTCAACACAAGTGAGTGATGGAGAGCAGCAAGAAAAATTTGACCAAGGAGCTCTAATGATAGCAAGAAAGAAAGACCCTTCGAGTGTCTTCAGGCCAGAGGCACCACATTGAGTTAGCTCAGTAACTCGGGTAGCTAACATGGAAAAATCTGTCAAGATCCCACTTCTGAATGCCTGCTGGTTGTAATGAATTTAAGTCTACTACAAATACCAGCACAAATACATAGCGAGTGCTTTGGGTCTGGAATATCTGGAAGTGTGGCAGAGGCAGTTTCAATTGAGGGATTTGATTTGATTTATTATTGTCACATGTATTAACATACCGTGACAAGTATTGTTTCTTGCGCTGTATGCAGACAAAACACACTGTTCATAGAGAAGGAAACGAGAGATTGCAGAATGTAGTGTTACAGTCATAGCTAGGGTGTAGAGAAAGATCAACTTAATGCAAGGTAAGTTCATTCAAAAGCCTGACAGCAGCAGGGAGAAGCTGTCCTTGAGTCGGTTGGTACCTCAGACTTTTGTATCTTTTTCCCGAAGGAAGAAGGTGGAAGAGAGAATGTCCGGCGTGCGTGGGGTCCTTAATTATGCTGGCTGCTTTGCCGAGGCAGTGGGAAGTGTAGACAGAGGCTGGTTTGCGTGATAGATTGGGCTACATTCATGACCTTTTGTAGTTCCTTGCGGTCTTGGGGAGAGCAGGAGCCATACCAAGCTGTGATCAACCAGAAAGAATGCTTTCTATGGTGCATCTGTAAAAGTTGGTGAGAGTCATAGCTGACATGCCAAATTTCCTTAGTCTTGTGAGAAAGTAGAGGCATTGGTGGGCTTTCTTAACTAGAGTGTCGGCATGGGGGAACCAGGACAGGTTGTTGGTGATCTGGACACCTAAAGAATTTGAAGCGCTCAACCCTTTCTACTTCGTCCCCATTGATGTAGACAGGGGCATGTTCTCCTTTACACTTCCTGAAGTCGATGACAATCTCCTTCGTTTTGTTGACATTGAGGAAGAGATTATTGTTGCCGCACCAGTTCACCAGATTCTCTATCTCATTCCTGTACTCTGTCTCGTCATTGTTTGGGATCTGATCCACTATGGTGGTGTCGTCAGGAAACTTGAAAATCGAATTGTATGGGAATTTGGCCACACAGTCATAGGTGTATAAGGAGTATAGTAGGGGGCTGAGAACATAGCCTGAGAACACTGGAGCACCAGTGTTGAGGATGATCGTGGAGGAGGTGTTGTTGCCTATCCTTACTGATTGTGGTCTGCGAGTTAGGAAGTTCAGGATCCAGTCACAGAGGGAGGTGCCGAGGCCCAGGCCACAAAGTTTGGAGATGAGTTTCGTGGGAATAATGGTATTGAAGGCTGAGCTGTAGTCAATAAATAGGAGTCTGACATAGGTGTCCTTGTTATCTAGGTGTTCCAGGGTTGAGTGCAGGGCCAGGTCCCTGGCGTCTGCTGTGGACCTGTTGCGGCAGTAGGCAAACTGTAGTGGATCCAGGTAGTCCGGGAGGCTGGAATTGATTCGTGCCATGACTAGCCTATCGAAGCACTTCGTAATGATGGATGTCGTTGGCCGATAGTCATTGAGGCACGCTGATTGGTTTTGCTTAGGTACCGAGATGATGGTCGTTGTCTTGAAGCAGATAGGGACCTCAGATTGTTGTAAAGAGAGGTTGAAGATGTCTGCGAACACTCCGGCTAACTGATCCACACAGGATCTGAGTGCTCGTCCGGGTACCCCGTCCGGGCCAGTTGCTTTCCGTGGGTTGACCTTCGAGAAAGCTACTCTGACATCTGCACTGGTGACCCCAGATACAGGTTCATCCAGGGCTTCCAGGGTGGAGGGGCATGCTCTCGCTGACCTCTTACTCAAAACAGGCATAGAATGCATTGAGCTCATCAGGGAGGGGTGCGTTGGAGCTGCAAGAGGACATTAGATGATAATCTGAATAGAAACTGTGTGCAGGATTATGGGGAAAAGGCAGGAGAATGGCACTAAGTCATAATGCTTATTTGGAGAGCCGGTGCAGACACAATGAGCTGAATGGCTGCCTTTTGCACTGTAACAGTTCTGTGATTTCTCAGTATTGCAGGACCCAGGAGTGTAACAATGAAACTGCCTTGCGATTTGGGCCAAATCTGTGTCTTAAGCATGTGCACTCTTTCAGTATCTCAAACCACATTAACACTGGGTGAGGTTTTATTTGGTTCACTTCATAAGCTACTTTATTCCACTACAATGAAAATATACAGGATAGCTGATACACTGAAGGTCACTTGGTGCAATTAGTTCAGCTTCTGTTCCTGTACAGTTACAGCAATATTGTGTGCATGCAAATCTGTATGATGGTTCTTATCTAACCTGGAAAGATAAATTCCCTCTACTAACTGTTCTGCTAACAACACAGAGGTTATTTTTCTATTGCAGCCTTTCTGGTGCCCAGCCCCCTTTCTGTTCCTTTGCCACCTTTTCTGTTAAAAATCCTCTCTGCAGGCTGGCAGAGATGAAGGTGAAGATGTCCCCAGAATGATCAAATGTTGCTAACAAACCTATAAATAGACCATTATTTTGTAGCATTCCAAATCACTGACCCATTACATAGAACGTAGAACAGTACAGCACAGAACAGGCCCTTCGGCCCACGATGTTGTGCCGAGCTTTATCTGAAACCAAGATCAAGCTATCCCACTCCCTATCATCCTGGTGTGCTCCATGTGCCTATCCAATAACCGCTTAAATGTTCCTAAAGTGTCTGACTCCACTATCACTGCAGGCAGTCCATTCCACACCCCAACCACTCTCTGCGTAAAGAACCTACCTCTGATATCCTTCCTATATCTCCCACCATGAACCCTATAGTTATGCCCCCTTGTAATAGCTCCATCCACCTGAGGAAATAGTCTTTGAACGTTCACTCTATCTATCCCCTTCATCATTTTATAAACCTCTATTAAGTCTCCCCTCAGCCTCCTCCGCTCCAGAGAGAACAGCCCTAGCTCCCTCAACCTTTCCTCATAAGACCTACCCTCCAAACCAGGCAGCATCCTGGTAAATCTCCTCTGCACTCTTTCCAGCACTTCCACATCCTTCTTATAGTGAGGTGACCAGAACTGCACACAATATTCCAAATGTGGTCTCACCAAGGTCCTGTACAGTTGCAGCATAACCCCACGGCTCTTAAACTTCAACCCCTTGTTAATAAAAGCTAACATGCATGTAAAACATTTCTCAATTGCCACTAAATTGATACATTGGAATGGGATTGTCTGGAGCAGCTAACAATCTTACAGATGCTTCTGCTCAACTCATTTTAGAACAGTCCATTTCTGGATCCTATTCAGAGGGAACATTTTTTCATTCATTTGTGGGACATCAGTGGTCACGGAGGAAGAACAGTGACTTGTAGCGTATGAGAGGACTACTGGTGCCAATGGAACTATACCAGAGTAAGAGTCAGCTCTTTCACAAGAGGGAATGAAATGGGAAAAATAAGGAATAATGTATCAGGTGCCAAGTGTTGTTAAATGTAACCTCAGATTCAACCCAGAAGCACAGTAAACAGTCCGGAGGATGTGGGTGTGAGAGTTGTAATAAAGTTCAGTGAATTACTGTAATGATAAAAGTAACCTTGCTGGCTAATCTGCTTCAATGGTGAAGACTAAACAACAGATTTCGAAGAAGACCCACTATCTGTGCAGAAATGCAAACTGGCCACTAGCCGTTGAAACAGCAACAATAAGTGAGCGACATTGTACACCCAATCACTGATATGGTCACTGAGAGAGATTAGCTTCTCTCTTGTTTAATTTTCAAATGAAATATTTATCCAACTTCCCAAAGAAAGAATTTTTGATAATTGCTATCTTCTAACATGCAACATTTGGAAAATTCAGAGAGGCAATTTTATGTAATGTTTTCTTAGCATTAATTAAAACGAGCAGAAACCCATGAAATATTTGCAGTGGAATTATCATCTGTACTGTAACAGAGCAGGCTGGTGCTGTACCACGGGGAGAGTCAACACCTCTCTTAATCATATCTTGGGGAAATAGAATCAGCTCCTCGCCTGACCATATCCCAGAGAGAGTAAGGTGGCATCTCGCCTGAATATTCCCTGGGGAGGGAGAGATGGCACCTTGTCTGATGGTATCCCAGAGAGAGTTGGTACCTCATCTGGAGGTATCCAAGAAAAGAGAGTCAGCACCTCCCCTGACACAAACCTGAAAAGAAAGTTGGTATCTCACTTGACGGCATCCCAGATACAGAAAAAGACTTGGCACCTCGCCTGGCTATATACAGGGAGATAGTTGGCACCTCAGCTGGCCGTATACAGGGAGAGAGTTGGCACCTCAGCTGGCCGTATACAGGGAGAGAGTTGGCACCTCAGCTGGCCGTATACAGGGAGATAGTTGGCACCTCAGCTGGCCGTATACAGGGAGAGAGTTGGCACCTCAGCTGGCCGTATACAGGGAGAGAGTCGGCCCCTCACCTGGCCGTATACAGGGAGAGTGTCGGCCCCTCACCTAGCTGTATACAGGGAGAGAGTCGGCCCCTCACCTGGCTGTATACAGGGAGAGAATCAGCCCCTCACCTGGCCGTATACAGGGAGAGAATCAGCCCCTCACCTGGCCGTATACAGGGAGAGCGTCGGCCCCTCACCTGGCTGTATACAGGGAGAGAGTCGGCCCCTCACCTGGCCGTATACAGGGAGAGAATCAGCCCCTCACCTGGCCGTATACAGGGAGAGAGTCGGCCCCTCACCTGGCCATATACAGGGAGAGAGTCGGCCCCTCACCTGCCGTATACAGGGAGAGAGTCGGCCCCTCACCTGGCCGTATACAGCGAGAGAGTCTGTAAACAGGGAGAGTCGGCCCCTCACCCAGCTGTATACAGCGAGAGAGCCAGCATCTCACTTGTCTGTGTCCTGAGGAGAGAGTGAATGTCAGCATCTTGCCTGACAGTAGCCTGGGGAGAAAGTTGGTTGATATCTCCACTGACTGTACCCCAGGGAGTTTACATTCCGTTGCTTTTTTTCTCTTGCAGTTGGCAAGCACTTCCCTAAAATACAATTTTTATAAATTTTCATGCTTATCATCCCACTAAAAGAAGAGATTACATTTCTACTACTTCTGTTCGAGTTGAAAATGGTGCCAAAAACTAAACCCAAGCCTTGAAATAATAAAACTAAACCCAGACACCATCCTCCAGATAAACCCATCAACAGATGCACTCCTTATTGTAACATTTCTTGACTGACTGTACTGAATGTAAACGTTTTTGAACCATTTGATTGCAGCCACTTTGAATCTTAAACTGACCAATCAATATGATTCAGACAGACAAATCTATTATTATAGATGTTTGCCTTTTGGCTATGGGAGGCCCACGGGAAGCGAGTGTGGGTAGACTCAGCATTGTTTCTGATGGACAAGAGCCAACAGCACCAAACTAACACCAATTGTGCATTAAATTGTAAGTGTCATTCACAAAGGTAGCTGGTCTGGGTGCTACAAGTTTAGATAGGTCTCAGATTATCTTGGGTACAAGGATCTAAGTTGCATTGTATTTAGGAATTTTCCTATATTGCTCAATATCAAATATACAGCAGCATAATCCAGAGGGGTAAACATTTCTGTGATGGGAGCTGGATGTTGTGTTTTCATAGATGCATTTGTGTGCTTATGCAATACTTAAAGTGAACTGAGAAACTCTTGTGTGGGTAAAGCTGAGGCATGCTACTGAGGCAAAATACAGAGAGCTTGACAATGCATCAAACATCTGTATACTTGCTCTATGAGTGGAATGATGTGGAGGGAGCTTTATTCTGTATCTCACCTCTGTTGTACTTACTCTGGGAGCGCTTTAGGATGTGGAGATGCCGGCGTTGGACTGGGGTAAACACAGTAACAGTTTTAACAACACCAGGTTAAAGTCCAACAGGTTTATTTGGTAGCAAATACCATTAGCTTTCGGAGCGCTGCTCCTTCGTCAGATGGAGTGGAAATGTGCTCTCAAACAGGGCACAGAGACACAAAATCAAGTTACAGAATACTGATTAGAATGCAAATCTCTACAGCCAACCAGCTCTTAAAGATACAGACAATGTGAGTGGAGGAGGGAGCATTAAGCACAGGTTAAAGAGATGTGTATTGTCTCCAGACAGGACAGGAGGCAAGCTGTGGGGGTTACTGATAGTGTGACATAAAGTAAGAAGTTTAACAACACCAGGTTAAAGTCCAACAGGTTTATTTGGTAGCAAAAGCCACACAAGCTTTCGGAGCTCTTAGCCCCTACTTCAGGTGAGTGGGAATTCTGTTCACAAACAGAGCTTATAAAGACACAGACTCAAATTACATGAATAATGGTTGGAATGCGAATACTTACAACTAATCAAGTCTTTAAGAAACGAAACAATGTGAGTGGAGAGAGCATCAAGACAGGCCAAAAAGATGTGTATTGTCTCCAGACAAGACAGCCAGTGAAACTCTGCAGGTCCACGCAACTGTGGGAGTTACAAATAGTGTGACATGAACCCAATATCCCGGTTGAGGCCGTCCTCGTGTGTGCGGAACTTGGCTATCAGTTTCTGCTCAGCGACTCTGCGCCGTCGTGTGTCGCGAAGGCCGCCTTGGAGAACGCTTACCCGAATATCAGAGGCCGAATGCCCGTGACCGCTGAAGTGCTCCCCAACAGGAAGAGAACAGTCTTGCCTGATGATTGTCGAGCGGTGTTCATTCATCCGTTGTCGCAGCGTCTGCATAGTTTCCCCAATGTACCATGCCTCGGGACATCCTTTCTTGCAGCGTATCAGGTAGACAACGTTAGCCGAATTGCAAGAGTATGTACCGTGTACCTGGTGGATGGTGTTCTCACGTGAGATGATGGCATCTGTGTCGATGATTCGGCACGTCTTGCAGAGGTTGCTGTGGCAGGGTTGTGTGGTGTCATGGTCACTGTTCTCCTGAAGGCTGGGTAGTTTGCTGCGGACAATGGTCTGTTTGAGGTTGTGCGGTTGTTTGAAGGCAAGAAGTGGGGGTGTGGGGATGGCCTTGGCGAGATGTTCGTCTTCATCAATGACATGTTGAAGGCTCCGGAGGAGATGCCGTAGCTTCTCCGCTCCGGGGAAGTACTGGACAACGAAGGGTACTCTGTCCACTGTGTCCCGTGTTTGTCTTCTGAGGAGGTCGGTGCGGTTTTACGCTGTGGCGCGTCGGAACTGTTGATCAATGAGTCTAGCGCCATATCCTGTTCTTATGAGGGCATCTTTCAGTGTCTGGAGGTGTCTGTTGCGATCCTCCTCATTCGAGCAGATCCTGTGTATACGGAGGGCTTGTCCGTAGGGGATGGCTTCTTTAACGTAAAGCCAAGATCCCGGTTTAGGCCGTCCTCATGTGTGCGGAACTTGGCCATCAGTTTCTGCTCAGCGACTTTGCGCTGTCGTGTGTCGTGAAGGCCTAAACCGAGATATTGGCTTTATGTCACACTATCAGTCACCCCCACAGCTTGCCTCCTGTCCTGTCTGGAGACAATACACATCTCTTTAACCTATGCTTAATGCTCCCTCCTCCACTCACATTGTCTGTATCTTTAAGAACTGGTTGGCTGCAGAGATTTGCATTCTAATCAGTATTCTGTAACTTGATTTTGTGTCTCTGTGCCCTGTTTGAGAGCACATTTCCACTCCATCTGACGAAGGAGCAGCGCTCCGAAAGCTAATGGTATTTGCTACCAAATAAACCTGTTGGACTTTAACCTGGTGTTGTTAAAACTGTTATAGCGCTTTATGAGTCAGTGTAGAGGAAATTTTACTCAACAATCTGTGTTGCATCTGATCTGGGAGTGTTTATACTCCTTATCATGAGTAGTATAAAATTACCAAGAAGGTTTTTTTGAATAATTTATTGATTGGAAAAACCTGATGATACCCTAATAATTCTTGTTGTGCCTACGTAGATATTTTGTATCATAGGAAGAGTTTGCATTACAGGCTACATAAAGCAATATAGGGGATGTGACAATAAGGTGGCAGATGACTATTTTGAGAAAGGTGTAACAAACACTTCAACCTAATAAAAACCTTTATTAAAGCTAATAGGACAGAGAATTACAAGACAAATACAGAAATGAAGGGAGGGGAAACCCAAGTTTCAGGTAAGTAATGGAACAATCCAGCATCTGACACCTTACTTGATAGTTCTGAAGTGTAGATGGTGTTGTATGATGTGATTGGTGGGATGGATGCCTTCTGTACCAGACAATGCTACCACCACAATAAGCTCATCAGACAATAGTCAAAGATCTAGTAAATGGATCTTCTAACTGACTCTTAAAAGTAGGTATGCAAATCAATAACCAGCAGTCCGGTACACCCATGTATCTGATAGCGAGTTGGAAGCACCGTGAGCCACCGTAAGGGTCAGTAAAGATGATGTCACTCCTATGTCATTTGATAACATAATGAAGCTCTATTTCAGCCAGGCGATTCTGATACTTGCCCCAGCCTAGGGAAATGCATGCAGACCTGGTCTTACATTCCCACAAACTGCTGACTTAAAAGAGACTTACGAATCAACTCCTTGCAGTTCATAAGTGAAAATCAACTATCTGCAGTTTTAAGAGGGCTTACAGTACCATTGTGAATGTTGAATGGGACAGCCCCATTCTATTGTCTTCATTTTTTTTTGCCTTTCTACAAATCAAATCTGCAAAATGATATTTCCTGGGATAAAATTGCATGGACCAAAAGTCTACAATGTGAAGCAGCCTGTTTGGCTCAACTAGACATGCCAGTCTGTATATTCCACATCATCCTTCTCACCCTACTTCATCTAATCTGATCAACATATGCTTCCATTCCTTATGCATGTTTCGATATGAACCTATTACTCAGTTGAACCACACCATGTGACAGCAGGCATGAAAGTCATCATAGTCCCAGAGGACCATAGGTTGCTCTCCCCTTTGTGTGAGAGAGAGAGAGAGAGAGCTGATTGCTGGTGATTTAATCTGAGGATCACCACATCTCAGGCAAGGAGCAAGACTAAGGAGTTGGGGTCTTATAACCTCAACCTGAACAGGAATTGAACCTGCGCTATTGGCGTTGCTCCGCATCACGAACCAAACAGCAGTTACAGGAACTGGATTATCATTCAGACCCTTGAACCTGTTCCAGCATTTGTTTAGATAATGGTTGATCTATATATTAACCCCATCGACCCATCTCAGGTTCCATAACCCTTAATGCTCTTGCAAAGAACTAGCAATCTCCGTTTTGTAATTTTCAATTGCTATGTAGCCTCAACAGCTGTTTGGGGTAAGAGTGCCCACAACCCTTTGTGTCAAGTGTTTTCTGACATTACCCCTCAATGATGTAACTCTAATATGACGATTATACATGCTCAAGCTCCACACTTCTACCACTTCCTGGGTGAAAACGTTTATCTTAACTCCAGACTTATTAGTGACTATTCTATATCCATGATCCTTCAACAAGCAAGAAGATCTCTCCAGGTCCACTCACCAAACCTGAAGAAGACAGGCAAGGTGTGTAACACCTGCTAAACATTGGAAAACTAGCAGGTCTGACTGTCAAACATAGTGTAAGCTACTGTTTGTTTCCCCATTATTTGAAGAAACTATAAACAACAGATCTGATATTCTGGCTAAGATCAATTAATTCTGCATGAGCTGGTAATGTTCTCTTGTCTAAACAAATGTCTAAACATATCTAAACAAACTTATTTGCTACCAAATAAACCTGTTGGACTTTAACCTGGTGTTGTTAAACTTCTTACAATGTTCTCTTGCACATAGCTTAGTGTTGCACTGAGGAAGTAGCTAGAGTCATGCTGTGGGCTTTGGGAGACTGGCACTGGTATATTCCTGTTGGGGATCTCCTAATTGGTGCCTCTGAATTCACATTCAGTTAAGAACAGTGGGAGAGCAGTCTCTCTAATGCTGCTGGCCCATTCAGAAGACTGTTAGCTCTGAAACTTCGGCAGCCACATGGTGAGAGGTGGGAGCTTGATGGGGCTTCTCCAGGGAGGCAGACATAGAGAGGTAAGTTTAAAACAAAAAATCAAAGAAGCTAAGCAGTCAAGCTGCTTGGATTGGAGAGAAAACCTCTCAGGATTGCTTATTGGGGCCACCTTTCTACGGCCCTCTCTTTTAGAACATGGGACCTGTGGCTCCAATTGCTCCCTTCTGACTGTTTTTGTGGACCTTTTGGCCTTCACAGATGGTGGGAGATGGCACTGGGATCGGCAAAATGCAGACAGGTCACCTAAATCACCCCTAATTGATGCCTCAAATATGCTAATGGACTGGCCACCTCCCTGCAACAAGCAATCGGTCCGTTTCCCTGTCCACCTTTAGAATAATTCCCTGATTAATGGCTGGTGTTGGGGAGATGCCTTCATGCAGATGCCTGACATTTTCCCGCTGCCTTCATCTCCAAGGTTGTCATTCTGGTGCCAGGATTATTTGGCCCATAGAATCATAAAAGCACAGAGGGAGGCCATTCAGCCCATCAAGACCATGCCGAGTCTTCTCTTGAGCAATCCAGTCAGTCCTATCCCCTGCTCTATTCCCATAGCCCTGCAAGTTTACTTCCCCCAAGTATCAATCCAATTTTCTTTTTAAATTATGGATGATCTCCGTTTCCACCACCCTTGTAGGTGGTATGTTCTAGATCATGACCACTCACATGTAAAAAAACCTTCCTTACATCCCATCTGTATTTCTTGCCTAAAATCTTAAATTTTTGTCCCTCGGCTTATATCATCAGCTAATAGCAACAACTATTCTTGATCAACCTGATCTACACTACTGTAACTAATTCAAGTTTAACCAACTTGCTTGAGTTTTTTGATGAGGGTAATGCAGTTGATAGTGTGCACATGGACTTCCAAAAGGCATTTGAATAAGTGCTACACAATAGGCTTGTCAACAAATGTAGAGCTCGTGGAACAAAAGAGACAGTGGTACATGGGTACAAAATTGGCTGAGAGATAAGAAAGACTGCAGAGTTGAATGATTGTTTTTCTGGACTGGATGACACATAACTTGGAAGCATGTGAACTGTGAGGAGATAATGGTGGAATGGGCGGACAAGTGCAGGTGGAATTTAATGCAGAGAAGAAAATGATTTATTTTGACATAAAGAATGAAAGACAAATGTAAGATAAAGAGGCTGCAAGAGCAGAGGGACCTGAGTGTATATGTGCATAAATCACTGAAGGTGCAGGTTGTGAAAGCAGTTAATAAAGCATATGGGATTCTGGGCTTTTTAAGTAAGAACATAAAGTATATAGAAGCAAGGAAGTTTTGTTAAGCGTGTATGAAACATTGAGTGTTGCTGAAAAAAGAGACATGTCAAAGCTTTTCATTTTGTACTCATCAGGATACTTTGCAAGAACACCAATACAAGGGGAAAACAGCAATTTATCCTTTATGAGAAGAGAATGCTGATAGGTTAGCAAGTGGGCTTTGATTTAGCATGGAGAATGCATCAGTTGATGGTGACTGACAGAGAATTGCCAAGCATTGCTTGAAATTTAAACCAGGCAGCTTGATCCTGATTGGTCAAGGCATTGCCCTGGGGAATGCATCAGCAAATGGCTGTCACTTATTTTGTTTTGCTGAAACAATGTGTATACATGTTCTTTCTGTCTTCAAAGAACAGGGCCTTGTGTGTTAATATGTACGTGCAGATGCACCACACTGCAAGCCAACCTGCTTATAATTGGTTGTCAGCACAATCCTTAGCGCACTGGCTTTGTTTCCCTCACCTTTCCCTCAAGTTGAAATGTACTTGGCCTGTATCTGAAATTTCTCTTCCTTAAAGGTAGTTTTTCCTGCCAAACTTTGGTTCCATTTTATCCTTACTAGATCCCCTCAAACACCATTGAAATTAGTCCTCTTCCAATTTAGTTCTACTTTGAGTTGTTGCTTGCTCATCCCCATAACTAATCTAAACTCTATGGTGATCACTCTTACCCTAGAGTTCTTTCAGAGACATTTGGTTCACTTGGCCCACCTTATTCCCCAGCTAAAGATCGAGATCCAACAGTGTTGCCTTCTTCAATGCTGAACTGACAATATGTTGGTCAAGGAAGCACTCCTTAGTATATTTCAAAAATTCCTCCCCATCCTTTCCCTTGACTCTAATATTTTCCCAATTGACATTTGGATAATTAAATTCTCCCAATGTCACCACTCTGTAGTTTTTGCACATCTCTGTGATTTCCATGCAGATTCGCTCCTCTAACTTTCTGTCCCATTATTTGGAGGCCTGTAGAATACCCCCAGTAGTGTGATTATACTCCATTTGCTTCTGAACTCTAACTAAATGGATACTATCTTTTCCCTCTTGAGGGCTTCCTCTCTTCCAACACTACAATGTCATCCCTATTTAGTACTGCCACATCACCTCCCTTTATCCTCCCCTATCTTTTCTGAACACTGTATTTTTAGCCACATTTCAGTTATTGCTACTAAATCATATTCTCACATGGCTATTTGTGCTTTTCCTCCCCAACCTTATTCATTAATTTACAAACATGCATTCCAGACCTATAGTTATATTCCTTGTAGCCCTTCTTAATCTTTTTCAATCTCATGTGGCACTACTTCCTTTTCTAATACTATCTAACGCTCTCACTCTTTAATGCATCTAATTCCTACTCTGAATGCTGGTGCCCAACCATAGAACCATAGAATTCCTGCAGTGCAGAAGGAGTTCATTCGTCCAGACACCAACTCTCCGAAAGAGCATCTTACCCAGGTCCATCCATCCTGCCCTATCCTCGCAACTCGCGCATTTAGCATGGCTAATCCCTATAACCTACACATCTTTGGATGCTAAGGGGCAATTTAGCATGGTTAATCCAACGAAACCTGTATATCTATGGGATGAAACCCGGAGGAAACCCACGCAGACATGGGGAGAATGTGCAAAAGCCACACAGTTACCCAAGGCTGGAATTGAACCTGAGTCACTGGCACTGTAAGGCAGAGCGCTAACCACTGTGCCACCATGCCACCCAATTTAGTTTAAACTCCCCAACCACACTAGTGAACCTTCCTACGAGGACCCACTCCTGTTGAGTGAAATCCATCTTTGGAGGGAGTGCAGAGAAGGTTCACCAGGTTGATACCAGAGATGAGGGGTGTTGATTATGAGGAGAGACTGAGCAGATTGGGTTTGTACTCATTGGAATTTAGAAGGCTGAGGGGGGATCTTATAGAGACCTATAAGATAATGAAGGGGCTGGATAGGGTAGAGGTGGAGAGATTCTTTCCACTTAGAAAGAAAGCTAGAACTGGAGGGCACAGCCTCAAAATAAAGGGGGGTCAGTTTAGGACAGAGTTGAGGAGGAACTTCTTCTCTCAGAGGGTGGTGAATCTCTGGAATTCTCTGCCTACTGAAGTGGTGGAGGCTACCTCGTTGAGTATGTTTAAGTCACGGATAGATGGATTTCTGATTGGTAAGGGAATTAGGGGTTATAGGGATCAAGCGGGTAAATGGAACTGGCCCACTTCAGATCAGACATAATCTTATTGAATGGCGGGGCAGGCTCGAGGGACTAGATGGCCTACTCCTGCTCCTATTTCTTATGTTATGTTCTTATGAATAAGTGCCTCCTGTCCCAGACTGGTCCAAATGCCCTTCCTCTTGCATCGTGCCTCAAGCTACATTGATTCTCCCTATCATTTTGTTTCTACTCTCACTGGCCCACAGCACTGAGAGTAGTCAGAGAGTACCACCTTCGAATTTCTACTCTGCCCTGGCTCCTGAAAGTCTGACTACGGAACTCCCAATACCTGCCCTTTTTGATGTGACTCATCACTTATGGCTCACTCCCTTCCCCTGCAGATATTTTGCACCTTTTCTGTGATGTCCTTTATCCTGGCATCATATGGCAACACACCATATGGGACTCTTGATAATCATTACAGAAATGTCTACCTCTCTTCCTAACTATGGAATTTTCTATACTGACTGCATCTCTACTCTTTGCTGTTTTCCTCTGTGCAGTTCCATGTCCATTGGTGCCATGATCTTGATTCACAGCAGTCTCCAATGCTGAATACTGGTGTGTGCTTATTGACTATGCCATAAGGGCAGATGCAGTTGGCTGTGCATTTGCCATTCAATTATATCACACACACCCATTTAATAGTGCTTGTTCAGCATGGATGTCCTTTGCCAAAAAAAGTTCCTGGGTTGTTTTTCCCCTTCTCTTGATGAAGGCAGGCATGCATATCATACACTGAGAGGAACCAGAACAGTTGTCATTTCCAATTAGTGTTCCCAGATTACATTCCCAACAGTATTCCAATTCAACTGGCTTTAACTCCCTCTATTAATGGGGTCATGACCATTGGACATTAAGTTGTCACAACCCTGGTATTGTTAGGTTCATTGTATATCTTTGTCCATTTGCTTTTTTAAAAAAAGATTAACCTTTTGGTGACTTCAGTATAAAGCCTTACTCTCTAAATCTCTCTAAAGCCTGAATCTCTTTTATAGCTGGGAGTGGAAATAAGTGTTTTAAAGAATTTGGCATCTTTACCTTTGTGCCCCTCCATCAGTAAAGACAGCCACCTGACGAGAAACCTCTCAGGTTCCACTTCCTGATTTGGGCTGGATTAGCTCATTTTAGTGGAAGATTCAATCTGATTTTCCTTGGCATCCAAGTTTGGAAAAGAACATTTTAGCCACACTGACTTCTCCTGACTCTTATTCAGTGACTGTTAGAAAATACACATCTATAGTTATTGTGGTCCTGTACCCCTCTCCTGAAGTTGCTGATTTTCACTGGGCATTCTGACACAACTACTGGGTACCATCTGGTAGCCTCCTGACTCTGGTTGGCGAATGGGTCCATTAGTACTGTGTGCCCTAGAATAATGCAGTGTCCTTGGGTCAGGTTGTATAAATAATAGTTGCCCTCTGGTGCATGTCATGCCATCCTTTCCCTCCCAAGTCCTATGCTCCTGAGGACTTGGCCTCAGTTTGGTATAGTTCTAAGGGTTCCTGGCACAAGAGACATTTAGTTCATACATCAGCCTAGATAATATATGGCAGCAAGATATTTGACTGTTGGAAGGGCTTGACACATACTGAACCCATACTACTCCAATATCCACACGTACACTTTTACCATGGGAGTCAGGCTGGAACTGAACGATCCCTGGCGCTGTGAGTGTAACAAGCATTCTAAGGCAGAGTATTATAAAACAAATATATAAACCACATGAGGAGATATTAAGTCACATGACCAAAAGGTTGGTCAAAGCGGTCAATTCTAGAGAGTATCTATTGAAGCCACTTTTAAGAAAGCCAACTGTAGCATCTTTACTGTTGCTGAAGTTGAGATCAGCTAACTCAGCAAGGTCAAAACAAACTTGGGACTGCCTGGCCTTTATCAGGAAAACTCACACAGAGCTTTTAACTAGTTGTTGAATCCTCATAGGAATGGATGCCCTTTGAAGATGGGCATGTTTTCTGTCACGTGATATTGGCCAAAAGGATCTTCTGTGAAGTCAAGCACACACCACTCTCAAAGTTCAAAGGAGATGTGAGGGGCAAGGTTTTTACACAGAGTGGTACGTGTCTAGAATGCACTGCCAGGGGTGTGGTGGATGCAGATATGATAGGGGCGTTTAAGGAGCTTTTGCATAAGCACATGAATATGCAAGGAATAGGAGGATACGGACCAAGGGTAGGCAAAAGGGATCAGTTTAAATTTGGCATCATGTCGACACAACATCGTGGGCCGAAGGGCCTGTTCCTGTGCTGTACTGTTCAATGTTCTGTGTTCTATAACATGGATCATTGGGAGCCCAGGCAGCTTACATAAAACAATGAGGTGCGCACAGCATGAAGGCTCCATAATGCATAAAGCTTGGGACTTGTAAAATAAACGACTGTGTGGACTGACGACCCTACTGCTGTAACTGAAAACTTTGTAAAGCTGGAAGTAGAATGGAAAAATTGTTAAATCTGAGAGCTTTATAATGTGTGACATGTCTTAACAATGCAAGAGTTGGAGATGAGCGCCTGATTATGATGAAGTTGTTCATCAGAAATTATATCTCAAGAGATTCTTGCGCCTAGGGTGGGATGTTTAACTATAGTGTTACAACTAGGACTTTTAGTAATTGAAATTAAGTGTATAAATCTTGAACAATTTCTATACTAATAAAAACTGCAGCTGTACTATTAACATTCACTAACCTTCCATCTGCCCTGCCTCTGCGTTGCTAATAAAAGTTTCAATACTTAGGTTTTGTTTCCTGTGCCTAAAGAAGGATTATAAAAAGGGTGCAGAAATATTCGGCAAATACATAATTTGAAGCTATTTTGGGCCCTTGAATGGGCACAGAACTCACACTCTTGAGGAAAGAAGGAGAAATAAGAGTAAAACACTCTCTCCCTCCTCCTTCATAGAGTGGGCCCCAAATGTGGTGAGACATTGTGCATTGGGGATTGTGCCTTCAGCTGCCTGGGCCCTGAGCTCTGGAATTTCCTCCCTAAACACCTCTGCCCCTGTACCTCAGTTTCTTCCTTATAGATACTCCCTAGAATTGATCTCTTTGACCAACCTTTTGGTCATGTGACTTAATATCTCCTCATGTGGTTTATATATTTGTTTTATAATACTCTGCCTTAGAATGCTTGTTACACTCACAGCGCCAGGGACCCGGGTTCAGTTCCAGCCTTGGGAGTTTGCACGTTTCCCCCCCCGTCCCCCCCGTCCCCCCCATGTCTTTGTGGGTTTCCTCTGGGTGCTCCAGTTACCTCCCACAGTCCAAATATGTGCACATTAGGTGGATTAGCCATGCTCAATTGCCCCTTAGTGTCCCAAGATATGCAGGTTATGGGGATTAATGGGGTAAATACATGGGGTTGGGGATAGGGCCTGGTTCAGATGCTCTGTTGGAGAGTCGGTGTAGACTCGATGGGCCAAATGGCTCCTTTCTGCGCTCGATGGGCTGAATGGCCCCTTTCTGCACTGTAGGGATTCTCTATGACTGTAAAGGTTCTGTACATGTTGTTACACCCTCCAACATCTACACTCAGATATGGTGATACACTCTGTCTGCTACCTCACACAGTGAGTCCTAACATAACCCCTCGTAAATGGGAACCTATAGTTCCTATTTTTCCTGGGCATGGACCATAAAATAGGAACCACACAGGGTCAATGAGATCGTCTGGTGAGCTAAAATCATGATACTTAAATACCGTCTGGATAAAGATAATTTCTGTATCATTAAAACTGAACATCATCTGTACAGGCATGACGAGAAATGCATGATAGCCTTTCTCAGACAGGTGATTTTGTAGACTCAGGTCTTCAGGCAGTGAGATTGTAGTGTTGGCTCATGATGATGTGTTAATTTGGTAATTATGGTACCTTAGGCAATACAGAAAGAGCTGTTGTTTGCAGACTCAATTCCTCACTGTGTCTGTGAGTGATGATATTGCATCTGCCTTATGTGAAGGATAAGAGAGACAGAGTCTCACTGTGTCTGACTGGTGATATTGGAGCCTTATGTGTGAGAGAGGAATGTTTCACTGTGTCTGTTGAGGCCGCTCTATGAGAAGGAGCAGGAAGAGAATGCCTCACCTTGTTTGCAGCAGCTAAAAAAAGTGGAAAGATTTATATTTGTCAGTTATTATCTGTGAAGGTTAATTTCAGCATTGTTACAACGTTGCAGGTAGGATCAGTTGCTTTTTTATCCCCTTAGTTGGTATCAGCAACAGGCATCTTACTGCATAACTGCCCAAGAAATGTCCAATCAGTCTTTTTTGTTGAAGTGATGACAGCAGACAATCAAATCCAATCAAAATTTCCCCATTGTGTTGAAACATTTCATCAAGCTGTAATTGGGAATGCCATGTGTTAGTAAACTGCATGCATTCCATGCTTATTACTTCAAAAAGAAGATGGCTTGCACCAACGTAATACATTATCATTTCACAAAGTGCTTCTCAGAAATGATTTAATTTTGAAACACAGTAGCTGTTCTCAGAAAAGTGGCAGTAATTTTGCCTGCAGCAAGATCGCAGAGAATGCATTGAGAGGATGAATCAATAAACCTGCTGTTAATTGAGAAAGGTAAGTTGGGTGGGGCATCAGATCTGAACAGGCAGTTCTGCGGTTTATGTGTCTTATCAAAATGATGATACCTCCAACAATCCCTGCATTCCTTTAGTATTGCGTAGGAATCACAGCCCGGAGTTGCATTTGAACCAGGAGCAGAGATGTGGAATCTCAGATTGGAGTCAACAATCCGAATCTGGTTCACAAATGTCTTTTAAGAAAGGAAATCCTTACCTGGCCTGGCCTATTGCAGACCCACTGCAATGTGGTTGACTCTTAGAACCTCTCTGAAATGGCCCAGCAAGCCATTTAGTTGTAGGTAACTGCTACAAAGTCTACAAAAAGGAATGAATCCGGAAAGCTCACCCAGGCATCGGAAACAATGATGGCAAACTCAACCCTACAAAGTCCTCCTTCTGAACGACAGGGGGCTTGTGCCAAAATTGGGAGAGCTGTCCCACAGGCTATTCAAGCAACACCCTGACATAGTCATACTCATGGAAACATACTTTACAGACATGTCCCAGCTATTACCATCATCATCCCTGGATATGTCTTGCTCCACCAACAAGACAGATGAGTCAGAGGTGGCAGGCAGCACAGTAGTATACAGTTAGGAGAGAGATGCACCGGTAGTTCTCAACATTGACACTGTGCCCCGTGAAGTCACAAGGCATTGCCAATTAGCATAACGATTATGGTACTGGTTTAGTAATCTCGAGACTTGCACTAATGATCTAGAGACATGAGTTTAAATTCCACACGGTAGCAGGGGAATATAATTTCAATTAATGAAATAAATCTAGAATAAAAATCTTGGACCGGTAAAGGTGATCATGAAGCTATTGGATTGTTGTTACAAATCCATCTAGTTCACTAAATGTCCGTTAGAAAAAGAAATCGGTTGGTGTATACGTTCTTCTAGACTCTCAGCAATGTGGTTGATCCTGAACTGCTCTTCGAAGTGGTCTAGCAAGCCGCTCAGTTGCATTCAAGAATGCGGCTCACCACCATCACCTCGGGTATGAATTTATTCATGGATAAATTAAAAAATATATAGATGCAAATTGTTATACTGCTTTGAAATCCCAGGCCAGCATGGTATTGGAACCAGGATTACTGCACTGAACCTACAGACTAGATGGAGTTTGAACTAAGTGTAGTTCAGTTGGTAGCGCTCTTGCCTCTGAGTCAGAAAGTTGATTCTATAGATTATGGAGGGTACACAGCAATGTGTTTATTAAATTCCATGATTGAAGAAGAACTCTGTTATAAATGTGATAAATCTCACAAATGATTAAGCACTAATTAATAGCCTGATCCCAAGCATGTAAAGGTGATGAAAAGCTTTGATTATTCTCCATTCATTTTCATTTTGTTAATTTTGCTCAACACTTTCATATTTCGTCAACATACATAGTGGTTTTAAAGCTACTAAAGATTGCAGAGTGCTATAGAAAGAGTGCAACAACGGTCAACTGCTAGGAGAAAGTTTGAATAAAGACAACTGAAGTTGGAATTGAAGTGTCGGGGAGAGGTGACTAAGGTGGAGTCGAATAATCAGGAAGAGGTGATTGAAAGTGGAGTCAGAGTTGTTGGGAGGTAATTGAAGGTTCAAGCCTCTCCTGAATTAATACATTTATTCTAGCTGAGATACTCCCATTGGACCCTTTGGTAAATTACCTAAGTGTTTTTCAGTGAGCCTGGTTAATTTGTTTAACTGTTTAGAACATCACAGCCAAATAAATCCTATTGTCTACACACACATTTTCCGAATGCATATTTACTGGATAGCCATTTTGGCTGATTTTGCTATTCTCCCTCCGATCAAAGTTACTGATGCAATTGTGGTACCCATAATGATGCCCTGGTTGAGATCTGTGTATGATGTGGAAATGCTGGTGTTGGACTGGGATAAACACAGTAAGGAGTCTAACAACACCAGGTTAAAGTCCAACAGGTTTATTTGGTAGCAAACGCCACTAGCTTTCGGAGTGCTGCTCCTTCGTCAGATGGAGTGGAAATCTGAGATCTGTGTATCCAGCATCGGGCCTTGCTGGTCTGTATGGGTCACCTCTACATTGTTCTTTCTAACAAACTACTGGGAAGTCAGAATATTGAATTACCTGGAGCCAGGAAAATTTGGAGTACCTCCACACACAGTCCAAAAAGAAACAAAACAATTAGAAAAAAGCAGGAACGTGTTGGTTTTAAATTTCATTCCTTCCAGATTCCAGAAAGTGAGAAAAGAATGTCAAAGAAGGCAAGCTGTAATCGTTATCCTAGGAAATGCTTCTTTAACAGCGTTGAAACTGTGACTTGCCATTTTCAATTGCATGAAAGCAAGATACACTTAACTGTGCAAGCAGGAGTTCCAGTGTATGAGGGACCTCTGGCCTCTTTAGTGTTTTTAATTCTGGGCTGGTCTGTCTGCGTGAATGAAGATGTATTTTCAGTGTTGTTGACGCTGATTGTTGGGAGAGCTTGCCAAAAGGAGTGAAACAGTAGCTGGGAACAGACAGCGTGCCTCCAGGCTTGAGACTGGTCTGGCTCCACAATTTGTAAACATAACCCTCAGCCCCATCAGGCAGGCATGCAATTCATCTGATCAACAGGCAGGAAGTTCTGGATTTTTTTGTATGTAAATTGAGCCATTTGTGCCTGAAAGCAGTCTTTAGGTTTTATTGAGCTTGTTTAAAGAGGTGAAAATCACTAGATTGATGGGATAGTCTGAAAAAACATGCATAGGTGAGAGCTGTTTACTTGTGTTGAGGTGAATGTCACAACTGACCCCAGACAAATGCATATCCAGCCCAAATATTTTTTGTTATTGTCATCTTACACTAATTGTAGAGAAAATTGTTTCCTTACATCATAGAATCTGCAGTGCAGAAGGAGGCCATTTGGCCCATCGAGCCTGCACCAACGACAATTCCACCAGGTCCCATCCCCGCAACCCCACATGTTTAGCCTCCTAATCCCCCTGACACTAAGCCAATCAACTTAACCCACACATCTTTGGACTCTGGGAGGAAACCGGAACACCCGAAGGAAACCTATGCAGACATGGGGAGAATGTGCAAACTCCACATAGTGACCCGAGGCTAGTATTGAACTCCGGTCCCTGGCGCTGTGAGGCCACTGTGCCACCATGCCACCCTTAGGTTCCAAAGAATTCTGAACTCAGGCTAAAGCTTATATCAACCAATCACTCCTCAGTGAAACCATCAGGGTAGAATGCCAACAGATCAAATCATTTCCCATCCACATTGGTTGTACAAAGTTTATTTTTCAAACTTAAGTGGATCGAATTATTTTCCATTCAGAGCACTTGAGTTGAACTACAATGCATTAACTATTCCTCATTTGGAAAGAAAAGAAATACTTGCATTTGCACATAGCTCATTTCAGGACATCCAAAGCAGTTCACAGTCAATGAAGTGCAATTAAAATATAGCCAGTTTAGTAGTATAGGAATTGTGCTGTCAATTTGCATAGCAAGGTCCCACAAATAGCAATGTGATAATGACCAGGCTACCTCTTGGTTGGTGATACGAGAGGGATGAATATTGGCTCGGACTCTATGGAGAACTCCTCTAGCCCCCTTTCTATCTTTTTGTTGATGATTGCTTCCATCATTTTGTCGATGGTGTAGAAGTGATCCTCTCAGCAGTAATTGTTAGGATTAGATTTCATTGGTTTGTTTGATTTTGTGGATGGGATAAATCTGTGAAATGATCTACATTATTGCATGATAATGGCAAAAAAGCCAGTGGAATACCTTGACTAAAGGGGTGCCATGTGTTTGTATTGAGATTAAGTTATTGCAGTTATTCCCAGTTTTCTCCTCATCTCTCTTGAAAGTGCTGACTCTTGCACAATACCTTACCCTATCCTCACGTGAGATTTCTAGCATTTACCAGTTTATCGCCCACTGACAGCCTTCTAGGATTTCCTCCATGTGACCTTTTGTTGTATTTGATATTGGGACACTAGCTTTTGAAGGAGCATCCGAAATAAGGTAGGTGAACTTGGAGCGTGGATTGGTACTTGGGACTACGATGTTGTGGCCATTATGGAGACATGGTTAGAACAGGGACAGGAATGGTTGTTGGAAGTTCCGGGGTATAGATGTTTCAGTAAGAGTAGAGAAGGTGGTAAAAGAGGTGGAGGAGTAGCATTGTTGATCAAGGATAGTTTAACGGCTGCAGAAAGGCAGTTCGAGGGGGATCTGCCCACTGAGGTAATATGAGCTGAAGTTAGAAATAGGAAAGGAGCAGTCATGTTGTTAGGAGTTGTCTATAGGCCCCCAAATAGTAATAGAGATGTGGGGGAAGAAATTGCAAAGCAGATTATGGGTAGGTGTGGAGGTCACAGGGTAGTTGTCATGGGTGACTTTAACTTTCCAGATATTGATTGGAACCTTTATAGGTCGGATGGGGCAGTTTTTGTACAGTGTGTGCAGGAGGGTTTCCTGACACAATATGTGGATAGGCCGACAAGAGGTGGGGCCACATTGGATTTGGTACTGGGAAATGAACCAGGCCAAGTGTTAGATTTGGTTGTGGGAGAGCACTTTGGAGATAGGGACCACAATTCGGTGTCTTTCGTTATTGCAATGGAGAGGGATAGGACCGTACGGCAGGGCAAGGTTTATAATTGGGGGAGGGGTAATTATGATGCGATTAGGCAAGAATTAGGGATCATAAGATGGGAACAGAAACTGTCAGGGAAACGCACAAATGAAAAGTGAAGCTTGTTCAAGGAACAAATACTGCGTGTCCTTGATAGGTATGTCCCTGTCAGGCAGGGAGGAAATGGCCGAGTGAGGGAACCATGGTTCACAAAAGAGGTTGAATGTCTTGTCAAGAGGAAGAAGGAAGCGTATGTAAGGATGAGAAAACAAGGTTCAGTTGGGTCCATTGAGGGTTACAAGTTAGCAAGGAATGAGCTGAAAAAAGGGCTTAGGAGAGCTAGGAGGGGGCATGAGAAGTCCTTGGCGGGTCGGATCAAGGAAAACACCAAGGCTTTTTACTCTTATGTGAGGAATAAAAGAATGACCAGGGTGAGGTTAGGGCCGATCAAGGACAGTAGTGGGAACTTGTGCATGGAGTCAGAAGAGATAGGAGAGGCGATGAATGAATACTTTTCTTCAGTGTTCACCAAGGAGAGGGGCCATGTTTTTGAGGATGAGTGTATGATACAGGCTGATAGGCTGGAGAAGGCAGATGTTCTGAGGGAAGATGTATTAGCAATTTTGAAAAACCTGAAGGTCGATAAGTCCCCTGGGCCAGATGAGATATATCCTAGGATTCTTTGGGAGGCATGGGATGAGATTGCAGAGCCTTTGGCTTTGATCTTTGGGTCCTCACTGTCCACGGGAATAGTGCCAGAGGACTGGAGAGTGGCGAATGTTGTTCCCCTGTTCAAGAAAGGAAATAGGAATGACCCAGATAATTATAGGCCGGTTCGTCTTACTTCGGTGGTCGGTAAGTTAATGGAAAAGGTCCTGAGGGATAGGATTTACGACCATTTAGAAAGGTGCAGCTTAATCCGGGATAGTCATCACGGATTCGTGAAGGGTAAGTCTTGCCTCACGAATTTGATTGAATTTTTTGAGGAGGTAACTGAGTGTGTCGATGAAGGTAGAGCAGTTGATGTTAATTATAGGCCGGTTCGTCTTACTTCGGTGGTCGGTAAGTTAATGGAAAAGGTCCTGAGGGATAGGATTTACGACCATTTAGAAAGGTGCAGCTTAATCCGGGATAGTCAACACGGATTCGTGAAGGGTAAGTCTTGCCTCACGAATTTGATTGAATTTTTTGAGGAGGTAACTGAGTGTGTCGATGAAGGTAGAGCAGTTGATGTCATATACATGGATTTTAGTAAGGCGTTTGATAAGGTCCCCCATGGTAGGCTCATGAAGAAAGTAAGGAGGTGTGGGATAGAGGGAAACTTGGCCGATTGGATAAGTAACTCGCTATCTCATAGAAGACAGAGGGTGGTGGTGGATGGAAAATGTTCAGACTGGAGACCAGTTACCAGCGGTGTACCACAAGGATCAGTGCTGGGTCCTCTGCTATTTGTGATTTTTATAAATGACTTGGAGGAGGGGGCTGAAGGGTGGGTCAGTAAATTTGCGGATGACACCAAGATTGGTGGAGTAGTGGATGAGGTGGAGGGCTGTTGTAGGCTGCAAAGAGACATTGATAGGATGCAGAACTGGGCCGAAAAATGGCAGATGGAGTTTAACCCTGATAAGTGCGAGGTGATTCATTTTGGTAGGACAAATTTGAATGCGGATTACAGGGTCAAAGGTAGGGTTCTGAGGAATGTGGAGGAACAGAGAGATCTTGGGGTTCATATCCACAGATCTCTGAAGGTTGCCACTCAAGTGGATAGAGCTGTGAAGAAGGCCTAAAGTGTGTTAGCGTTTATTAACAGGGGGTTTGAGTTTAAGAGCCATGGGGTTATGCTGCAACTGTATAGGACCTTGGTGAGACCTCATTTGGACTATTGTGTGCAGTTCTAGTCACCTCACTATAAGAAGGATGTGGAAGCACTGGAAAGAGTGCAAAGGATATTTACCAGGATGCTGCCAGGTTTGGAGGGTAGGTCTTATGAGGAAAGGTTGAGGGAGCTAGGGCTTTTCTCTTTAGAGCGGAGGAGGTTGAGAGGCAACTTAATAGAGGTTTATAAGATGATGAGGGGGATAGATAGAGTGGATGTTCAGAGACTATTTCCTCGGGTGGATGTAGCTGTTACTAGGGGGCATAACTATAAGATTCGTGGTGGAAGATATAGGAGGAATGTACGAGGTAGGCTCTTTACTCAGGGAGTGGTTGGGGTGTGGAATGGACTGCCTGCTGTGATAGTGGAGTTGGACACTTTAGGAACTTTCAAGCGGTTATTGGATAGGCACATGGAGCACACGCGAATGATGGGGAGTGGGATAGCTTGATCTTGGTTTCGGAAAAGTTTCGGCACAACATCGTGGGCCGAAGGGCCTGTACTGTGCTGTTCTGTTCTATGTTCTATGTTTATTGGAAGCTGGGCTTGAAAACAGACATTTGTGTATCTACAGTTCAGTGCCAAACCTGATTGGCTTGCAGAGAGCAAGCAGCTGTTGCTGAAACTCTGCAACTCCAAATGAAAATTTTGCACAACCACTACTGTATAACACTGGAGTGCAGTACTGCCTGCACAGGTCAGGTCTGTCCCTGTGTAACACTGAGGTGCAGTACTGGTGGGTTCAGGTCTCACTAGTACTGTGGTATAATAGTGTAAGAAGTTTAACAACACCAGGTTAAAGTCCAACAGGTTTATTTGGTAGCAAAAGCCACAAGCTATCGGAGCCTTAAGCCCCTTCTTCAGGTGAGTGGGAATTCAAGGCTCCGAAAGCTTGTAGCTTTTGTTACCAAATATACCTCTTGGACTTTAACCTGGTGTTGTTAGATTTCTTACTGTGTTTACCCCAGTCCAACGTCGGCATCTCCACATCACGTATAATAGTGTGACAGATATATACAGGTCTGCCACTGTAAAACTGTGGTACAGTACTGATGGATATAGATCTGTCACTGTGTAACACCGGCATACAATCCTAATGGGTACAAGTCTGTCACTGTCTTAAAGGTTGTTTCTCCAAGGAGCCCCACATGAAATCATGGAGGGTAGTGATCAAGCAAGGGAACCCTGTGTTTTTTTTCTCCTCCTTACCCCATTTGAAGTCTTGTCCAGTTGAGAGTAGCACAGACTTCTTGTTACTATGGCTTAATGATAGAGCCTGGACTGTGCCTTTCTCCCTGGGCTGGTGAAGTGGAGGGGGAAGGGGAGGAGGTTGTTAGTGAGGAAGAGGGAGGAAGGAAATTGAGTATGATCAATGTAAAACAAGATTAAAGTAAGGTCAATTCCAGAAAATAAATAGAAAGCTAGCAAATAAAGAATGTCGAATGTTGTTATCAGATATAATATGGTACCACAGAAGTTTCCGGTGAAGGGTTTAGCTTGGGCACTTTATATATACATAGTTTAGAATCAGCAACTGTTCTTGTGGAGAATTTCATTGTGTTAGATGACCAACATTTTTTCTGCCAGATACAGATCATTTTCCAACTATTGAAGTCATAGTCTGAGCTGTAAGTGGTGGCTCCAGTCAACCATGGTCCCATGACTAGGAAATGGCAGCTTATACATAGTAAAAGCCACATCAAAGAAGCCATGCATTTTAATTGAGCACAAAAGGGAACCTTGTTTTTCACTTGCCTCTCCAACTTTATATTCTATTTTTATCAATTTTCTTTGCTTCTCCCATCCCTATACTAAGGTTTCCAATATAGTACCCTGCGCAACCCTATAAATGCTCATTCTTCATGTATGAACCAATTTCTTCAGTGTTGGCAGGCTATTGAGTCATAAGTGCATCATAATCAGACTTGATCCTGTACTTAGCCTGACATCCACAGAAGCATATTTTCTAGCAATGCTCACCGGTTAATGATCAGGAACAATAGCCTTTAATGATTCTTTTTCCCCTCCTTTGCCTCAGGGATAATAGGAAAATTATAGTGCTTCTATGGTCTGGAGAACTGTCAACTAACTCGGTACAAATTAAAACTTAAATTTGAGTCTTCCATCTGATATCAAGCTAACTGGCTCCTGAAAAATACAACTAAGTTGGACACAATATGCGTGTTGCCTACTCCTTGTTGCAAAGATGAATGGGTTCCTTTAAACATTCAGCAAGCTCGAAAAAAATCTTTAAATCACAATTACTTTGTCTATCTAAAGTCACATGAAAAAAATCTCCCAAATTGTTGCAGAGAACAAAGGTTCACACTGGTGAAAGTCTAATTTAGGGCTAATGTTAGGAAATTGGTCTTTGAACAAGGAATCACTTTTGTTCATGGACAAGTCATCAGCTTTGAATTGTTCCATACAGTGCCTTCACTCAGTTTCCATCTATTGATTTAGCCAAATCCTGGACGACTGATAGGTGAAACCAGAGGAAGGTATTGGCGGTCCTTCCATCAGTAATATGGAGAAACACCTGTCTTCAAACGCACAGGTCTATAAAAGTCGAGTGGGTAGAGGAAGTTGATCAGATGTTGACTTCAAATAAACCTTTGATGATAATAAGGAACTATGTCTTGTACATCCAGCACAATTTACCGCATGGTATTATGGGGCACTTGCGCATTGAATGAAGCACAAGATATCAATGACATTCTGCCATGTCTCCAGTTATCACCGAATAGACTTCGGCACTGGAGCATAGAGTGTGCAATCAAGATCACAAAACAGATTTATACACCCATCTTTCTCATTCTAATCATGTGCAGTTTAAGAACATAAGAAATAGGAGCAGGAGTAGGCCATCTAGCCCCTCGAGCCTGCCCCGCCATTCAATAAGATCATGGCTGATCTGATAGTGGTTTAGTTCCACTTACCCGCCCGCTCCCCATAACCCTTAATTCCCTTATTGATCAGAAATCTATCTACCTGTGACTTAAACATATTTAACGAGGTAGCCTCCACTGCTTCAATGGGCAGAGAATTCCAGAGATTCACAACCCTCTGAGAGAAGAAGTTCCTCCTCAACTCTGTTCTAAACTGACTCCCCCTTATTTTGAGGTTGTGTCCTCTAGTTCTTGTTTCCTTTCCAAGTGGAAAGAATTTCTCTGCCTCTACCCTGTCTAGCCCCTTCATTATCTTATATGTCTCTATAAGATCTCCCCTCAGCCTTCTAAACTCCAATGAGTACAGGCCCAATCTACTCAATCTCTTCTCATAAGCTAACCCCCTCATCTCCGGTATCAACCTGGTGAACCTTCTCTGTACTCCCTCCAAGGCCAATATATCCTTCCGCAAATAAGGGAACCAAAATTGCACACAGTACTCGAGTTGCGGCCTCACCAATACCTTGTACAATTGCAGCAAGACCTCCCTGCTTTTATACTCCATCCCCTTCGCGATAAAGGCCAACATTCCATTTGCCTTCTTGATCACCTGCTGCACCTGCAAACTGAGTTTTTGCGATTCATGCACAAGGACCCCCAGGTCCCTCTGCACAGTAGCGTGTTGTAATTTTTCACCATTTAAATAATAGTCCATTTTACTATTATTCCTTCCAAAGTGGATAACCTCACACTTGTCAACGTTATACTCCATCTGCCAGATCCTCGCCCACTCACTTAGCCTATCCAAATCTCTCTGCAGACTTTCTGCATCCTCCACGCAATTTGCTTTCCCACTCATCTTTGTGTCATCCGCAAACTTTGTTACCCTACACTCGGTCCCCTCCTTCAGATCGTCTATGTATATGGTAAACAGTTGAGGCCCCAGCACCGATCCCTGTGGCACGCCACGAGTCACCAACTGCCAACCAGAAAAGCACCCATTTATTCCAACTCTCTGCTTCCTGTTAGATAGCCAATTCTCAATCCACGCTAACACTTTACCCCCAACTCCGTGTACCTTAATCTTCTGCAGCAACCTTTTGTGAGGCACCTTATCGAACGCCTTCTGGAAATCCAAAAGCACCACATCCACCGGTTCCCGTCTGTCAACTGCACTCGTTACATCTTCATAAAAATCCAGTAAATTCGTCAAACACGACTTTCCCTTCATGCATCCGTGCTGCGTCTGCTTGATTGGACCATTTTTTTCCAGGTGTCCTGCTATTTCTTCTTTAATGATGGATTCCAGCAATTTCCCAACTACGGACGTTAAGCTAACCGGCCTGTAGTTACCCGCCTTTTGTCTACCTCCTTTTTTAAACAGTGGCGTCACATTAGCTGTTTTCCAATCAGCCGGCACTTCCCCAGAGTCCAGCGAATTTTGATAAATTACAACCAACGCATCTGCTATTACTTCTACCATTTCTTTCAGTTCCCTGGGATGCATTCCATCCGGGCCCAGGGACTTGTCTACCTTTAGTCCCATTAGCCTACCAAGCACTACCTCTTTCGTCATAGCAATCGTTTTAAGGACCTCACCCCCTACAGCCCCACGACCGTCAATTTTCGGTAAGCTATTTGTGTCCTCTACCGTGAAGACCGACACAAAAAACTTGTTTAAGGCCTCGGCCATTTCCTCATTTCCCATTATTAAATCTCCCTTCTCGTCTTCTAAGGGTCCAACATTTACTTTAGCTACTCTTTTCCTTTTTATATATTTGTAAAAACCTTTACTATCAGTTTTTATATTTTGTGCTATACTTGTTTATACCAAAATATTCTGTCTATCAGGACTTACTAAAGCCCTTGTGCACTTCCAGTGAGAACCTTCATAACAGCTTGACCATAAAAGACATCGTCCTGATGTTAGGTTAGTATAAGGGTTATTCTGGGAATTGCCAATACTCCCGCCCTAATCCTGGTCCTGTATCTGAATGTGGAGATGCCGGCATTGGAATGGGGTAAACACAGTAAGAGTTTTAACAACAGCAGGTTAAAGTCCAACAGGTTTATTTGGTAGCAAATGCCATTAGCTTTCGGAGCGCTGCTCCTTTGTCAGATGGAGTGGATATCTGCTCTCAAACAGGGCATACAGAGACACAAAATCAAGTTACAGAATACTGATTAGAATGCGAATCTTTACAGCTAATCAGATCTTAAAGATACAGACAATGTGAGTGGAGGGAGCATTAGGCACAGGTTAAAGAAATGTGTATTGTCTCCAGACAGGACAGCCAGTGAGATTCTGCAAGTCCAGGAGGCAAGCTGTGGGGGTTACTGATAGTGTGACATGAACCCAAGATCCCGGTTTAGGCACACATGAGGACGGCCTAAATGGGGATCTTGGGTTTATGTCACATTATCGGTAACCCCCACAGCTTGCCCCCTGGACTTGCAGAATCTCACTGGCTGTCCTGTCTGGAGACAATACACATCTCTTTAACCTGTGCCTAATGCTCCCTCCACTCACAGTGTCTGTATCTTTAAGACCCGATGAGCTGTAAAGATTCGCATTCTAATTAGTATTCTGTAACTTGATTTTGTGTCTCTGTATGCCCTGTTTGAGAGCAGATATCCACTCCATCTGACGAAGGAGCAGCACTCCGAAAGCTAATGGCATTTGCTACCAAATAATCCTGTTGGGACTTTAACCTGCTGTTGTTAAAACTCTTACTACATGTATCTGAATTCAGAATTTACTGGCTCAGTGGTAGTTCTCTTGCATAGGCTCCAGTCCCACTCCAGAGACTTAAGTAAATAATCTAGTGCAGTAGTGCTACATTGTCAGATATGCTGTCTTTTGGCTGAAAAAAAATGTTTCCTCTTGGGTAGACTTTAAAGAGCTCGTGGTACAATTTGAAGAAGAGCAGGAGAATTTTCCTGGTATCCTGGTTAATATTTATTCCTCGAGCAGCACTAAAAAACTGATAGCCTGGTGATTATTTTAATGCAGTTTGTGGAGCCTTGCTGTGTGCAATTAGCTGCCCTTTTATAAAAGAAAATCATTCTTGGAGTGTGGGCACCATTGGCGTGTCTGGATTTTTTGCAGTTTGTCTGGTGAAAATGCTCCTCCCCGCGCTCTTACATAAGAGTTCCAGGATTTTGAACAATGACATATGTCCACGTCAAGGTGCTGTGAGATTTGGAGGGGAACTTTCCAATAGTGGTGTTTCCCATGGTCGTGCTGTTGTGTTGTCCTTCTAGATATTAGAGGTTGAAAGTTTGGACGTACTCCTGGAGAAATCTTGGGTCATTGCTGCAGTACATCCTGTAGATCTTATGCACTGTGGTTGTGGTGCATCTAAGGTAGAAGGAATGAATCTGCTGCTGATCAAGTGCTTTGTCCTCGATAAGTGTTGAGCTTCCTGAGGGTTCTTGGAGATCCATTAATCCGGCTAAGTGGACATTTCCTTGGTTTGTAGGTGGTGGAGCAAATTTCAGAAGTCACAACTGAGCCACTTGCTACTTGTGGTGATGCTGATGCATTGAATGTCAAAGAAAATGGTTAGACTCTCTCTTGTTGGTCATTGCCTGGCACCGTTATGACATGAGTGTTACTTGACATTTATAAGCTCTAGCCTAAATATTGTCCACCCTTTTTGCATATGAACATGAATTGCTTCATTATTTGTGGAATTGTTAATGAAATGCAACACTGCAATCATCAGTGTACAGTCCCATATCTGCCCATATGATAGGGAGATGTTAACTGAGAAAGCAGTTAAAAATAGTTCATCCAAGGACATTCCCCTGAGGAACTCGTACAATGATGTCCTAGGACTTAGATGATTGATCTCCATCAATCACAACCATCTTCCTTTGTGCCATCTATGACCAAGTGGAGAATTGTTGCCCTGATTCCTGTTGGCTTTGGCATTACTAAGGCTGTCTGGTGCCATATTTGGTCAAATGCTGCTTTGGTGGCAAAGATAATCATTCTCACCACAGCTCTGGAAATCAGCTCTGTGTCCATGTTTGGGCCAAGGCTGTATTGAGATCTGGAATCAAGTGTTTCTAATAGAACCCAAACGCAGCATTGGTGAGCATGTTGGTGAGTAAGTTTTCTAGCACTCTTGATAGCTCTTTCCATTGCTTTGCTGATGATTGAGAATAAGTTTATTGGACAGTAATTTAAATCAGTTTGCATCTTGAAGGGTGACTCTACCTCACTCATTTAGCTGTGGGTTTCAAATCAGTAGTTTTACTGCATCTGTTTCTGGTTATGAAGCAGAATCCTTCCTGTAGGAGAACCTATTTTTAAATTCCCAGCGCCAGATTTTCTTCTGTCCACTCATAAGTCTGTCACTTGTTAGGACACAGTTCTAATAGTGGCAGAAACCCCCCAGTGAAGGAGTTGATCATCATACTGGGCTTATATATTGTACACTGACAGATTATTATACTGTGGGTGATGTTACAGCTGCTATGTTCCACAGTGGTCAGGAAATAAGTCTCCACTGCTCTTTAGGAAGTTCAGTTACCTGAGAATAGCACAGGGAGCAGGACATGTTCTGCAGGTCCACATGACTCTGTTGCAGTGTCACCATTAACTGACCCACCAGGCCTGCTCTGAGTTTAATGGCAAATATATCAACGCTTGGAAACATAAGCTCATTTTATGAAGGAATACTACTTAGTTATTCGTAGGAAATACAGTAAAGTAAGAACCTGCATTTATATGTCACCTTTCATGATTTGTAATCTAAGAAGCATAACAACCAATTTGTGGCCAGACAGGTCTGGATCATCTGTTTAATTAACATTAAATTGAGTGATTAGTATTAGCTAGGACAGTTGGAGAACTATCCTGTCTCCTTTGAATAGTGTCACAGTTTTTAAACATCCCCCTGAGAGGGTAGACATGGCCTCAGTTTAACCTCATCTGAAAGGTGGCATTCCCTCATTTGAGCTATGGATTATGTAATAGAACACTCTATATATTAATGAACTGAATAAAGTAAACATTAATTTCCTACCAAAACAGTCTCCAAACAACATCAGAGACCAGAACAAATCCCACCACCATTCTTTCTCATGCTTCTGAAAGCCAGGTGTTGTGAAAAAAAACACGCAAAATATTTGAAGTGAACCAGAATTCCTAATTCTGCACTATGGACAATATAATCAAAGAAGCATTTACGTTTGCTGCAGTACCCCTGGCTGCAAATCCCATAAAGAACCTGCTGCTTTGTTCTTTCTTTCAGCATTGTTTGTAATAGCAAATGTAAAATATTACCTGTCAGGCATCCCAGGTTTAGTTCCTAATCTGTGATTAACATTAAAATGCTTTGGTTTTAGTGTGGTTTTCCTTACACAATTGTACACTTCACGTCAACAATGTAATATGGCAAATTTTTTCCCCCTCTTCAGTGATCAATGAGACACCTAGTGGTTGCAACCCTTGCTGCTTAAACAAGCTGATTCAATGCCAAAATGCACCTCAAATGCGGGCCTTCCAGCTGGGATGGCTTAGTGTCAATCAGGGATCTTTTTAATGTAAATCTGGCGTTGGATCTGAGAGGCATACTGTTAGCACTGTGAACCAGAGTTTAAAGTTTATTTATTAGTGTCACAAGTAAGCTTACATTAACATTGCAATGAAATTACTGTGAAAATCCCCTAGTCACTGCATTCCGGCGCCTGTTCTGGTACACTGAGGGAGAATTTACCATGGCCAATGCACCTAACCAGCACGTCTTCTGGACTGTGGGAGGAAACCGGAGCACCCGGAGGAAACTCACGCAGACACGGGGAGAACATGCAGACTCCACACAGACAGTGACCCAAGCCGGGAATCGAACCTGGGTCCCTAGCTCTGAGGCAGCAGTGCTAACCACTGGCCAACGAACTTGCCCTCGGATTTGCAAGGCATGTTGTTTTAATAACGGGCCAGACTAGTTGTTACCCTCGGTGAGATGTATATCATTTTATATGGCTGCAATTGGATCAATGTGATGTGCACGTGAAATGCTCATACTTTGTTCACTTGAAATATGAAGAAACAGTTGGTAGATTCTGATTTTCCGAAACTTTGGTGTGTTTAAAGCGAACACTTGAGTTATGTATCATTAGGGTGGAAGGGTAGATGGAGTTCTGTTACAACTGACAAACTGAATACAAGCCACTTTGGTTCAGCTAGTAGCACCCTGATTTGCTGTGCTGCATTGTCTTAAGTGATGATGTTCTTTGGAAACTCTGCTCCGGTCACCTGTTTGGATAGTTACAGTGGGAATCATTGAACCTAGGGCAGCACTATTCAAAGAAGAGCAGGCAGCCTTCATGGTATCCAGGAGAACATTCCCTTCTCAACCAACGCCACCAAAAACAATTCATCTCTTACTGCTGTTAGTGGAATTTTGTGATCTGAAAATGTCTGCTGTGCTATTACTGTTATTGTATTAGTATAAAATGTGATTCATGGGATGTTAAGTACTTTAGGACGTTTGAGAGCTGTTAGTAAGGTGCAAGGTTAACAAATGCAATTCTACTTTTCTTATTGGTACTTTAAAAAATTTTTTATATAGTATATTGGTACCAATCAACTAATTGAAGTGTGTAACAACACTGAAGTTTATCCTTCTGTGTTCTAGGTACTTGGAGACCACATTATAAGGAGGAGACTATTGTAATTGCTTTGGCATCGGTGTCTGTCGTAGCTGTCCTGATCGCAGCTTTCTTCTTTGGGTATAGAATGCTTGCAGGTGAGTGTCTGCAATTAAATTTGCCTTCATTCCTCCGAGTTTACAGATAATTCAAAGCTTTCACTCACCCACCTCTCCACCGAAAGCTGTGAGCATTAACAGTGATCTTTCCTTTCTGAGTTTCTTCTTCGCCTCCTACCTAGGCTCCATTCATCTGGTTTCTCACTGATTCCACAGGCACTGGCAATTGCCAATATTCTGCCCATGTAACCATGTTTCACACAAGTGTCAACAGATTTTATTTTTAATCAGTCTGTTGTCACAGCTGAGCTACATCCTGTCCTCATTCAAACCGTGTGTGCAAAGTATAAGCAGAAAAAGCTAGAAATTCTTGGCAGGTCTGTCAAGAAGCAGAAGTCACTCAGTTAATGTTTCAGGTCCAAGAACTTCCCTCAGGACTGGAAGATATTGCAGATGCACAGCATTTAAAAAAGATCGGAATAAGAGAAAGGAAGGAGAAAAGAAAAGACATATGGCCCCAAGCTCCCTGTCAGTTGCCATTTTAATTCTCTATGGCAGCATCCTTCACTGCGCCCCGTAGACAGTGACTTTTACTCTGGTACAATTGCCCTCCCATACTGCACCCAACTAACTTTTGCTATATGTAAACTGTGTCAGCAGGCTACTTGCTAGTTAAGGGTATCTCACCCTATGCCCACACACAGGAACTTTGCAGTGATAAATACTGGATAATGACCAAGAGCAGGAGATTCAGGAAATGTATTCCCTCCCTCTTCCTTGGCTAGGGTGGTTTGACCAATTGTACCACCCCCAACACTTAAAACACAAGGTGATTGAATATGAGACCTTTGTGTCTGCATGTCCTAGTGACACCTTTGGCATGCATTAATCCAGTGAGTCATTGGAAGAGTTTACTTTTTGAATGTAACAATAGCATATTGAATTAAATAAGAGTTACCACGTGGAAAGGTATCATTCAACCCAATCAGTTGTGTTGATTGTGAATAGTCCCAATCACATATACCCATCATTTTCTCCCTATTCCTTAAACCAATTTTCCTTCATACACCTATCCAATCTAATCTTGAATGTTGACAATTTCTGCTTCAACTGTGAACCCTCAGAGTGAATTCTACATATTCAAAACTGAGAGAGAAGCGGCTTTCTCCTGCCTTCTGTTTCAAATCTCTTCTATTTAATCTTAGATCTGTGATCTCTTATTCCAACCCCATCAGGGAAGGGTCTGCTTCGAACTACCCCCAAACTACGCTGCATATTGCCCCACCAATCTGTGATGTTCTGCGTTATAATGCATTTCCACATAGCAGACATGCTATGATTCTACGTTGTTCTCTCGCTAAAGTTTCATTATCCTCCAGTGTGGAGCCCGATACTAAACACAACATTCAGTAATTAAGGTCTGATTAAGGCTTTATAAAGGATCATTATTACCTTGTAATCTTTATATTCTATACCTCTTGTGATAAAATCTGCTTGATTAACCTGAGCTGTTGCCTTTAATGTCCCGTGAGTTTGTGGCCTCAAACCCCTTTGCTCTTCCATGGCAGAAGCCTCCTTCTGTTATGAGTAACAAAAATTCTGATGAAAGATTGGTGACCTTGAACCATGTACTCTGTTTCCCTCTCCACAAGCACTGGCTGATCTGCTGAATATTTCTAGCAAATTTGGATTTTATTTGGTTAAGAATATAACTGGATAACTGCTTTTTTAAAATAAATCACCTCACATTTACTGATTTTCAATTTTATCTGCCACATTTTAACCCATTCCCCCACTTCATTACTTTGAACTTCTGAAGAATTTAATTTACCCCCTATTTTGGCGTCATCTGCATATTGTTGCATCATTTCCTCCAGGCCTTATGTAAATTATTCTCCCAGTGAACAGAACCAATCATAGAATTGAATTGTGTGGAATGCTCAGAAAAGCTGTCCATTAATGAAAGAGTGGTGAGTTGAATAACAAGTAGTAAATGCATTTCACTAATATTCAAAATGAAAGCCTAGTTTTTGCTTAAGCACAAAGAAATATCTTGGGCCAAAATCAATGGTGAGAAAGAAGAACCACCTCCATCTTGCTACACTTCCATCTAGTGGTCAAATTACATATTCTGATCAAGAGCTGTGGTTTGAGACCAGCTAGATGTGGCATGGTTATCATATTAATTTAAAAAATTCTTTCATGGGAAGTAGGTGTCACTGACTAGGCCAGCATTTATTGCCCATCCCTAATTGTTCTTGAGAAGATGGTGGTGAGCCTTCTTGAACCACTGCGGTTCAACTGTGGTTCGACTAAGGGAGTTCCAGGATTTTGACCCAGTGAAGGAACAATGATATAATTCTAGGTTAGGATGATAGGTGGCTTGGAGGAGAACTTGCAGGTGGTAGTGCTTCCCTGCATCTGCTACCCTTGTCCATCTTGATGGTAAAGATTATGGGTTTGTCGATAGAGCCATGGTGAGGTCCAGCAGTACGTTTTGTAGATTGTACCCATTGCTGGAACTGTTTGTCAATGGTGGAGGAAGTGAATTTTGAAGGTGGTGGATGGGGTGCCAATCAAGCAGGCTGTTTTGACCTGGCTGGTGTCGAGCTTCTTGAGCGTTGCTGGAGTTTTAAGCATCCATCTCACTCCTGACCTGTGTCTTGTAGATGGTGAACAGGCTTTGGGAGTTGAGAGATGAGTTACTTGCTGCAGAATTTCCAGCCTCTGTCCTGCTCTTGTAGCCATAACTTAGCCATACAATTAAGAATGTGTCAGATTCAGGTTGTTGCCTATGATATTTGGCTTGCTTAAGTTGAGGAAGTAGGTTAAGGAGGTGAAATTGACCTGTTCATAGAACGAGTAGGTGCTGTGGTTGGTTTCTCTTGTCAGAACCCCCAAACAATGAGAAACTTATGACACCGGGAAATCAGCGAACTAAAGACCGGCTGGCCTAGCATCTGCTGTTGGGAAATTGCTAGTGTCTATCATTAAGGATAGAATTACTTGAAAATTTTCAGTTTGTCAGAGAGACAGCATGAATTTGTAAAGAGTAAGTCATGCTTGACAAAACTGATTTAACTTTTTTGAAGAGGTGACTAAAGTAGTACTCAAGGGAATGTCTATGGGTGTGATTTTGATGGAATAATGTTGTTTAAAGTCTTTCATAAGAGACTATTACTAAAATTGAAGCTCATGGAACTGAAGGCAAAGTATTGACCTGGTTGGGAAGTTGGATGAGTGGCGAAGACAGAGTGTAGGGATAATGGGTAGATACTCTTAACTGGCAGAATATGACACGTAGTATCTGACAGGGATCTGTGTTGAGGGCTCAATTATTCACCATATTTATTAACAACTGAGATGATGGAATAGAAATCCATATATCCAAATTGGCTGATGACACAAAGATAAATAGCATTTTAAGCAGTGTAGATAGAAACATAAAATTACAAAGAGATATTGATAGACTAACTGAATGGGCAAAACTGTAACAAATGGATTTCAATGTAGACAAATGTGAGGAGATCCAGTTTGGACCCAACGAGGATAGAAAGGGTACTTTATAAATGGTGCAAAGCTTAAAATAGTGGAAGTCTGGAGAGACTTTGGTATCCATCTACATAGATCATTAAAATGTCATAAACAGGTACAAAAAATTATCAAAAAACCTAAAGAGATACTTCAGCTATTAAAAGCCTTGGTTAGACTACAACTGTGGTACAGTGAGCACTTCTGGGCCCCACACCTTAGGAAGAATATATTGTAGGAATGTAAATTTATCAGAATGTTACCTGGACTCCACAGATTAAATTACAAAGAGAGATTACAAAAAAACAGGGTTATATTTCCTGGAATTCTAACAATGTTAAGGGGAACAAATCGGAGTAGACAAAGAGAAACTATTTCTGCTAGTTGTGGGGCTCTAGGAATAGGGGGCATAGTCTAAAAATTAGACATTGATCTTTCAGTTGTGAAATTAGGAAATACTTTTTCAACCAAAGGGTGCTGGTAGTTTGAAGTTCTGTTCTCCAAATGGCAGTTAAAGCCAACTGTTAATTGTTAGTTTTAAACATTAGCTGGATGGATTTTTGTTAACCAGGGGTACAGTATGAGGAAATTTGGGGCACTAACCGGTACATGGAGTTGGTTTGAAGGTCAGCCAACAAGGCAGTGAATGGCAGAACAGGTTCAAGGAGGTAAATGGCTGACTCCTATTCCTACGTTCTAATCCTTTGCATCTTTGGGATTTGCACAGGCCAACCAAGAAAATGACCAAACATGACAACTCTGGACAAGGTCTGAAGGTAAAGTCAGACACATGAAAACAAATTGTTCCAAGGGCTTTGCAGCATCAGTTCAATGTAAAAACAATATTCCTACACATTTATTTTGGGGATATTACTAGTAGCATAGACAAAGGAGAACCAGTGGATATGGGGTATTTGGATTTTCAAAAGGCTTTTAATATGGTCCCACACAGGAGATTAGTAAACAAAATTAGAACACATGGGATTGGGGGTAATATACTGCTATGGATTGAAAATTGGTTAACAGACAGAAAGTAGAGAAAAGGAGTAAACAAGCCTCTCTCAGGATGGCAAGCTGTCGCCAGTGGAGTCCTGCCACAAATACTGCATGGCTACAGCTGTTTGATAAGTATATAAATTATTTGGATATGGAGACCAAATGTAACATTTCCAACTTTGCTAAAGGCACAAAACTAGTTGGAAATGTGAGTTGTGAGAGGGATGCAACAAGGCTTCCAGGGGATTTGGTCAGGCTAGGTGAATGGACAAAAGCAAAGCAGATGAAATATAATGTGAAGAAGTGTAAAATTATCCACTTCGTCAGAAAAAAACAGGCAGATTATTATTTCTTAAATGGTGACGGGTTGGGATGATGTCCAAATGGACCTGAGTGTCCTTGTTCAGAAGTCACTAAAAGCTAGCAAACAGGTGCAGCAAACAATTAGAAAGCCAAATGGTATGTTGGCCTCCATTGCAAGGGGATTTGAATACAGGAGTAGCTGCAATTGTATGGCGCCTTGGTGAAACCTGCATCTGGAGTATGTGTTTTTGATCTCCTTATCTAAAGAAGGATGTATTTACCAAGAATGAGTACAATTGAAGTTCACCAGATGAATTCCTGGGGTGGCAGAATTGTCTTATGTGGAGAGATTGGAGAAACTGGGCCTGTATTCTCTAAACTTTTGAAGAATGAGAAATTATCTCACTGAAACTAAGTTCTTATCGGGCATGACAGGGTAGATGTGAATAGGATGTTTTTCTTGGCTGCTGAGTGTAGAACCCACATTGTCTGTACCTTTAAGACCTGGCTGGCTGTAGGATTCGCATTCTAATCAGTATTCTGTAACTTGATTTTGTGATTCTGTGCACTGTTTGAGAGCACATTTCCACTCCATCTGACGAAGGAGCAGTGCTCCGAAAGCTTATGGTATTTGCTACCAAATAAACCTGTTGGACTTTAACCTGGTGTTGTGAGACTTCTTACCGAGTGTAGAACCAGCAGACAGAGTCTCAGAATAGGCCATTCAAGACTGAGATGAGGAGGGAATTCTTTCCTCAGAAGGTGGTGAATCTTTGGAATTCTCTATCCCAGAGAAATGTGGAAGTTCAGTCATTGAGCATGCTCAAGACAGAAATCGAGAGGTTACTGGATACCAATGACATTAAGGGATGTGGGGATAATGAAAAAAATAACACAGAGGTAAAAGATCAGCCATGATCTGTTTGAATGGTGGAGCAGTTGCATTGGGCCCAGTGGCCTACTCCAGCTCTGATTTTATGGGTGGAATTTTACAAGATTTTTAAAAAGTGCCCAGCCAGCGTGAAAGTGAGAGTTGTTGTTCTGTTTTTCGGCTCCCAATTTTAGGCATTTGGTCTTTGAAAATATGGCCTAGACCATTTCTAGGTTCTAGAGGCAGTGGGCGGAGCCTAATTCGCCAGACAGCCAGCATCTCAGATCAGAGCCGCAAACTGCGCATGTGCAGGAAAACCAGAAAAAAACCCAGCTCTGCTGACAGAACCCCCACAAACCAGATTCGGCGTCCCCCTCACAGACGTCGGAGACGCCCCTCCACATTACCGACCCCCCTTACCTCCTCCCCTTCCCTCCCGATAATGACATCATGATGCTAATGACAAGCTGATCTGCGCTAACAAGGGGCAGCTCCATAAAAACCCCAAGGATAGGCAGGCAGGCAGTGCAGGCAGAAGTAGCCTCCAGGAACACAGCTCCCCGTTTTTTTAGATGCTGACCTGGCCAGGTTGCTGGAGGCAGTGGAGGCAAGGTGGGACACCCTCTTCCCTCTAATGGGATGCCTCCCCAGAGGAAGGTATGGAAACGCAGCCTGGGAGGTGATGGCAGGGCATTGGCCAGGAGAACCGGGAAGCAGTGCCGCAAAAAACTGAATGACCTACTCCAGGCAACAAGGGTGAGTGTTTTACCTCATCTACCATCTTTCCCCTAAATGACCCCCAGATCCCCCCACCCCCAGCACCCTGCATGCCTTCAGCCTCTGACCCCCATCTCCCTTCTCCCACCCAAGAGTATCACAACTCTTGCCTTCTGAGGGCCACCGCCTGAAACCCTGCAGGACTTGTGCCATCAAACTTTGCATGGCTCCTTCAGGCCCCACAGGAGATGAATACCCATAATTGCCGGGAGAGGGCGAAGACAGGGCGTGGTGTGCCTAAAACCCAGGTCCTCACCTCCTTGAGGAGCTTGCGGGAGGGGAGGGCATGCGGACCATTAGTGACAGTATGGTCGAGCTGGAGCCTAGAAGTGAGCACCTGACAATTCTCCACTTGTTGGAGAAATCTCAGTTAAGTTGCATTCAGCCCAGATTCCTCTCCCTGCCTTGCATTTAACCTCGTGTCCTGTGCTGCAGGAAGGGACCCCGATATGCTCGGGCCATCTGGCATTGCGGCCCCCTTGTTGCTCCCGCCCCTGACAGCTCGGAAGACTCCTCGGAAGAAGCGAATGAAGGGGCTTCCAAGGCCGGCACCAGTTTTGCATCAGTTTCCACCCCGCAGTTCACCATCCCAGAGACTCTCACATCGGTGGGTCAAGTTAGTGGCGAGGCATCTGGGTCACTCTCTGGTGCTCATGACACATTTCATAACACATCTGCTGATGCACATCGGGTGGAGGAGGGAACGTCCGAGGCCTCTGGCATGCGGGTCCTGCTGGAAGCGAAGACTCAGCTGGCCCCAGGCTACATGCTGGTCCTGTGAGATCACTTCTCCCTCAGCTGCTGGAGATGCAGCAACAGAGTCAGGGAATGCAGGAGGGGCTGACGGCCAGACTGTACCGACTGCGAGGCTGTTGGGAGGGGTCCCAAAGCTTTCAGGCGGACCTATTGACTGTCTTGCGTGATTCCCAGGCCAACACTGCAAGGATGGCATCTGCAGTGGAAAACCTGGAGCAAGAGATCCTCACCATGTGTTGCAGGTTCCAGTGATGGCCAAGTCACAGCAGGCCCTGCGGAGTCCTAGAGGGCCACAGCCAAATCACAGCAGGCCACAGTTGAGGGCCTCAACAGGCTTCTCGAGATTCTGCGGCCCATGTCTGAGAGGCTCGAAAGCTTGCAGGTGACCCAGCGGGACAGTGCTGAGACACAGTGGACTATGGCTGCAACCTTTGAGAATATGGCCCACTCTCAGAAGGTCATGGTTGAGAGGCTACAGAGCTTGCAGGAGACCCAAAAGGACAGGGCCAAGACACAGCTGGCCACGGCAGCAGCGCTTGAGAACATGACCCAGTCACAGAGGGTCATGGCTGAGGGGCTGCAGAGCGTAGCCCAATCTCAGAGAGCACTTGCTGTTGCCATTGAGAGGTGGCCCCCGACTCAGGTGGCCAATACAGAGGGCTCGACCACCATGGCAAGAATGCAAGTGGTCCTCCAGGACTGGCAGGGCCAGATGATGCCGGAGCTTCTGGATCTCACTGCAGAAGCACCGTCGTCCCATGGGGCCTCCAGGAACCCCGAAGGAGGAGGAAGGGCTCGAGCCGATGCCGATGCCGGTGCCTTCCACCCAGGAGACTGTGGGCTGTGGCTACACCTTCTGACTACCCCCCCGCTTCCTCCTGCTGACACCGGGACATCTCAGGGGCAGCGGGATGAAGAGGGTGTCATGGATACGTCCCTGACATCTGGAAGCCGGCCAGAACCCTCAAGGTCTAGGCCCTCCAGAGGACGCTCACCAAGGGCATCACAGGCTACGGGGTGCGGTAGGCAGCTGGCCACTCCCACCTCCGATGTACATCCTGGGGAGACACCGAGACATAGTGGTAGGCCATGTAAGGTTAAGAAGTTGTAGCGTCACTAAGATGGCACAGGTGAAGGGTAACACTAGATAGATAAATATTGAGGCATTTTAAATTCTCACGTTCATGTTTTTATATTCTCACTTATTTTGAAAGCACTATTATTGGCAACGATAAATGTTATTTCATCCTACACCTGTGACTAACTTGTCTCTAATTAGCCTCTAACAGGGATGTACTTACCCTGATGGTCGTCAGGGGGCCCTGCACATTGATGTCAGTGGGGTAGGCCCCTCTGTGCACAGCTACTGAGAAAATCAAGGCGCTCAAATAATTCACTGGCTACAGCAGGTGTCATGCATTGGCAATGATTTACAGCATCTGCCATGGCATCCCTTGAACCCACAAGAGATTTGCTTCCCCCACCAGCCCTGGAGCCCTGCATGGGGGTTTAGGAAATAGCAAAATGAGATCAGCAATGGAAGAAATGATGAGAATGGGCTCATGCGGAATATAAATATTGAAATAATAGACAAGTTGGTCTGACTGGTCTGTTTCTATGATTTAGATTTCATATCATTCTTTGTAAAGGATATTGAGAAAATGTGAAGGTAAATATATGGTCACTTTGTGAATTTTGTGTTCATTAACCTTAGTGATAGTAGTACCGATAATGGAACACATTCCAGTAAAGACACTTAATGTTAACATAAAGCATGAATAGCGTTAGATATAAGCTCATTTTACTCAGCTTTAGAAGAATCATAGAATCCCTACAGTGCAGAAGGAGGTCATTCGGCCCATCAAGTCTGCACCGACTGCAATCCCACCCAAGCCCTATCCCCATAACCCTACTTATTTATTCTGACACTAAGGGGCAATTTATCATGGCCAAGCAACCTAACGCGCTCATCTTTGAACAGTGGGAGGAAAGTGGAGCACCCAGAGGAAACCCATGCAGACACGAGGAGAATGTGCAAACTCCACACAGACAGTGACTCAAGCCGGGAATCGGACCCGAGTCCTTGGCGCTGTGAGGCAGCAGTGCTCACCACTGTGCCACCATGCTGCCCCAAGAACACTTCTACTAAGTGTGATTCTTTCATTTCCCACTCCAGTCACTCTATGGTATTTCTGAGCATCATTGTCAATTAGTGCCAGTTTGAGGTGAGTTTATGTTGTGGGCTCATGCCCACTAGGAGACTGGTCAAATTAATTTCATGTAGGACCCACCCTTTCAGCACTCGCCTGGGCACCTGCCAGAATTTGGAATGTATCTTGTTCTTTTGAAGGAAGCTTTTTCTTTATGAAAATTCAGAGGTATAAGCAATTACTGAACATATTAGCAAAGGAAATCTCAGCTGCTGTGTGAGTGAAATGATACAGTGGAATTCCGTGCTTAAAGCATGAAATCCATTTACTGAAATTCCATGTGAGCCATGAAGGGATTGAGACCTATTTGGTGCAGTTTCAAAGGCAATCCATGCAAAAAGTAGCATAAATATAGTAATAACTTTTTTGAACGCTTTCTCTCTGTTTCCACTCTGAAAGGCACTCAGTCATTATCTGATATTGGTCAATGGAAATTGACTACCTTCTGATCTCCAAGTAGCTATTCTTCATGTTTTCTTCAGATAGCGACCTCCCACTCAATCATGAGGGCAATACAGCCAAGCCTAATCATTTACTCATTTGGCATTTGTGCATGCAAGGACTCACTGAAGGATGATCAGGTTTGAATACATTGCCAATCCAGGAGGCATTGGTTGGTAATCAGGAGTGGGTCCACTGCCAATCCAGGAATAATTGATTAATGATCAGGAACAGGCAACTCCTACTCTGGAGTCACTGTATAGGGATAAGGAGTGGGTATCTTCCTATTTAGGAGTTACAAATGCCAAAATCCTTTATGGTTGATCATCTTGAGATCGGCTAATTCACTGCAGATAGGATCAAATCCAGAAAGTTCAAGTCCATATGTAAAGTTTCCCTTTAATCTGAGTTCTGCTTCATGCCAAAAATAGCAGTAGGGTTTAGCTCAGATGTTTTTCATCCTATTTAGATAAGCATTCAACAGCCACCATTTTGTAATTAGGCTACCACACCTGGCCTCAGTATCCCTGGGCTATGGAGTAAAATCATCAAAGATCCGCACTCCTGCTAGCTTTAAATTGCATAGGTCATGGTGGCATCCACAGTCAAATACGAATGAACATATGGCCAAAATTGGCCGGCACTGTTTCTTTTAAGCGCATAGCAGTATAGCAACCTGAAAGTTCCCATGCAGCTTATACACAAGTTGGTCCTGTTAGGTTACTCCCCGTGCATGACCTTACAATTAAATAAATTACCTGTGCACTCCAAAAGAAAAAAAATAGAAGGAGTGTGTTCAATGTCCATGTAATTAAGTGTTGCTCTTCTGGAGCATTAAGAAAGATAAATGATAATTTTGTTGATGACCAGGATCTTCATGGAACATACAGTACTTGGGATTGCTCTCAAAACATTGATAAAGACGTGTTGGATTTTGGTTTGTAAAACTCACTGTTCATCTTGTTCTTCTTAATTCAATATTGTGTTCTAAAATTGAAAGATAGTATTAATGTTTTGGGCTCCTTTGTTCATGGGTTCTATCACAATGATGCAGTTTAAACATGAACATCCTTGCAAACTTTACAAGTAGTTAGTGTGGTAATGGAACCTCCTGTATTTCAAAACCTCCAATCCTGCATGACACGCAGTCTCTCAGATGTTGTTTTATAGATCACCTGTGCTAAGATAAAGACGCAAATAGATTCACTCAATGTTCACTGACCTTTCCTCTCATTTGCCTTTCACTCCTGCAGCACAACAGATCACTATTATAGTGAAAAGTACTTTTGTTTTCAAGAGAGGGAACTAAGGAATGTTCGCATTAAGAAAGCTCATAAGCAATAAACTGCGGTCTCAGTTAGCAAAAGCAGCATGTAGCTGTGACTCATAGGCCAGAAAAAACTAGATTTGATTCTTCATGAAGAGTCTGTTGATCTCAGCTAGGCTGAGAGAGAGTTTACGATAATTGACCTCAGGACAGGACTCACTGTGATGCTCTCCATACTGCAAAACTGCCAGCACTATCCCGGATGGATGGCCAATGGAGTGAGCCACCACGTTGTTTGGTCAGTGATGCCTCCTAGCCTGACAGAAGGAAGCCAATTAGACCATAGTGCCAAGTAGGCCAATAGTACTATCTGAGACAGCAGATGGTAGATTTTTCTGTCACTGCCAAATAAAAGCAGAATGGAAACTGACAGAAATGCACAGAGGTTTCCTTGGCAGCAGTATTAGAATAAGACTGATTAACATTATCTTTTATATTTCCAGCATTTACAATACATTGCTTTTTCTGAATATTATTCCTGGCTTGGTGGCATCTGCCTGAGAATATTCTCATCTGGGACTGGTTTATGCAGTGGGTTAGAGATGCTAACGTCTTTTTTCCCTTTTCCCACATTAGTCATCCTGTGATTTCCAACTTAGTGCTAAATGCTACCAAGTATGGGGCATGAGTTTGATGCTGGTTCTCAACCTGTAGGAAATTGATTCAAGTTAAGTCTAGACTGATGCTATTTCTGTTAGCCTTGTGATTTAAACATGAATTGAGCTTTGAGCAGTATTCATCCAGTTCCCCCCCCATTATGCACCAATTGGCACTCACTTCCAATGTCACTCAAAGGATAGAAGATGGCTGATGTCGAGAATGGAAAACATCACATGGGTGCAATTGATCTTGCTGTTCTGAAGTTGGGAGACTTGAGGCACATTGCCAGGACACTGGAGAGGGAACTTCACTCTATGTAACCTGTGCTATGCCTGATCAGGAAGTATTTGATGGGACAGTGTACATGGAACTTTACTCTGTATATAACCCGTGCTGCATCCGTCCTTGGAACTTTGACACTGGTGCCAGAATATTACGACCTCTTTGTGCCTGTTTTGCGGCGGAAAAATGTCATAAAATCGGGCGTAAAGCCGCTGGTGGAAATGGTGCCCGCTTTCACGCCTCTCATGATTTTATGACACCTGGATTTCCGGCGCGGTCAGCCTCTCTCCGGAAATGGATGAAGGACTGATTAATTTATTTTAATAGTGTTTTGCAAGCGTTTAGCGAACTCGGCGCTCTATCAAAGAACAAAGAAAATTACAGTGCATGAACAGGCCCTTCAACCCTCCAAGACTGCACCGACAAAGATCGTCTGGCTGGCTTGCCTTTATGGCCTCACTGGGAGAGGTTCTCTCTGGTGAGGAAAATACCTGCTCCCCATGAACAGGGAACAGTTGTGTTGGCCTCGTCAGTGGAACAGAGGCCATTGAGGCCCCCCGGGGAGGCCGAGTGCAAGGTAGGGGTACTCCTTGGGCAGTGCCAGACTGGCAGTGCCACGTTGGCATCATGACACTGCCAGCTGGAACCTGGACACCTGAGCACCATCCACCAGGCAGCACTGGAGGCGGGGCCCAGGGGAAGAGCTAATGGGGGGGTGGGGAGGCTCACCGCCACTCTGCCTGCGATCGATGGGGGAGTGAGGGGGGCACGCTGCCACTCTGCCTGCGATTGGTGAGGGAGGGAACAGGGGCTGCGATTAGTCTGGGCGGCGGGGTTGCATCTCAGCCCACGGGGCCCCCCAATTGCGGGGGGGAGATTGCTGGTTGAGGCTGCCTGCGATAGCAGGGGCCTGACAGCTCTCTCTCTGTCTGTCAGACCCCTGCTACTGCTAAAGTGCATGTGTCACATCAGAGGTCTGCACGTGCGCAATATCTCCCTCTACAGGCTGGCTGGTGAATTACACCCCGCCCACAGCCTCTCTGGTTAGAAACTGACTAGCCCATCTTTTCAGAGACAGGGTGCGTAAGATTGGGTGTGAAAACTCACCCAAAAAACAGATCAGCAACTCTCCCACTTTCACGCTAGCTGGACACTTGAACAAAAATCTCGTAAAATTCTGCCCTGCATGTCTGAAACAGATTCCAATGCCAGCTATTAACATCCTCACCTCGATGAGGGCCAAAAGATTCCCACACAATTAATTATAAAATAATAATTCTTACTTTGATTTACAGCGTGGAATTTGACGGGGTTTGGCAGGAGCTTTAAATCATTGGCACTGTTAACTTCAGGTTATATGCCTGAATTCTTGTATTTTCCCTCATATTCCACCACTCACTGATTTTGATTCCATATATTGATATTAAAGATTGTTCCTTTCTTTAAAAATGCTTCTTGATGTTCATGATTCTCAATTACTCAATAACACTTGAGTCAAATCATTTCTCACTGAGTTCTTACTTTGTAGCTGCATATAGAATCTTCATGAGTGATATGTTTTTAAAATGATATCCTATTATACGTCATCTATTTCACAAACTATACGAATGTAGAACTTGATTTGACTTGTATTCATCATTTTCCATTTGTGATGCTTCTTCTATTAGGAGACAGGAAGCATGGACTTCACAGTATGAACATGATGGAGGCTGCACCCTCTGAACCTTCCCTGGATTTGGACAGCCTCAAGTTGCTTGAGGTAGGCAAAATGTACCTTCTCCATGTTTTAAAGAAGCAGCTGTCCTTTGTGGATTTAAATCATGTATGCTATGAAACTCCCAGATTTGATTACAGCTTAGGTAGCTGATCACTATGGTTGGTGGCACTGGAACTGGCTGCTGAGCCGCTGGGTTTGGAAAGGGAAGTGTCGCCACTAAATTGATTGGAAAACAGATTAGACTTAGCCATGACTCATGAATGTCAAATATTCTGTCCATATTTCTTTGAATGGTCACTCAAGTGTCAGATGTGCAAGGAAGCCCATCTTAACGTTTAAGTCAAAAGCAAAATACTGCAGATGCTGGAATCTGAAACAAAAACACAAAATGCTAGAAAATCTCAGTAGGCCTGACAGCATCTGTGGAGAGAGAATAGAGCCAACATTTGAGTCCGATGATTCTTCGTCAGAGCTGAAGACAAGGAATATCAGACAAGGTATATACTGTGGGGGTGTGGGGGGAGCTGTAATTTATAGGAATGGCATAGACAAAAAGACAAAGGGAATGTAAACGGTGATGATAAAGGCTAGGAGTGATGCTTAGAGCGTCCATTAAGAAACTGGAATGTGCAAATACAGAACAAAGGTGCAGAGTGTGGGAACATGGCAGTTGGCCCTAGTGGGGTGGGGGAAACAAGATGGAACGAGATTTTAGAAGTGGGAAAATAAAATAAAAATATAAAGTAATAAAAATGGATGAATAAGATGAAAAGAAGAAATAAAATAAATGGAAATGGAGTGGAGGTGGAGGTGTGAGTTCATGCTCTGAAGTTCTTGAACTCAATGTTCAGTATTAGGCACTTTACAACCTTCCAGACTTCCTTTCCTGGCCCCTATGTTAGCTGATATTGTTAATTAATCTTTCTCCTCAGGTACTGCCGTCACATTCTGTTTCAAATCTGACATCGCCTCAAAAAACAATGACCACTCCATCTTTGCAAACTACCACCCAATCTCCAGCCTCCCTTTCCTCTCCACAGTTCTTGAACATGCTATCATTTCCAAATCCGTGTTATTCTTTCTCGGAACTATATTTGAATTCCTACAACATGTTTCTGCCTCTGTTCCAGTACAAGATCACATCCTATGACTCTGTGATTATGCTCTGCTGTCCCTTCTTATCCTGTCCGCAGCCTTTAACACTAGTGATTTCACCATTCTCCAGAGCCTCATTGCTACCAGCCAGCTGGGTGAGACATCTTGTCTGGTTTCATTCCTTTCTGTTCAGTCATTGCTATTGCATGCAATGGTTTATTTTCCTGCTCCTTTGGTGTTCCCCTCCCATTTCTCATTTACGTGGCCCCCATTGGCAACATGATCTAAAAACGCAACTTCAGAGTCCAAATGTTCAACAACACACAGCTCTACCTCACCACCACCTATCTTAACCCATCCACTGCCTCTAAATTATCTGACTGCTGGTCCAACATTCAGTTCTGGATGAGTGGAAATTTCCTCGCAACTTAGTATTTGAAAGACCAAAGCCTTTGTCTTCAGTCCCTGCCACAGTCTCTGTACCATAACCACCATTCTCTCCCTGGCAATTTTCTAAGGCTGAACCAGATTATTCCTAACCTTGATGTTGTATTTGACCTTGAGATTCGCTTCTGACCAAATATTCATGCCATCACTAAAACCAGATTTGATTCCAGTTTAGAAAGCTGATCACTATAGTTGGTGGCACTGGAACTAACTGCTGAGCCCCTGGGTTTGGAAAGGGAAGTGTCGCCACTAAGTTGATTGGAAAACAGATGAGGAGAGGATTAGACTTAGCCATGAGTCATGAATGTCAAATATGCCATCACATATTTTGCCTGACTTTATCCTTGTATCAGCTCATCTGCAGTTGAAACCCTCATCCATATCTTTATTCTCTCTTGACTTGAATATTCCAGTGCTTTCCTGGTCAGCCCCTCATCTTCCGTCCTCTACCAGATACAAACCAGCCTCCCATCCATTGACTCTGTCTACACTTCCCGCTGCCTCAGCAAAGCAGCCAGCATAATTAAGGACCCCACACACCCCGGACATTCTCTCTTCCACCTTCTTACTTCGGGAGAAAGATACAAAATTCTGAGGTCACGTACCAACCGACTCAAGAACAGCTTCTTCCCTGCTGCTGTCAGACTTTTGAATAGACTTACCTTGCTTTAAGTTGATCTTTCTCTACACCCTAGCTATGACTGTAACACTACATTCTGCACTCTTTTGTTTCCTTCTCTATGAACGGTATGCTTTGTCTGTATAGCGCGCAAGAAATAATACTTCTCACTGTAGTTGATGCATGTGACAATAATAAATCAAAATCTATAAACTCAAGATCATTCAAAACTTTGCTGCCTGTATCTTCACTCACACCAAGTTCACCCATCACCTCTAGGGTCAGTGAACTACATTTTCTGCTGGTTAAGGAACACCTCAAATGCTAAAATTCTCATCCTTGTTTTCAAATTTCTGCATGGTCTCACTCCTTCCTACCTCTAATCTTCTCCAGCTCTACATTAACACTGTACTCCTCCAATTCTGGCCTCTTGCCCATCTTCAATTTGGATTACCAATGATAGCTATGCTTTCAGCTGCCTCAGTTCTAGAAATGTCTCCTAAATTTCTTTCCCCCTCTATTTCTCTTTCTTCCATTAAATCTCCATAAAAACCTAACGATTGACCAAGCATTTGGTGATCTGCTCTAATAGCTCCTTATTGTGGGTTGATGGGAAATTCTGTTCGATAACACTCCTTTGAATATTTTACTTTAAAGGCACTATATAAGTTCAAGTTGTTGTTATAGAATTAGAGGTACACCACACAGCAACAGTAGAGTCAGTGTCATGTGTTGGGAATGTAAATAACTCACCAAGATTCTCACGCTTAATAGTGATTCAGTTGGCTCTGCTTAGGCGTGTATGAAAGGTTTGGGTTGCGGGTTGGGTCTTTGAGGACAAGATCTATTACAAATGAGATGTTTATCATCTCGTAATTTATGAGAGTAAAGCCATTTGGGCAAGTTATCAGTGGGTTCATGGTCCCTCCTGAATCAAAGAGTTAACAATTTCAACACACCATTTTCAAGCAAGGTTCAGGGAGGGCGTTTGGGAAGTTGGTAGAAATTGCAATGAAATAAATGTTTAATTTGTTTCATCTCTAGGTGATTGGCCGGGGTCGGTATGGCGCAGTGTATAAAGGGTCGTTGAACGAACGCCCAGTTGCTGTGAAAATCTTCAGTGCCTCAAACCGTCAGAACTATATTAACGAGAGAGACATATACAGGCTCCCGCTGATGGAGCATGAGAACATAGCACGCTTCATTGTGGGTGAAGAAAGAATATCGAGTGACAGCAGAACAGAATATATGCTGGTGATGGAGTACTATCCCAATGTAAGTCTCCGAGATGCCTACAATGGGAGGGTCAGATTAACCAAGCACAAAAGGCAACCCAGAGTATTTACTGATGCCAGTGGGAATGGTGAGCATGTGAGACCTGTGTTCTATGGTGGGACCACCATTTATGGAAGGGGTCTGTTGGAATATAATAGGGTTTGTCACAGTCCAGAGATTCTGGCAGTTTATCATTACAATGGAAATGTACGGCAAGATTGCCTGTTTCTTCATTTATGTCATGTCGGGAAGCTCTTGCAGGAGTGTGCTCTGAAGTCGTACTAAAGGTTTGCTCTTGGCAAAATTCTGACAGATAAGTGTAGGTACTTCTATGGAGCACATATTTTCAGTGGTATCTGCTAGAGGGGAATGATTCCCACTACCATTGCCTACTTAGGAAAATGTAAAAGTCAATAAAGTCGCCATTGTCCTAGATGACCTTCATCGAGAACCTCAGCCGGTATGGGAATTGAACCCACACTGTTGGCATCACTCTGCAGCACGAACCAGCTGCCCAGCCAACTGAGCCAAACTGACCCCTTAGGAAAATTTACATGCACATGTACATATATCTATAATTAGATACACAGTTCTTTTTATAAATTATTTATATATATATATCATTCAACCATGTATATACTTCAGAATATAAAGATAAATGCATTTTCCTAATATCATATCCTACTGAATTATAAGAGCTGTCCAACAGGACAATCATAAATTCCTTAGTTCCAGCACCAGGTAAAGATTTTCAGCTATATATCAGTCACAGTACTAATGGATGCAGGCCTGTCACTGTACTGTGCTAGGGTATAGTACTGTTAGCTGCTGGTCTATCACTCAGCTGATGTTAATCCTGATTAATTAGATCCCAGAGTGAAACCTGGCTGGATAAATCCTAACTTGTATTTAGAAACTATGGAAGAAAGTTACTGACCAAATTCACAAGAGTCTGCTGATGGACTTTTAATTCAAAGAATAAAGTATTTATTACAACAAGAAAAAGTAACCATATTACATGAGACTAAAAGGTTGCAAAGATCTTAATGCAAACACAAGAACATTATTCACACTCTCACTATTCTTTTCACCTCAGCAGTAACTTGACAGATATATACTTTTTCAAAAATATAAAACAATTTACAATATTAATCTTGTACTCCAATATTCAGCGGTGTATGAGGTACAAGTGAATTAACAGGCAAGCTGTGGTCAGGCTCACCACACTCCCAAGATAAATGATAGGTGCAGCCAAAGCAAATTCCTTGAATTTATCAACAAGCCACCCAAACCTTTGACACATTGTGAGCCAATCAGTCTCACAGAAACTTTGTTTTCCTCACAAGGGTTTACAATGTCCACATGAAGAACTTGCCTTGGGATATTCTTCAACTATCATTTCCACTCAGAAGGCTTTAACAAGGATCCACATCCATGTTTTCAATCTCGCCTTCTGAGATTCCTTTCATCTGGATCTCTGAGTACACTCAAACTTCACTTCCGTGCATGGTTTCAGATCTTAGACCATGCCAAGCGGAACACCACTGCTCTAAAAGACCCACAATCAGGGGTCACCAACCGGTCACCAATATTCAGCTCCCTCCTCGGGTCTTCAGGTCTTCTCTCAAGTCCACTTTGTTTCAAGTTTGCTCCCTGCAGCTGTCTTTAATTTGGAGCCTGCTTCTCTATTTTCTTTCAATTTTACTTATCAGGACCTCTTTCAAGTCCCTGTTTTTGTCCCTACCAGTGACTTTCTTCTGCCCTGTATCCTGCTCCTTGGGATATCTTCTTTGGAATGGTATGCCAGTTCAGGTCAGTTTACCTACAGGTTTGTGCTATTTCACTTCCTTTCCAAGACCGATTCCTGTTTTGATGATGCAAAAACAAACTGCACATGTGCAGGCAGTTCCCAGCCAGGCTCAAGGCTCTCTGGTAACTGGAGTTCCCGACCTACAATCGTTAATTTAAAATTAAGGCAAGTAACTGAGTTTCCTAACAATAGTTTTGGTGTTCATATGCCACATGGACCTCCCTCATGTCTCCGTCATCAGCCAATCCCTTAAATGAATCGATGCTATCTGCTTCAGTCATTCCATGTGCCATGAACTCCACATTCTTTATTTGATCTGTTCGTGACTATATTTATGTTTGTCCCCCTTTATTCTGAGCTACCCCACATGTGGAGTAATTATTCCACATTCACCCCCGTCAAACCCCTTCATGATTTTAAAGATCTTAATTATGCCCCCGCTTAGAGAAAAAAGCCCCAACTTGTTTAGTCTTTCCTGAGGTTGAGCAGCAGTTGATCAACCATTGTACCCACATAAGCAGAAGTGCTAACCCTACAGAGCATAACAACTAACCCAATGGGAGAATATAGCAAGGGATAACTAATGATGGGAACTGAGTGATGGACTGGGTTATTCACTGACCTTTCATCTCTCAAATCCAGTCCATCTGATGAGATGAAGAGACTATTTGCTTGACTACCTGAGCATTCTTCTCCTTTATGACACTGGATCCATCTAGTTTTCCTAACCCACAGCCCTCATCTTTAGTCACCATGAGAAAGTTTAGTCCAATTGAGTGTTTTTATAGGACACAACATATTTAAAAGTCAGTCATATTGGTGTGAGTCTGTAATCACAGGGTGTCTTAAGTAGACCAGCACTAACATCTCTCACCTTTATCACCCTAACCTGGGTTTTAGGTAGAGGTAAAACCAGCCACAGTTCATCCCAATTCCTAAGGGGAATTAATCTACTTCTTGCTGTCCCATAATTTAGTTGGTAGCAGAATAGTCAACTTGAGGTACCAGAGGGGGAGCAACGTGTTTTTCTAAGAATATTTTTAATAGATGTCTTCCATTTTACATTTACCACAAAACATAATATATCCCCTAAATCTAGAAGAGTACAGAGTAATCATTATTTCACATAAACATACAGAAAAGACCAGCGAATAGTCATACAAATGATTCCAATTATCAGTCATTGCAATCATTGTAGTCGGCGTCTCCTCCTTTACGGATAAAGAAAGGATACAAAGAAGAGTTGGGGATCTGAGGATAACTGGATACAATCATGAGCATGTGGCTCCATGGTGCACACCCTCCTCCACAGGTTAACAGATATGGAACTGCACAATATATGGGATCCCTTGTGGAATAATATACGACCAACCGGAACCTAACACAACATCCCAGGACCTCCAAGCAATGAAAGGATAACCCAGAAAAGGGGGACCTTGGGATACTGCCATCGGTACAGGATGTGGTGTGTCAGTGGTAACTTTCATGTACAGGAATCAGTATGCCAAGGATTTGTACACCTCACCTTGGCTCACAACATTACAAACTTCCCTCCTCTCCAACCATATCAGAGGCACTGATCAGGCTGCCAATACTGGAAAACCTAAACCATTTTCCACCAAGGAAACCCCAGTAACAAGGAGAAGAATAATTGTCAAGATGTCCATCTATGGGGTATCCTGGGGAGATAGATGGTCCTCCTCTTCCTCCCTACAAGACAAGGGAAACCCCTCCATGATTAACCATAACAAATCAGAGCCTATATCAACACCTCACCTACCTGGATGAAGTACGGAAGCTCCAGAGAGAGAGGAGCATCAGGATTATCCAGCAGACACCAGGTGTAGTTTTTCCACAGACACTTTCGCAGGAAGGATACCAAAAGCAGAACAGCACAAGCTCACAAAGAACAGGACACTGCCTCCCCAGGGGAGCCCAAACTTAGAAGACGAACAGACTGGAAATCTCCATATAAGACCACTTGGAGGTGATGACATACTTCTCCAACCAGCTTAATCTCCAACCGAAGAGAGATTCCAACAACGCTGCACCCAGACTCACAATCGGGCCCCGTGACCAAAAGGACACTACATCCCCAGGGGAACCAAGTCTTCGGAGCCAGAGCAGTCCCAAAGCCCCCAAAAGGAGGACGTCATGGGGGAAGATAATCTACTGCCCCATCCAACATACCCTTCACCTGACCTGGGCAAATACAGTCATTGCTGTCCTAACTTGTTCAACGACACCCTAAAATAAGGGCTAACAAGTGAATACTCACGTCACTCCACTACATTGAACAAAGCAAACTGCCCCATTCTCCTGGTACCCCAAAAGAGTCATTTAGACCCTTATATCAATGAGATTCAACCACTTTCCCCCCAATAGAGAGAGCGCAACAACTGGACAATATGCACACCATCCATTCCATGAGCTGAGTAATCAAACAACCGCTGCTACTACCTGCACATCCAAACCAGAACAGAAGATCAACCTTAAAAGGCTCCAAGGATAGGTCAGCTACGCCTGGGCATGCACCAGATCATGAATCACCCACTCCAGCAATGCCACAGATGCCAACAACAGAAAAGGGCTCCAGTCTTTTCCAGTATACATGACCTGTCTACTTTCTCAGGAAACAAGCAAGAATTCCCTAATCCCAAAATAACCAAATACAAAAGAAAACCACGACCCCAAAGGTTCTAATGGGGGATTTTCCTCACCCACAACACCCACTCGCCATCCTGCTATGGCACCACTCATCTAAAAAATAAAGTGAAGCATACTAAAAATTGAACTCAGTATAAATGCAAGGATTACAGCACATAAAAGAAAAAACAAACGCACAACCCTCATGTAATACAATCAACTCAGTGTACTCCCCAGTAGAAAGACCAAGACCCACAAATAGTTAAACTATGGCCTCCCTCATTCCATTGTCGGAGCACAGTGTGGACGAATAACATGAAAGAAAATTAGACAATCCTGATTTTCGCAATATAACAGGCGACAAGCACCTCGGTGCTCATATATCATATATTCTTGTCAGGATAAAAGACAGAATCACAAATTCAGGATTATAAACTCAAGGGAACAAAATTCAGAATTAGAAATGAATTGCACGATAATATAACTATCCATGAAGCTTGTAAAGCCAAAGCCATGACAAGATCATTGAGCAACATCCAGAATCCATCCAGAGTTTCACCGAAGCCTCTGCACCTCTACCATGTTATCATCTCGAGACCCCGGCAAAGCCTAAGCTCCGGCAGGTGGCAAGGACCCGACATGTCCGGTCACCTCCAACCCTTCTTGAGGAACACTGAGGACAAGCCAACGTAAGAACAATGGCCTGAGTCTTTGACCGATCCCAGGCCTCAAAGACTGGATACAATGTGCTTTATCAAACTCGAGATGCCCAGCCCTTAAATCAAGATTGTGAAAGCATGGCAGCCAATTTTCAAATTTGGCTGGGAATTCATCCCAGCTTCCCTCGAGAGACCAGGTGTATGGATACTCCTCTCTCCCTGAGTCAGCCAGAATGTATGGCACACCATGCAGCAGGATTTCCAAAAACTGAAGGTGAACCTTCACCGAGGAAACTACCCTCTCGACTGACGGGATTCGCTTCTCTGCTTCATCCATTCCCTTTAGGATATCTCACAGTTCATCAAAATAAGCACCAGAAATCTGTGCTGGAGAGCCAAGATCTTCGTCTACACTTCCACTCACAATGGTGGCTATCGCCTTAACATCAACAGCATCACCAAAGTTTAGGCCCACTCTGCAGCGAAACCGCCACTGTGAACTGGACCTCACCCTGGCTGTCTCCAATGCCTCGATCAAACAAGGATTTTCTTGACTTAACTAGGCTGTCCTTCCCCAAAATTTAGCCAGGATGTTGCAGAACCATAGCATATATTATATCCATCAGGATTGGATAATGATGTGGTGTGCATCAGGATAACAAAACAAAAAAAATAAAAGATAGGTAGTTCCAGAGCTCACGAAAATGCAGCCATTCCTGCGCTTGCATCATGTGACCCCAACCCCCCCCCCCCCCCCCCCCCCCCCCCAAGCTCCCGGGAGAAACTTTTAACACTGACAGAATGGGCTGATCTACTTTAACTTATTATTCTTAATCAATGCTGTGTCCACTCATTGTTAGTCAATGAGTGATATTGTCGGCCTGTGAGTTGGAGGTGGGGCAGGACTCGCAGCAAACTGTGTATGTTAGAGCAAGTCTATTTACTCAGTGAATGGTGTCTGTTTAGACAGCCTAAAACTGTCTAAAGAAACTATTTTAAAAATGTCACTATGAACTGCTACAAAAAGAATTCATAACCACAGTGACATCACCCAATGAAAACAGGGTAACTTCTCCAGTAAAACGCAGTGACTGGAGGATAGTTACATAATACAAATTGTGTGTGTAAAACAATCCCAATCACTGGCAGTGCAATCTCCAGGCAAGATGTATAGGGAAATTACCAAAACATCTCATTCTGGTTAGGCATGATGGTGTCACTATATGCAGACCCCCTGGGGAGAGGGATCTATGGTTGCCTGTTGGTGGAGTAACTGAGAGTTGTGTTTTTAATTAACATGCATAAATCAACAGCGCCCCTTGGAGGGAACTCAACACTACTATGCCAAAACGGCCTGTCTGTGAAATTCAATGCGATTTGAGTTCATGATCATTGAAAACAGCATGAAATGTACTTCACGTAAAGATGTCAGAGCCTACAGTGTATGTAACAACCTCAGACCAGCAGCATGTGTTAGTGAAAATGTTAATTGTTCAGAATATCTTTAGCTAAGAAAGAGAAGAGGCAATGTAAATACCACAGTCCAATACCTGTACTGTGCTCACCTGAACTGATTACTGCCTAAATTCCTTCATGTACAGTACATTCTCTCATTGCCCAATCTCCCTCTTCTTGAGGCTCTTGTGGCATGGCTGTTGGGAAGCCACAGTAAGGTGCGTCCCAGGTCTGGAGGAATAAATGAACCAGGGGTCATAATCTGATCCAGTTGCTGCTGCTGGAACATGTTTGGTGTGGAAACTGGTTGAGGACAGAGGTCAGAGTTCTGGATGACTCTCTTGGTGTTGGTTCACACTTGCTGCGTAGGTGCTGCAGTGGATTTGTACCACACCCTAATAAGGCATTGGACAATATTAGATGGAAAGAGCAGTTGTCCCAAAGTTTGGCCAAAATTAGTGAGGAACATTCTGTGGGTCATGTAACTCGATCTCAAGACCTGACTCATTTATGATTTTCCTCAGGGTATGGTTTTACAAGTATTGGTAACACGCTGGTACTGTGTTTAAAATGGCCCTTCTTCATTTGTCAGCTCCTTCATTGGGATGACATGTTAAAGAGAGACCCCATCTACCTGCTTGGGTGAATGTAAAAGATCCCATGTCATTTTTTGAAGAAGGACAGCAGAATCCTGGCTGCCTGGCCATTATTTATCCTAACCAGGTCAATAATTTGTTTCAACTCCATGGGTTTCAACTTTAACTAACAATCTCTGATGCAGAATGTTCTCAAATGCCTTCTGGAAGTCCCTATAAATAGCATTCCCCTGTCCACTACATTTGTTGTTTATTTAAAGAAGTGCAGGTTGGGTGGATTATCCGTGGTAAAATGTGCAGAGTTATGGGGATAAGGCGGAGGAGAGGGCCTGGTGCTCTTTTGAAGAGTTGGCGCAGACTCAATGGGCCGGATGGCCTTTTTCTGCAATGTCGGGATTTCTATGGTTCTACGGTTAATAAAAATTGCCACCTTTTTTGCTGAGCACCCATTCAGAATGGGCGCTTCAAGAAAGGCTGGTCTTGAGAATAAAATCCATTGCTCATTAAAAAGAGCCACCCTGACTGTTTTGCCCTTTGTCAACAGGTCACCAATGGCTAATCCTTCTGTAGGTCTCTGCCAACCTCATGTTATGGGACCAGGTCCATTTTTCATCTGCGATGCCCCATTGAGAAATAAAGTGCCAATGTTGAACTGGAGATTTACACAACAGTGCAATGAGGTTGTGCCTTCCAGTGTCCAATATGAGAATTTGCTCAGTTGAGCACTTCCATCTGAATTCCAGTGCCTGGATATTTTGCTGGGGATACACCTCACACCACTGGAATGATAAAGAAATGTGGTGGAAACTTATTGGGGAGATATTTCACTGGCCTCGTGCCTTTGCCCACCACATCCAGACATTTAACTCCAGAAATAATCATGACAGACGAAAGGATGTGTCAATAATGTCGTTACTGTTGTGTGCACCTTAGCAACACATTGTAGGAGTGATAACTTTTGTATTCCTGGTGTCCAGTGTTACTATAGGGCATGGGGCGGGGGGGGCGGGGGGGCGCAGTGGGGAGAACCAGTAGGCTTATGCAGTCAGTCTCAGGACAATCAGGACAATTGATTGCACAGCCAATGCTATTTTCTTGTGAATATTTATAACGTGGACAAGTAAGTATTCTTCTCATCACAGCCCCTGAGACTGGTTACATCCAATTTCCTCCTCCTTGACCAGGCAGAGACAGGGAACCTGCCTAAGGGAAACAAATGAGTTGATTGTGACCTCAAAAAATCAGCAGTTGTTTGGACTGGTGTCACTGTGACAGGTAAAACCTCTGCCTTGCAGCAGCTGTGCCATCATTCCACAACTATCAAAGATTGCCAGGCCCTTTGAAGGGACTTGAGCACAACATCTGGAGCAGGGTAGTAATGTCAGAGATGCCGTGCTTCAGATGAGATGTGAAATCCACCCACTCTCTGCCTGCCCAGGTGGTCTTTAAAGAGCCCATCGTACTTTTGGAAGGACAGGTGAATTCTTTCACTGTCCTGGCTACATTCTTCCCTTGCAACATCACTAAATGCTGAGGAGCTAGTCATTCACTTCCCTATGGCTGATACCATTGCCTACATAAGATGGGCCAAACATGGGCAATTGGGACTAGCTTAATGGTAAAAACTAGGCGGCGTGTACAAGTTGGGCCGAAGGGCCTGTTTCAATGCTGTAAACCTCTATGACTCTGTAATGAAATAATTGGTCTCGCAAAGCACTTGGAATGTTTCAATGATGTACCATGCAACAAATTATTTGTGATTTACAAAAATTCAACTGGCTGCGCAAATCTTTGTTGTTCATTTTATTATGTTTGTGTATTTCCTTGTCATTTAGGGTTCATTGTGCAAGTACCTGAGTCTGCATAGCAGTGACTGGGTTAGCTCCTGCCGACTGGCACATTCCATTACAAAGGGCCTCGCCTACCTTCACACAGAACTGCTGCGAGCTGGTGAGATATAGCAAAGCCCATAGGATTTGCCCTTCTTACTGTCACGCTGCCTTGTTCTCATTTCATGATTTGCTTTTTTTTTGTCTTGCTTGTGTGTGCGTTGAACTTACTGATATATTTTGAAGTTATCCCATTTGAGAGCTGTGAAATTTGATGCACAATAGTCCAGTTTTCAATGGCTGCAATTAAAATATGATGATGCATTTGCACGAGGAGACCCATGTCATGATCACACATGCACAAGGGACAAGCCAGCCTTGAGATCAGATGCACAAAGCACCAGTCTTGTGTAGCGGTTCGGGTGTGAAGAGTTCTGTCGCATGCTCATTTGTGTGGATCTACAACAATATTAGATAATCACTCCCTTTGGCTTTCCTGCTCTCTTTTGCACTCTCATTCCTGTCCTTTCACCTGCCTCCTCTTCCTCTATCTTGCCATTTTCCTTTTCCCCACATTAATTTCTACCATTCTCTGTTCATTTGCCTCTTTCTTTGTTGGAGCCTCTCTGTGGTCTTCTTACATTTTCTCTTTGCCTCTCCATGCTGTATAATTTTCTGCTTCTCTCTTTCCTTCGGAACAATGAGGATGGCTTCATTCCCTTTAACATGTTGCTCTGTCGAGTATTCTGCCAAAGTCCCAGAATGAAAGGTTGCTGATAAGGAGGTTGATGACAGCAGGACACAATTGTACCATTGGGTTGTCTTTAGAGGGATTGCTTCTTGAGGGAATGGCCCTCTATATCTGCATGTGCCAGGTAACTCGACTCAACCATGGTACCTCTTTCATCGCACTAGGAACAGGAGGAGGTGATTCAGCCCCTGATCCTGCTCCCACTATTGAATTAGATCATGGCTGAAATGTAGCTGAATTTATTTCGCCCACCTTTGTTCCATATCTGTTGATATCCTTGCCTAACAGTCTATTGATGTGTGTTGAAAACTCTAATTGATCCAGCAACCACATCCCTTTGGGGGAGTGTTCCAGATTTCCACCACCTTTTGAGCGTGAAAATGCTTCCTGATATTACTTCTAAATTGCCGCCTTTGTTCTGGATTCCCCTACCAGAGGAAATCATTTCTCTTTATCCACCCACCATATCCCCTTTTAATCACTTCAGTAAGATCAGCTGAGGAATTGCAAGCTTGGGTGAGGTGCAGGAGGGTGAGGTGGTGTGAGGCAGTACCAGTGAAGTGTCACGTGATATCAGGAAAGGAAAGAGAAGGTTTGGAAGAAACCTTCGGCTTGGCCGAGCATTCTAATAGTGATATTTTATGGCTCCTCCAGATCAGTATAAGTCAGCCATTACACACCGGGACCTCAACAGCAGGAATGTACTGGTGAAAAACGATGGAACGTGTGCCATCAGCGATTTTGGCCTCTCCATGAAACTGACTGGCAATCGACTGGTTCGACCAGGAGAGGAGGATACTGCGGCCATCAGTGAGGTGAGAATCAAAAGAATTTGTGCAGGTATAATAGCGTACTTTCTGCGGATTTAAAACACAAGGGGGCACCATTATCAAGTGTAAAGGAATAAAGTAATACATCTCCTGATGTGTGTCTGTTCTGTACTGGTAGAAGGCAATGTTTCAGGGGTACGTGAGAAGCTCCATATATTTACTACTGTGACTTTGTTGATTAACAAGAGAGATTGACAGCTTTATTTTGCTTCGAAGTTCAGTTGCTGTGTAACATATAAAATGTTTTATATGACAGCCTCATCTCCCCATCACCAGCCCACATGGCTTGTTGGAAAATGATGCTTGTCAAACCTGGGCCAATAGCAGCGACTGTTCGTAGCAATAGGCTTCCCTAGCCCTTCACAACATCCCTGTCTTTAACCTGCAGCTATGAGCATGTTGCTGTATTGCTGCTTGATTACGTTGTGATGCTGGGCAGCACTGGAAATAACCTTTTTCCTTGAGGCCAGAGGAGACCTGATTCCCAGTCAATGACTTTGCTCCCACATGGCGCTATCGTTCAGTTATTTGGACTCTGTGTGCTGAATCACCTAGCGTTTGCTGTCTGAAGCGGTGAAAACATGAGAGATTTTCCTCTGTTGGTGGTGACATCTTTTTCTACATCTTGCCTTCCACAGGTTGGCACAATCCGTTACATGGCACCTGAGGTACTGGAGGGGGCTGTAAACCTGCGGGACTGTGCATCCGCACTCAAGCAGGTAGATATGTATGCACTGGGCCTCATCTACTGGGAAATATTTATGAAGTGCACAGATCTTTTCCCAGGTAAGAACATAAGTACACCAGCTTGCATTTCTGTAGTGTCTTTTACATAGTGAAACAACTCGAGGCGCTTCACAGGAGTGTTATCAAACTAAATTTGACATTGAGCCACACATAGAGAGCTAATAGGATAGAGGGCCTAAAACTTGATCAAAGAGGTAGGTTCTGATAACTGTCTTAAGCAAGGAGAGAGAAGTGGAAAGGTTTAGGGAGGAAATTCCAGAGACCAAAGACATGTCACCAATATTAGAGCAATGAATATTGAGGATGTGCAAGAGGCCAGAATGGGAGGAGTGTTAAGTTTTCAGTTTTCATAAGATTTGAAGAAGTTAAAGCGATTCAATGATGGGGGGGAAGGGATATAGTGAGGGGAGGGTGCAGGTGGGAGTGGTGGCGAGGCAATGGAGGGATTTGAAAGCAATTATGGGATTTTTAAAGTCTAGGTGTTCACAGGAATCATAGAAAATTTACGACACAAAGGGAGACCATTTAGTCCATCCTGTCCAAGCAGCTCAACAACGAGCTACCCAGCCTACTCAAAACTTCTGTATTAGGTCCCTAATTCTGCTATGGGCCAATGTGCGGTGATGGATAAACGGTACTTGTCAGTGAGGATATAGGCAGTAGAGTTTTAGATGAGGTTCGGGGCTAGCAAATGCATATCGGAATAGTCAAGAGCGACAACCAGAAGTAGCAATAGTTGTGGTTTGGCAGAAGACTCGGCTGCTTCCCTTCCTACTGGAATTTCACATACTCCTTACGAGGGATTGTAATCTAGGGACAGGGATTTGTGTTCCACCCCAAGTTCTGATGCACTGGTGGGAGACCAGGCCTCTGTTTCCTTCCTGACTTTTCGGGCTCCAACAAAGAATGCCATGATTACTACCTGAACCATCAGAAAATTGGCAAAGTAAGTAAGATTAAATAGTTAGGGATTAAATTTGGACAGAAATAATACATTAAGTAAAGACAACAAAGCAAGAGAGCCAGGTAACAGCAAGGAAAATGATGATCAGAGCATAGCAGGAAGGGACAGAGTGTACAAATCTCAGAGTGCACCAGCAGAGGAGTTAGAGGTTACAACAATAGCAAAAAGACAGAACAAATGGCCCTGTGTGTGAATGCATGCAGCATTTGTAACAAAACAGATTAATTGACAGTGCAGATTTTAATAAGTATGTATGACCTGATAGCCATTGCAGAGACATGGCTGCAAGATGACAAAGAATGGTATGTGAATATTCAAGGGAACATGACATTTAGGAAGGGCAGGAAGCTAGGAAAAGATGGAGGGGTAGTTCTGTTAATTAAGGATGACAGTACAGTACAGAGAGATTACCTTAGTTCTGGAGATCAAGATGTAGAATCAGTTTGGGTAGAAATTGAAAATAATAAAGAAATCACTTATCATCCAGACCCAATGTTAGTTCTATTCTCTCTCCACAGATGCTGTCAGATCTGCTGAAATTTTCCAGCATTTTCTGGTTTTGTTTCAGATTCCAGCATTGGCAGTAATTTGCTTTTACCTGGATGATTAATTCATAAAGTGTGTTTCGGGACAGTTTGAGAGCAACATGATTTAGAACCAAATAGAGAGCAGGTTATACTTGGTCTGGTAATGTGTAATGAGACAGAATTAATTAATGACCTTATTGTGAAGACACCCCTAGGTAGCAGTGATCAGAATATGATTTAATTTCCCATTCAGTTTGAGGGAGAGAAGAGCTTAAATAAGGGTAATTATGAGGGTATGAAGACAGAACTGGCTACAAGGAATTGTGAATTTAGCTTCAGGGATAAGTCAGAAGAGATGCAGTAGTGGACATTTAAGGAGATATTTTGGAATACTCAGAAAATAGAAATTCCAGTGAGAAGGAAAGACTTTAAGGGAAGGACGCACCATCCATGGCTGGTTAAGAAAGTTTATGGTAGTAACAAATTGAAAGAAAAATCATATAATTCCACAGAGAGGAGTGGCAGGTCGAAAGATTTGACAGACTATAAAGAACCATAAAGAATGACTAAAAGATTAACGAGGAGGGAAAAATGAGAATAGCAGAGAAAACTAGCTCAAATTATAAAAACGGGGAGTAAGATTTTCTATTGGAGTTTAAAAAGGGAAAGAGTAAGTAAAGTGAGCTATGGTCCTGACTCGAGTGAGAGTCTAAGAATTGATAATGGAAACAAGGAAATGGGCGATGAATTGAACATATGTTTTGTGTCTGTCTTCACTGTAGAGGATACAAATTACATCCCAGAAATAAGTGTGAATCAGGAGGTGAAAGTGAAGGAGGAACTTAAAACAATTAGAATCACCAGGGAAAGAGTTCTGAGAAAATTCTGAGAACCAAAGGTTAAAAGTCCACAGGTCATAGATTCATCATACAATCCCTACAGTGCAGAAGGAGTCCATTTGGCCCATTGAGTCTGTACTGACTCTCTGACAAAGTGTCTTACCCAGGCCCTCTCCCCTGCTCATCCCCATAACACCGAAAATTCACCATGGCTAATCCATCTAACCTACACATCTTGGGACACTGAGGGGCAATTTAGCATGGCCAATCTGCCTAACTTGCACATCTTTGGACTGTGTGAGGATACCGGGAGTAGCTGAGGAAACCCACACAGCCACAGAGAGAACATGCAAACTCCACACACACTTGGGTCCCTGGCGCTGAGAGGCAGCAGTGCTTACCACTGTGCTGCCCTGATTGACTTCATCCTTGGGTCTTAAAGGAAGTGTCTGCTGAAATAGGAGGTGCATTGGTTTTAATTTTCCAAAATTCCAGAGTTTCTGGTAAGGTCTCAACAGATTTGAAAATGGCAAATATAACTACTAGGAAGGAGGGATTCAGAAAGCAGGAAACTATAGGCCAGTTAACTTAACATCTGTCAGAGGGAAAATACTGGAATCTATTGTTAAGGATGTTATAGCTATATAGAAATCTCCATGCAGTCAGGCAGAGTCAACATGGTTTTGTGAAATGGAAGTCATCTTTGACTAAATTATTGGAGTCCTTTGAGGAAATAACAAGCAACTTGGATAAAGGGGAACCCATCGATGTGCTATACTTAGACTTCAAGAAGGAATTTGGCAAGCTGCCTCATCAAATGTTATTATGCAAATTAACAATTCATGGTATGGGGTAACATATTAGCATGGATAGAGGATTGGTTAACTACCAAGAAATAGAGAGTAGGTATAAATGGGTCACTTTTGGGTTGGCATATAAGATGTGACATGCCACAGGGATCAGTGCCGAGGTGTCAACTATTTACAATTTATATCAATGACTTGGATGAATGTATTGTTGCTAAATGTGCTGATGACACAAAGATAAGTAGGAAAAGAATCTAGATAGATTAAGTGATTGGACAAAACATTGGCAGGGGGAGAATAATGTTGGAAAGCAAGTCTATTTGTCTACTTTGGCAGGATGTATAGGCAGCTTGTTATTTAAATGGAGAGAGATTGCAGAACTCTTGAGATGCAGAGAGATCTGGATCCCCTGGTACACACATCACAGAAAGTTAGTAAACAGGTACAACAGGTGATTAGGAAGGCAAATTGAATATTGTAGTTTAATGCAAGTTGGTGAGACCACATGCAGAGTATTGTGTTCAGTTTTGGCTTCCTTATTTAAGAAAGCAAATAAATGGCTTAGAAGTCATTCAGAGAGCATTCACTTGACTGATACCTGTGATAGGGATTTATCTTATGGGCTGTATCCATTGGAGTTCGGAAGAATGAAAGATGATCTTATTTGAACATATAAAATTCTGAGGGGACTTGACAGGGTGGACACTGAAAGGGTATTTCTCCTTGTGAGAGAGGCTAGAACTCGGGGACACAATTTAAAAATAAGGGGTCTCACATTTAAGATGGAGATGAGGAGAATTTGTTTCTCTGGATCGTGAATCTTTGAAAAACTCCCCAGAGAGCAATGGAGGCAGGAGCATTGAATAGTTTTAAGGCAAAGTTAAGGTTTAAGTTAGATTCTTGACTAAAAAGGGAATCAAAAGTTATCAGGGGTAGGCAGGAATGTGGAATTGAGGCCACAATCAGATCAGCCATGAATGGTCTTACTGAATGGCAGTGCAGGCTCAAGGGGCTGAGTTGGCTCTTCCTGCTCTTAATTCATATGATTCACTAGCGCAGGCCTTGTGATTTATGTTCGAAAAGACAAGACATGCTGCTGATTCCTGTGCTCTGCAGTACAATTGCTAAGATTAATTAAGATTCGTGCACAAGCTCCCGTATTGGGGCTTTAGGAGACAGAATATGAGCGCGGTGCAGAGTGGGATGTCTTCTGCTGCCCATCTGATCAGGACAGAGGCTCATCAGTGCTCCTAACATGAATTTATTTGCCCCATGACCAGGAGAGTCAGCTCCTGAATACCAGATGGCTTTTCAGGCAGAGGTGGGGAACCATCCCACCTTTGAAGATATGCAGCATTTGGTCTCCAGAGAGAAGCAGCGACCCAAATTTCCTGAAGCTTGGAAAGAGAACAGCTTGGTGAGCAAACAAGATTTCTTGCGCTTTTCCCACCTAACGGCTGGCAGAATGTTTTTCCTGAATGTAAAATAGAGAATAGCATAGTGGGCTGGACGCTGGAGAAAGTTCAATTCCAGCCTCCTATCATTCCATCAACCGTTTACTCTGTCCTGGAGGATCCAAAATTCCTCCGGGCACTCTCAATCCAGTCACTGGCTTTAACCTGGGCAGCAGTGGCGTAAGATTGGCCTAAACTAGAGAAGGAAAAATCAACTGCGGTTTCCACTTCTAATTGTCACACAGTGACTCCTCCTGGGAAGCATGTATGTGTGTCAGATGAGGATATTATCAAACATGGTGATGATGGTCTCCTCCTGAATGGCTAAGTCACATTCACTGTCCATGCATGGAACTCAATGAGGAACTCAATGCATGGACTGGCAGAGCTCTTTCCCCTTCCCCTCCACCCATTGTTTTATTCATAATAACAAGTTGATGAAGGAAGAATCCAATGCCAGTCTTTACTTGGAATAGATTGATTGACGGAGTGGAAATATTGCAGGTACAAATCTTCTGACTCCACTCCACTCTTATGACAGTATCTCTTTATATGCTCTTTTTATAATCAAGAAGCTAATTAACAAATAAACTAATTAATTGAAATCCCCTTAAAGGGCCACGGTAATGAAATTTAAAAAAAATTAAACTTAACAGGTTAAATTAAAATGTTGTTTGCGGGCTGATGACACTCCACGCCTGCAGTGACCAGTAGTGGCCTCTAGCGTACTGGTGGACACTGGACACTAATGTAGCCGTGGAAGAGTGTCGGGCCAAACAATCCCCTCAATTGCCCGCTGCCTTTTCCTGTGAATGGCTGCTTGGAGAGGCCGGCAGCAGCCTCACCAGAAGGTCCTCCACACAAGGTGGCATAGATCCTCAAATAACCAAAAAGGGGCTGCAACCTCACATAACCTATGTCGACATGGAACATAGACTTCCTGAGGGTGCAGATAATACAGATGACCTGCGAGTCTGTGAACCATCTTAATCGTCTGTTGTACGGGACTGCTGCATGCAACACCCTCCACACCAAGTCCCCAGTGGTAATGGGGAGCACTCCCATGTGAAGAGCCCTCAGCTGGAGGCCTCTGCTACCTCCGGGTGGCAGGACAGAACGTCACAGTATATCTGGGCAGTTGACAAGAATTGGAGGGTGGGCATCAGCAGCCCACACGGGAAACCCTTTCATACAGAATAGAAAGACACGGAGGGCTCAAATTGTGAGACTGAACTTTCCAAGGGAAGTTTCAGGACATGGACCAATGTGAAATTCTGTTCAAACAGAGGTCAGTCCAGACAGGGGTCCACCGCATGCTTGAATCACCGCAAGTGCAAACAGGGCTGACACCAGGGTTTTAAGGCTGTGGATGGCTTTGCGTGCTCCTGTCAGAAGACACAAACGTGAGCTTCGCCCTTGTCCCAAAATGGGATGCCACTTATCCGTCCACTGACTGAAGTGCCTCAAATGCAAATTAACTGAAACTTTGGTAGTAGTGTAATTCAAATGCATATTTCCACAAAAACGTAAAACTTAAACCAGTGCCATAGACAGCTCAATCACACTATCATTTTTAAATTCCACTAGCTGCAATTTCACATTGGATTTGAACCCATGTCCTTGAGCATTAGCCCAGGACTCTGAATTCCTAGTCTCATAACATTACCATTACATCATCATCTCTGGGTTAACTAACCATCCAATCATTGTCCTTCCCTGTATGTACCTAACATCAGTAGATACATTAACACCCATAACCACCTGCCCATCTCCAGGAAGAGTCATCACCTTCAGGCAAGAAAGAAGTCTCACAACACCAGGTTAAAGTCCAACAGGACTTTGTTTGGAATCACATTCAGGCAAGAATGGGGGAAGGAAAGTTTTTTTTAAAAAATGCATTGGACCTGGAAAATGAGAGAATTGTTGCTGTGCTCCATAGGCTGTCCGGTCGCTAAAGGAAACAATGGATGACTGCTGGGACCAGGATGCAGAGGCTCGGCTCACAGCTCAGTGTGCAGAAGAGAGGATGGCAGAGCTCATGGTTATGTGGGATCGAAACAAGTCTGTGAGTCCCACAGTCAATCCCATGTCACAATTTACTACAACTGCCATGCAGAATGAACGGTAGGTAGCCAAACAGCAAAGAAGCGCATACCAACCTGAATTTCCTTGAGTCCATTTTGGCTGTTGTTCCAGACCCAAGCATAGTATTTCTACCGCCATTTTTCTTCTCTTGTTCCGCTGCTCAGACCCTTTCCTTTCTCCTCCCTTTATTTGCCATACTGTTTTTTTATTCTTCTCCCATGGGTGCTCTATCCCTCTCCACTACAGTCACTGCCCAACCCATCTGCTTTCTTACTTCCCTCCACTGTTCCATGCTTGAATCCCACTTGGATATGCTCAGAGCATAAGCACTTTTGCCCACCTTGGCTTTCCCTGAAAAGCCCATTGAGGTTCCTACATCCTGAAAAGCAGCAGCCCCAGTTTACCTATTCCTCCCCTCTTAAATCATTTTCCCCCTTTCTCCTGTCACCAACTTCAACCAGTACAAGGAGTTCATGGATGCCTTTATCACCATGATTGAGACAATTCATTCAACTGCTTCTGCTGCCTCTTGCACGCCACGCTAGGCCAAGCCTCCTCCAAGCCCCATGCCCTAACCCCGAGTCTGTGTCTTTCTTTATTATCATACCTTATGCCCTTTTTAAATGAGGCCCATCAGCTGCTTCCTTGACCTCACGCTAAAGAGCTGGCCACTCAGCTTCCCTTCCGAGCCACCAAGCTAGCTGAGATTGTAAATAGTTTCCACTCTTCAGATACTGTTCACCTTGCCTTCAAAGCCAGTATTACTCCTTCCTTATGTTGTCCATCTCTAACTCCCCTTTCCTCTCCACAAGTTGAAAGTGCTATCACTTCCATATTCCTGCTATTTTTCCTGTGATTTCAATCTGAGCCTTTCCAATTAGGCTTCCACCTCTGCCACAGGACTAAAATAACTCCAGTAACAATCACAAATAATGTCCTCTGGCCATGACCGTGGTGTACTTTTCCTCCTTGACCTATTTCAGCCTTTGACAAGGTCAGCCCCCTCCATCAGTACTTTTCCTTGATTGCTCAGCTCAATGGGAGTGTTCTCTCTTGGTTCAAATCTTACCTATCCAATCACTACCAGAGTATCTCCAGCTATGGCTTCTTTTCCCACTCCTTGCACCATTACCTCCAGCGTCTCCCAAGGCCCTGGCCTTTTGCCAGGTCCTAATCCTTAAGTACATGCAAACTCTTGGCGATACCATCCCTGAGAGTTGAGGTCAGCTCTTGCATGCTAACAGTATATGGTTCTACATTACCACCGCCTCTCTTGACCCTTCCACTATCTCTGTGCTGTCAGATTGTTAATCTAGTATTCAATCTTGGAGCAGCGCAATTCCTACAGTTAAGCATTTGTATGATCAAAGCCTTTGGAAGGGATTTTATGGCCTCGCTCGTCCCAAAACTGCAAGATTTCGCCCGAGGTCAACGGACCTTCCCATGGTCCGCCCTCGCCCACTCCGATTCCCGTGGTCGTGGTGGTGGTGGTGGTGGTGCGGGGGAGTAATGCAGTGGGGGGGGAAATTCCGGCCATTGTCTTCATTTCCCACCACCTAACCATCAATATCATCCTCCGCCACCATCTCCCAATCACTGTCTCTGGCTGAACCAGATTGTTTGTAGTCTCAGCATCCCATTTCATTCTGAGGTGAGCATTTCACTACATACATTTCCCAGGACAAAATCTGTCTCCTTCCACCTCCCTAACATTGCCCACCTCTAGACATATCTAAACTCATCTGCAGTTATAGCTCTCATTCATGCTTTTTCTATCTCAGACTGAATATTCTAATGCTCTCCTCGCTGGTCTCCCTGAACCGCTTATTTCCTGCTCTATCCCCTACACCCCCATTATTCTGCTTCACAGCATTATGTTACTTGATGTTTGGGCTTGTCTTATTTCAGGAACCTTTCACATAATCGCCGAGTGCCAAAGATGGGTCCTTACCCGGATTATTCGTCGTCCTCGTACATCGAAGACTCCCTTCACCATTCCGAAGGGATGGTGAAAAACATCTCCACGGACAACTCCACGTCCGGTACCCCGTCAACTACCAGTGAGAAGAACCGCAATTCTATCAACTACGAAAGACAGCAGGCGCAGGCTCGCATCCCCAGCCCAGAAACTAGTGTTACCAGCTTGTCGGCAACGACCACCACCACAGCAGGCCTTACCCCCAGCACCGCCATGTCCACCATATCAGAAACACAATACTCTGAGGACACTAACACACAGGCAGGCAATTTGCTGCCGTCTTTGGGCCCCACCCCAGTGTGTCTGCAGTTGACTGAAGAAGACCTGGAGACCAACAAGCTAGACCCTAAAGAGGTGGACAAGAACCTCAAAGAGAGCTCAGATGAAAACCTGATGGAGCACTCCCTCAAGCAGTTCAGTGGGCCCGATCCTCTCAGTGGAAGCAACCCCAGTTTGCTGTACCCTCTCATTAAGCTAGCAGCTGAAGTAACTGGGCACCAAGATTTCTCCCAGCCAAGCACCAGCCAGGCATGCCTGATCCCTGACATCCCAGCCACTCAGATGTATCCTCTCCCCAAGCAACAGAACATCCCAAAACGACCCACCAGCCTCCCACTGAACACTAAAAACGTGGCCAAGGAATCACGGCTGAAGTTCAGCAGCAAGCACAAGTCAAATCTTAAGCAAGTGGAGACAGGAGTGGCGAAAATGAACACCATAAATGCGGGTGAGCCCCAAGTGGTAACTGTCACAGCAAATGGCATTGCCGGAAGGTGCCATGCAGGAAACTCACATCCAGTGGTTAAGCAGTATGCTAATGGTTCGGTATCTGGTCCTCAGACATCCAACTCTTCAAGCCACCGGGGCCATGAGACCCTCCAGTCCCAGTTTAGTGGGGACGACAGCAGAGTGAACATAAACTCCAGCCCAGATGAGCACGAGCCACTCCTGAGGAGGGAGCAACAGGCCACGCGTGATGACATTATTACCGAGCGGCTAATGGACAGGAGAGACCGGCCACTCGATCAAGGGCGGACAAACTCCAACAACAACAACAACAGCAACCAGTGCAGTGTGGCAGATGGCACTCTGGCCAGTGGCCAGGATCACACAATACCCCCAGTAGCACGACGGCAAGGGAGGAGAGCTGAGCGGCCAAACTCACTCGATCTTTCATCAGCCAACATTTTGGACAGCTGTAGTATGCAATGTAAGTAAGAGGGACTGTTTAAAATGTTACTGATATCGGTTATTTAGGGTAACTCTCCCTTCATTGTCCAATGAGTAGAATGAGACATTGTTGATCCATGCAGACTGTAAACTCCTCGTCTCCAACCCTGGGCTGTATGCAGTTAGCTGATTCCGGCCTAGGCTATGCTTTTGCACACCCTCTTCCCCATGGAGACACACTCCATTTACCCAAATCCAGAGACCAGGGGCTGGATTTTTGTGTTGGGCGAGGGAAACGAGAGCCGGGTTATTTCCTGACTTTGGAAACGTGAGCCTGTTCCCTCTGTCTATACCTATCCATATTTTCATCTCCTGGAAAAGCGGGCGGACAGAGTTTGGGTTTTCCAAATCCCAGGTCAGCAGTCAGAGGACTGCTGGTACAGAGGCAGGCTGACTGGAAGGCCCATCTTGGTTTACTGGGACATCAGTCCAGCTTTCCGCATCATTCTTATACCCCTAATCCTCACTCCCTACCCACCCTCCAGAATCCTTTTATTCTCCATGCCTCTTCATATTCTCCAAGGCCCCTCCATGATCTTATGTACCCTCCATAGCTACTGGATTAGTATCCAGCTTGTAGAATCCGCAGGAGCTTTGTAAACTCACCTAAACCCTCAAAAATACTGGGCATGGCAAATACAAATGTCCCCTAGGGTTGTCAGTGACAACCCCAACATCATAAGATGTACATGTGGGGTCGTGACCTGACCCTAATTGAACCTCATTCCAAAAATGGGAAGATTGCATGGGCCCATTTTTATACAGGAGATTTAAGTTTGCCACGAAAAAAAACAATTTTTTCCTGACTCCAGAAGGACACAAAATTCTGGCCTCAAATGTGCACAGAGTGACTTCTAGAGTTTAAACAGCTAAATCCAGGCAATGTACCAGTCTGATTCCTGCTGCTTGTCCAGCTGCAATTACTCTACCTGCTGGAACATGGGCTTACATGGACTGAATACTGACCCCCTTCAGCTTCCATTAATGAGCTAGCTTGACAGGTCAATCATCACTACCCTGCTACACCATGAACGTGGCTTTGAGCTTCTGTTATCAGGCATGCCATCTTAGTGCCACTTTGTTGTCTGCTTACTTCTTTTCTCACCCCTTGTCCAAGGATGATAATCATTAATGCTTACAGAAAAGGTCAAAGAAAAGAACATATGGCCAATCACATGTCCCTTGTAGTCTATCTCATCCCCTGCTCCCCACATTGCGTAAGTTATTAGTCCCTGCACTGAGCAAAGGTGGCACATCTTCCATTGGATTCAGTCACTTTCCTCATAGACCCGAAGAATTGTTGGCAATGCTGTGCTCTCATTCAGAGCTACAGAATTGTTATTATCCTTCAAATAACAAATTGCTTCTTTTCCAAACACAATTCAGTGTGTCAAAAACTGAGGTGTTTTGATTTGGATGAGTGCTGTAGATATCCAAAGGTTAGCAATGCAGCAAAACATTGAATTTTAATTTCTAATTGTGCTGAAAGGCTTGTGACGAGAGGCAGGAACGTGAATAATAGACAAGCTACAATGGTGAACTCTGCATTGTAACTCGAGCAGTGTGATTTAGACAGAGATGCCATAATCCTGCAAGAGTGACAACTGTCACTTGTCAGCTGGCTGAGGAACCATAGATGGTGTCCAAAAACAGAGAACTGATAAATTAGATGGAAAGAAAATTAAACACAGGTCCACACTATCTCCAATGATAATGGCAACATGCAGCTAGCCCATACCGAAACAAATCAGTTGTGAACTTGTTTGGGCTCATCTGTGATGCCCATGCAGTTGAATAGACTCCTCATACACACTGCTCAGGGATAATTGCTTGACGAACACAAAAATATTGTCGTTTTTAAAAGAAAAGCAAATCAGCTTTAACAAGAAATGGGTATAATCAGCCTGCGTGTCCTGTTCCATCAGCCCATGAAATGGTCATGCCTCAAATCTGTCTAAGCTGAGAATTGTGGATTAATCACAGCAGAAGACAAATGCCAGACTTGTAGTCCAAAAAGCAAACCAGCAACTCAAGGGCCAACCAAGAGGGGAATGCATAGTATGAAAATAAAGCAACTGCCCAGAAAGCTTGGCCTATAATATAAGTTTTTACAAAAGTAAGTGACTAAAGTGCACCATTAGGAGTGAGTTTACTTAATGGCTACAGACTGTACAACTTCCACTTTGGGCAGTACAATAGACAGCTATCAAGCTCCCAGGTAGGTCAGCAGATATTTTATTGAGCTGACTGCCCTAATTTGAACTACAGTCTCACCTGAATCTCAGTTGGGGCGGTGGTTGGCTCCTCACAATTGGCCACAGCAGCGCCGGGCCAATAAGAGGAAAAACAACTAAGTTTACTGTTCTCAATCACTCCTTTGTGCACATGTTGGTGAAGAGTTGTCTGTGATTAAACACTCTACAGGTCCACTCTATCTAGACTTACTTGTGAAAAATAATGATGGAGCTGTGCTCCAGCAAGGAGTCGGTGCCTTTTGGCAAGGAATGAGAAAAACATGCATTTATTTGCAGTCTTCATATGCTATGCTGTATGTAACTGTCGCATTTAGGTGTCGCACTTGGCTACACATGCAAAACACTCTTTCTAAGAAAGAAAAAATGATAGCATTCACTTTGCACTGGGTCCTCTCTCACATGGACCCAGGCACTTATAAGGAATTGCCCATATTTCTACTTGCCACTTTCTACCATCACTCCACAGGGAGTAACCAAGCTGTGACTTTCCAGAAACAGGCTCTTGTTAGCTGCTAACATTCACAACATTGCCCGAAATCCCAGACTATCTGTAGGCAATGCCGTAGAAAACCAACTGATTTTTAAATAAATCATATAAAAATATTACAGAGTTGAAAATAGTTCAACACAAAATTTGCAAAAACATTTTTGAACAGAATGTGAGGCAACTCAATTCCAAATAAGTGAATGTACTGAAGTGACACAGCAATGTTCTGTTCATCCCCCATCCCCTCACCCTCTTTCCCAGGTGAGATGACGCGAGAGAACAAGCAGGCCACCTCTGGGGACAAGATCAAGAAGCGAGTTAAAACTCCATACTCCCTGAAGAGATGGCGGCCTTCGACGTGGGTCATTTCGACAGAACCCATTGATGGCGAGGTCAACAACAACAGCAGTGCAGTGGGGCGCTCAAAATCCAGCACCACTGTTTACCTTGTTGGGGGAGGCAGCGGGGGCACTGCCACAGCAATGGTCAGCAGGGAAACAGGAGTGAACTGCCTGTGAATCTTTGACTTTTACTTTATACTTAGTAATGAGAGAGAAGAAACAAATATAAATGGACAGCTATTCCACCCTCGAACCAACCCCCTACTGCCCCTTCCCCAATTGAGACTTGCTTTAGAGATCAGCTATGCAGCAGAAGCTTAGAATATCTAATATTTGAGAGCTTTTTTTGTTTGTTTTTTTTCCTCTTGTTGCACTTTTTTTTGGGAAAGGTAAAGAGATAATCTTTAAGTGAAGCCTAGCCTGAGGCAAGCACTGTGAAGAGTCTCACAGGGGTTTCAGAAAAATAAGCAGCACACAACTTGGTAAACCCCGATTATAAATAAGCTGAGACCAGGCAAGTGGGTCCTTGAGGCATGTTCAACGTGACAAACCCTTTTGCCTTTCCTTTGATGCCATTTCTGCCGACATTCTGATTCTGTTACTGGCTTATGAAACACATACAATACCCTTTTTTAAAAATCAAAAACTTTGTTGGAATGTGCAATAGGCTTAGCTTAGTAATGCTTTTGAAAAAAGAAAATGATTATTATTTAAAAGTTGCGTCTCTGTATATCACTGAAGGTTGCTGGTAGTGCATGGACCGGTGGTGAGCTTGTTTTTCTTCACTCTCCCTCCCCCAATCCCCATTCCTGCTGGAAGCCTTGGCTGGTACAGTACGCATGGTCCCCAGATGTGGAAAGTAGGGTGGCACATATCTCTCCTCCCTTCCTGTAGGATTCCCATTATGTGTTAGTCCCCTCGGGTATCTGACCCATCAGTACACATCTAATGTTCATGGACCAAGCACTTCAACTCAAAACAAGCCCCTAAATCCCCATACAAAAGTTGTGTTTGATGCTAGTGCTACATTGCTTTTAGTGCAGATTTTCTCCCTCAGCACCAATGTTTTTTGCACCATTTTCTCATGCCTTATGTAGAGTGTCGATCCAGACACACCGGGTGAGGCATTTAATTAGACACTAGCTTTTCATCTCTGGGGCATGGGCTCAATCCAGTCTTCAGTCGCCGCCTCTGATTGTTGGCTGTAAGCCTCTTTCCGAGAGTGAGGTCAGACAGCCTCCATGCACTCACTACAAAATTGCCCCTAATTGGGAATAAACTCAGAATCTTACAGGTCTTATAATTCAGCTGCTCTAATTCAGTATCAAAGTTTAAAGGGGATTTCCTGCTCTCAGCCTTTCCTGATCTTGCATGTTTCTGTCTTGCTGAGCTACAGCCACAGAAAGGAAAAAGAAGGGTGCAGGATTTTCTTCTCTGATTTGGGATCTGTTTGAAGTTTGCTGCACTGGATTTTTTGCTTGCTTTAAACTCTTGTTTCGAATATAGCTGACCATTTGGACCTTCTGCTTCAGAAGCGGACTGGGGCATCGAGAGAAGAGTGGAGAAAACTTGGATTAAAGTGTGTTAGGATGAAACATGGCCACTTGTTTATGTTCATTTGAAAGCCGGTTTGTCAGATTTGGGTTGGGGTTGTGTGGGATGTAAAATGGCCTGCACTGATACTAATTGTTCAAGTCTAGAGTAGCCTGTTTATAGGACGGTTATTATGTGCCCTCAGTCAGAATGGGGCTGAATATAAATAACAGGTGAGTGAAATTCATTGACCTGAATCATGCATGGATTTGAAACTTCCACTGTGAGGGGTTGGGATATGTTGACCATATCAAACTAGTAAATGAAAATAAATGGTCTTAATGATTCTGCCCAGCACAGCTTATACATACAGATGTCACTCTGTAATTACCTCACAGAGGCTCATTTGCTCAGTGCACTGAGCCTGAGCCCACTTATCTGATTGCAGAGTTTGACCACTGCATTTCAATTCCTCTCAACTGCTATCCAGCAACCATATAGCCGGAAAGCATCACGTGAGTATGGAGTAAGCACATCACTGATGCCCTCCCTTTAGAAGTAATACTCACCAGTCTGGTATGCAAAGAATGGTCCCTGGAGTGAGACACCAAGGGTCAGCTAATGTGCACAGTTGTGTCCAGCCCACTCCAGTGATGTCCTTAATGCTATTTTTCCTTTATATCATTGCCCATGCCTAGCCCTGCATGGAAGAACTTTTTCCTTTCACATTCCCTGTTTAGCACTGGCTAGCAGCAGGTTGCAGCAAGAAGGGGTGCCTCTAGTACAGTGGGTGGGAGAATTGGTTCTTACTGACTTGGGTTATTACCCAGGCTGAAACATAGCAGAGGCTCATTTATTTACCTACATCCTCTGGGTAGCAAGCATTTCAGCCAAGAGTGAGGAATTGAAAACATTCCCCTAGTGTGTCAAGCCAGCTATTCTAAAATATCAACCGTAACTAATCTGCTGATAGTATGTGACTGCAGTTTAAAATACTAGCAATCCACAGGAGATCTGTTGCCAGTCAAAAGTAAAGACAGGCGAACATTTTGAGTTGAGTCCCTTCCCCAGTTGAGCACCATTTTAAAAATCTGTCCTTTGTCCTTTTTAATTGCGAATGGACCGAACATGCCATTGGCTTTCTGTACAACGTGCCAATACTTTCAGGCTGAGTTCAATCCAGTCATTGGCTCTGCCGATTGGACAATCTTTGTTGGGTGGGGGTGGTGGGGGAGGTAACAGATTTTCCTTTCAGTCGGAAAGTTTAATGCTACATCACAGCAGAAATCTCTGTTAAAACACTAAGGATCCACAGTTAGGTTGGTGCAGAAAGCATTGCAATCAAAGACTTATTAAGTACTACATCAAATTTAATATCTCTTATTTAAATATAAAGATTCGGTCTTCAGGGGCTGTCCTGTCCTGCTTATAACTAGTATGCGGAACAGTAGTTGCACCAGTTAGAGAAGTGAACAGGAGTAGCTGAGAGACAATTCTTCTGATAGTTTACCAAGTAAAGACTGTCTACATTTGATCGGTAAGGATTCCAGGGTTTGACTCCCGGTCCTCTCTCTTTCTCAGCTGGGGTCTTTGGGTAGCGATGGGCAAATCAGCTGGAATGCATTCAAATATGAGAACGGAGCTGACTTTGGGGCTTGGATGCCCCCTACAGTCAAACATCTCGCCAACACTCACTGTATAAATATGTGTATGGAACATGAAAATCCTGGGTGAGTTACTGGAAGGCGAGCAGTGCTTGTGGTAATGTACCTCAGCAAGTGTTGGTGTTACCAGTTGAGGAGGGAGAGTAAATCTGGAATGTGCTGGGCAGGGGATGTCTTTGATTAGAGTAAGTAATGGGGGGACATGCATTACGTTTAGAGAGCAAATTCATTGTCAGCAGGTCCTGAAAATATTTCTTACAGCCTTGAGGCTAGTGACTGGGTTCTATCCCAGCCTGTACCGAGGGCTGTGTCCAGATGCTGGAGAATAGTGTAAAGACTTATTATATCAGGTAACTTTATTAAATTAAAAGGATTGTAGAATCGATTAATGACTAAATACAAGCCCCATTATTGAAATATACTGCAGCTTTGAAACTATGACCCCAGGGCCATCAAATACTTCACAAACCTTGCTTTATAAATATATAAATGTGTTAATTAATCTAACATAAAACATTATAAGAGCATTTTCAGTTATAATATTGAGGTGCTATAGCAGTTGGAGTATTTTATAATGTTATTGAGATTGATATTTTTTGTTTCTATCCCCATTACTGGTTGTGTATATCAGAGCACTGTGTGCCACTGTCCAGTGACTCAAAGTAAGCTTTACAAATTGTAACTTTTCTCACAGACCTTCCTCTCAGTGGCAGATTCAGAATTGAAACCAAGCCTTGGGATGTCACCTCCAGTAATGTTTAATGATGCATCAGCCTGTGTCATTTAATAACCCACAACAAAATATTTTGACACCCTTGTCCACTCTTGGATAGATATTGATCGGGCAGATGGGATGTGTGTTTTGTAAAGTTTGTAATGCATGGTTATTGTAATATTGAATGTGTCTGAATGAAGCTGTTCAAACTACTGTTCTCTTCAGAATTAATAATTTAAAAAAAGTCAGCTGGCACTATAGGGACATCTGTAAACCACAACCTGTTTTCTATAAGCACTGTAAGTAAATGCTTTGGTAACTCCAAGTTCCAATAATCAAAGAAGAACAAAGTTTACTGGTATAGTTTGCTGACTTAATTGAGGTGACTAGCTGGCTGTAAAATCCTACATATTAAAGAGTATATTCATGACAAACCAGCCATCTCACTTATAGTTTTATTTCCCTTCCTCCCCCTCACAAACCCTGTCAGCAATCTAGAAACACAAGCATTTTATACGCATGAAAAGATTAGACTTTCTGCTGGAAAGCTATTTCTGTCAGCTGACACGTAAAAGTCCAACATGAAATGAGGTGGAAGTTCTTGATCCAATTAGAAATGGACAAAGGCATACAACCCAACACTGTTCCTAACTCCACTTGAACTATGGTCTCAGAGAGGCCATGGGTCAGTTAATCGGAAAATAATTCACTGGTGCAGTGGGAACCTGCCAACCTGGACTCCACCTGGCCACAGGGGTGTTTGATGGTACAGGGAAGAGGGATCTATATCTGGCCTATTCTGTTCCTGATCTGAAAATGAAACATTTTCTTGCACTTAATGAGCTCAAATTTACAAAAATAGTCAGATGGGCTAAAAAAAAAGAATTCATATCATTTTCAACTATATAGTGAAGGAGTGGAGGAGTTGTGTGAGGAGCCAAAAGAATAAAGGAAGAGCAGCATATGGGATGGTGGTATAGGGGGCTAAAAAAACGTGCATGAGAGACAGAAATTTGGTACAACAGCAAGAAAAAAACTTGTATGACTGTGTCCAAATGCCTTGCAGCCAAAGAAATATTTTTGAGATGTAGTGACTGTTGTAATGTAGGAAATATAGCCAATTTGTGCACAGAAAGGTCCTAGCAATAACAATGTGATGAACGAGCACTTGATCTGTTTTTGGTGGTGATATTGGTCAGAGGACTGCTATTCTTAGAAATATTGTCATGAAATCTTTTAATCCAACTTAGAGGGCTGGTTGAAGGCTTAGTTTAATATCTGATCAGATAGATGGCACCTCTGTGCAGGGTACCTTCAATACTGCACTGAAGTGTCAGCCTAGATATTGTGCTAAAGTTTCAAAGTAGGACTTGAATCCACAACCTTCTAACTCACAAGGGAAAGCGCTGTCTGTTGAGTCGTGGCTGATGTTTGATTTATGTACATCATAGTAACAGAAATATAATGGAGAGACAATCTGCTTGGGGTCAAGAGTCAAAGACCTACCTAGAATGCAATACATACATGTTGGAAGGAGATGGTAGTGAGTGGCACCTCCTTGAAACCCAAGACTGCTTTCCAGTACAGATAGGATTCAAATGATCCAGACCAGTCAAGAGAAGCAATGGATCCTCCATGTAGTATCTTCATATGTGTGCTAGTTCTTCTTTCATTCTTCAACCTCATAATGCTAGCAAAAGTGGGATCTGAGAATGGGAGTCAGAAGTGAGCCCTGGCCCCGGAGCCAGGAGTGTCCACTCTTTGTCTCCTGTTTGGATGTTGGATGTACATCACACACATGGAGGTGCTGTGGGCCTGAAACAGATTACAGAGTACAAAGCCAACCTCAGTGTCAATACCGCAAAGAAATTTGATTTAAATGCAGCACTACTTGGAACAACAAAACGTGTGGTTAGACAGCACCTTTATTGTAATAAAGCACCTCAAGGTGCTTCCCGGGTTTTTTTTTTAATAAAGTTTCACAGGTGACTAAAAGCTTGGTCCAATAAATAGTTTTTAAAGAATGTCTTAAAACAGGGTGAGAAGTAGAGAGGCAGCAAAGTTTAATGAGAGAATTACAAAGCTTTGGGACTACGCAACTAAAGGCTCTAGGTGGAATAATGCATGTTGAATGCTCAACAGAGAAGAGAATTGAATAATTGCATAGAGCTTGGAGGGTATTCAGCTGGAGGAGGTTACTGAGATAGTAAGGGAAAGATACTATGGAGAATTTTGAAAACAAGGAGAATTTTATATATGGGGTGTTGCTGAGCCTGTAGCCAATGTAGGTCAGCAAGCAAAGAACAAAGAAAATTACAGCACAGGAACAGGCCCTTCGGCCCTCCAAGCCTGCACCAACCATGCTGCCCAACTGAACTAAAACCCCCCTATTCTTCCGGGGACCATATCTCTCTATTTCCATCCTATTCATGTATTTGTCAAGGCGCCCCTTAAAACTCTCTATCGTATCTGCTTTCACTACCTCCCCCAGCAGTGAGTTCCAGGCACCCACCATCCTCTGTGTAAAAACAAAATTGCCTCGTACATCTCCTTTAAACCTTGCCCCTCGCATCTTAAACCTATGCCCCCTAGTGATTGACTCTTCCACCCTGAGAAAAAGCTTCTGACTATCCACTCTTTCCATGCCCCTCATAATCTTGTAGACTTCTATCAGGTCGCCCGTCGACCTCCGTTGCTCCTGTGAGAACAAATCAAGTTTCTCCAACCTCTCCTCATAGGTAATGCCCTCCATACCAGGCAACATTTCTGTACCCTCTCCAAAGACTCCACATCCTTCTGGTAGTGTGGCAACCAGAATTGAACACTATATTCCAAGTGCGGCTTAACTAAGGTTCTATAAAGCTGCAACATGACTTGCCAATTTTTAAACTCATTGCCCCAGCTGATGAAGGTAAGCATGCCGTATGCCTTCTTGACTACCTTCTCCACCTGTGTTGCCACTTTCAGTGGCCTGTGTATCTGTACACCCAGATCCCTCTGCCTACCAACACTCTTAAGGGTTCTGCCATTTACTGTAGATTTCCTATCTGTATTAGACCTTGCAGGACAAGGGTAATGATTTATCAGGACGTAATGCAAGTTAGGAAATGGTGAGAAGAGTTCAATAAGAAGTAGGAGCCTGCTCTGCCATTCAATGAGATCTTGGCTGATCTGATTGTGATCTTAACTCTACTTTCCTGCCTGACCCCATAACCCTTGAAATCTTTTGCAAATCAATTTTTTAATGCATTTTGGATGAGTTCAAGTTTATGTGGGGTGGAAGATGGGAGGCCAACCAGGAAAACACTGGAATAGTCAAATCTAAAGATGATAAAGGCATCAATGAGGATTTCAGCAACAAATACACTGGGGCAAGGTAAGAGACAAATGATATTATGAAGGTAAAAATAGGTGATGGTGGTAGTGGAGTGGATATGTACTTGGAAACTCATCTCAAGGTTAAATAAAGGACCAAGATTACACTCAGTCAGTGACCAGAGAGGACGATGTTGCAGACACCTTGATCATTGACACCCATCCCATAGAGAAACATTTTCTCTATTTGCTTCCTCAAAACTGACATTTGAAATGAGATAACTTGCGCAGGTCAGAGATGGAACACTGGGTTAGCAACGGTCTTGGACATCATTCCAGGCACTGATTTCTTGTGGGAAAACTTATGCAATGGGCAAGGAAAATTACCTGGTTACTTACAAATGGACCCAGAAGGAATTCAGGATCCTACAAGTGGACTGATGAGATTTTGCTGTGTAAGGTTTCATGAATGGAGAAGCTAACCTCATTGTCTTTACAATGATATTATGTAGATGAGGTTGAAGTTTCATATAATTGTTCATTTCACTACGTTCATCCCCTGTGTCATCAGATACCAGACTATTGGGTTTTACCGGTTGTTTTCTTGCTAGTCTCAGCTCTCCTGTTGGTTCTGGTTTCTGTCATCTTTAGGCAGTTAACCTTTTTGTTTTGTCAACCTGTTAGGTTTCCATTAGCTGCTCAGTCACTGATTCTGTCATTGCTTTAGAAAAGTTGTGACATTTTGAAGAACAAATATTTCCATTTATAAAATTGTGTCTTCTGAGAAGAAATCTCATACTTCATTGCGTGCTGTTCTGATCACCGCACTACCAAAAGGATGTGGAAGCTTTGGGGAGAGTTCAAAGAAGGTTCACCAGGATGTTGCCTGGTCTCAAGGGTGTTGACTATGAGGAGCGGTTGAATAAGCTAGGATTGTTTTCACTGGAAAGATGGAGGCTGAGGGGAGATCTGTGTTATGTTTGGGTTAGAAACTCCAAAATGTTTTATGAAGCCTGCGTGAATCATAAGTTTTGCATTTTGAATTTGGCTAGGGTAAGCAATGATATGTTTCACTTCAGGTATGATTTAAATGACCCACTAAGGAGCTTTTATCAAACAAAGTTTATTTAAGATTATAGTTAACATATAAAGTAAGAAAATTCACTAGAATTTTGATCAATTACAAACAAGAAACAAAACAACCACGATAATGTATAGCCCTTAACAAATATATCTAATGGTTTCCACTCAAACCAAAACCCTTGCCATAGACAAAATCCTTTAAACAGGTTCAATACAGCAAAGTCTACTGCTCATGTGATAATGAAAATTGAGTCCTTTGGTTGTTTTGTTACTTGTTTGTAATTGATCAAAATTCTGGTTAATTTTCTTACTTTATATGTTAACTATATTCTGAAATCTGTAGTTCTCTGGATTCACTCCGAACAGTTTAAAGACAAGGCAGCTTCTCAAAGCACCAAAGAAATTCTGGTCCAGTCTCAATAACAGCAGATTTTCACCCTTCAGGGAAACAAGAAAATTTCCAAAGGAAAAAAAACAGGGAGAGAGGGAAAACATTTATTTTTAGCTTGCTGTCTCTTCTAAAAACTCAAACCTGCAGCTCCAAATTGAAAATGGAAAAAAAACTGTCCAAAAACACATGAATGTCCTCCTAACGATGCAGGATCATAAAACTAATCCCAGAGTAAACACAACCCTATTTAAGTAGCAATAAAAGGACATTCCCAGTCAAGTTGGCAACAATGACATCACTGAAGCTGTGAGCTGCAGAAATCATGGTTTTTAAAAAATCTTTCTTAAAGATACACTAACATCATACCTGATAGAGGTCTAGAAAAATTATGAGGGGGAGAGACAGGGTGGATAGAAGCTTTTTCCCAGGGTGGAGGTGTCAATTGCAAGAGGGCACATGTTCAAGGTGAGGGGAGGAAGTTTAAGGGAGATGCAGAGAGTGGGTGTTTGGAACGTGCTATCAGAGGTGGTGGTGGAAACAGGCACATTAGCAACATTTAAGAGCCATCTGGATGGGTACATGAATAGGGAATAGAAGGATGTGGATCGAGTAAGGGCAGAAGGTTTTTTTGTAGTTTAGTTAGGGCTTGGAGGGCCGAAGGACCAGTTCTGTGCTGTGCTTTGTTCTTTATTTACTGAAACACAGGTTTTTTTTTAAACAACAGCTTGTATTTACATAGCATCTTTAACAGTAAAATGTCCCAAGGTACTACAGATGGGTATTATAGAAAAACTGACAATGAGCCAAATAAGGTGATATTAGAGCAATGACAAAATATTTGGTCAAATAAGTAGCTTTTAAGATGTTTCTTAAAGGATGAAGGAGAGGTAGTGAGGTTTAGGGAAGGTATTCAAGTGCTTTGGCAGCTGAAGGTATGGCCATCAATGGTGTAACAATGAGATCAGCGATGCACAAGACAGCACAATTGCAGGAGTGCAGATATCTCAGAGGGTTATATGGCTGGAGGAGACGACAGATAAAAAGGAGAGGAGCCATTGAAAAATTTGGAAATGAGCATGGGAATTTTAAAATTGAGAAATTGGCTCCTGGTTGAGCAATGTCGATCAGCAGGTAGAGCGGTAATGGGTGAAACAGACAAGGTGTGAGTTAGGATATGGACAGCAGAATTTTGAATGGTCTTAAGTTTATAGAGGGTGGAAGATGGGAGACCAAGCAGGAGTGTGTTGGAGGAGTTGGGTCTAGAGGTAGTAAAGGCATGGTTGATGGTTTCAGCAGATGATGAGGGGATGTGTTGGGGAAGTTATTGGTGGAGAGTCAGGAGATGTTATGCAGGTGGAAATAGCAGATCTTAATAAATGGTCTGAATCTGTGGTTGGAAGCTCATCTTGGGTCTAAAAATGACACCAACATTGCAGACAGTCTGGTTCAGCCTCAGATGTTGCCAGGGAGAGTATTTGGCTTGACAGCAAGGGAAGGAATGAAGTTTGTAGCAGGGATAGGAGACAATATTTAGTTGGAGGAAATTCAAAGTTTAGTTCACTCATAATTTTGCAAGTTATTTGTAGTTACTATTCTACAATGCAAGAGATCACCCTTTTCTCCTCTAGCCTCCATCTTTATTCAAATGCAGATTTTAAAAATCTTTGTTTATCAATGCCAGCATGGTTGGAACTTATTTCATACTCTGCTTTCCATCATCTCACTGTGTTGAAATCATGACCATTGATGAGTAGAAAGGCGGAATCATTTGCTGCAATCTTCAACCCGAAGTGCCAAGTGGATGATCCATCTCTGCCTCCTCCTGAGGTCCCAACATCACAGCTGTCAGTCTTCAGCCAATTCAGTTCACTCCATGTGATGGCAAGAAATGGCTGTAGGCACTGGATACTGCAATGGTCCCTGACAATATTCTGGTAATAGTACTGAAGACTCGTACGCCAGAACTTGCTGCCCCCCCCCCCCCCCCCCCCCCCCCCCAAGCCAGCTGTTTCAGTACATCTACAATGCTGGCATCTGGAACATTGCCCGGGTATGTCCTGTGAACAAAAAGCAGGACAAATCCAACTCAGCCAGTTACTGCCCCACTTGATCATCAGTAAAGTGATGGAAGAGGTCATCAACAATGCTATCAAGCTGCACTTGCTCAGCAATAACCTGCTCACTGATGTTCAGTTTGGGTTCCGCCAGGGTCACTCAGCTCCTGACCTCAGTACAGCCATGAACAAAAGAGCTGAGCTCAGGAGGTGAGGTGAAAGTGACTGCCCTTAGCTTTAAGGCAGCATTTGACTGAGAGCAGCATCAAGGCAGCCCTAGTAAAATGGAAGCGAAATGGAATCTCTTCACTAGTTAGAATTATACCTGGCACAAAGAAAATGGTTGTGGTTGTTGGAGGCCAATCACCTGAATTCCAGGACATCACTGCAGGAGCTCCTCAGAGTAATGTTTTCGGACCAACCATCTCCAGCTGCTTCAATGACCTTCCTTCCATCAGGTGAGAATTGGGGATGTTCATAGATGATTGTGCAATGTTCAACATGCTTCGTGACTCCTCAGATACTGAAACAGTCCATGTCCAAATACAGCAAGACCTGGACAATATCTAGGTCTGGGCTGACAACAATATGTCACACACATGCCATGCAATGACCGCTTCCAACAAGAGAGAATCTCACGGCTCCCCTTGACATTCAGTGGCATTACAACTGCTGAAACCCTTACTATCAACATCCTGGGCATTTCCATTGACCAGAAACTGGGCTAGCCATTTAAAAACTGGCCACGAGCAGATCAGAGGCTAGGAAACATACAGCGGAAAACTCACCACCTGATTCAGATCACAGAATCTCAGTGCAGAAGAAACCCTTTGGCCCATCGTGTCTGCACTGATGCATGCAAAATACCTGACCTACCTACCTAATCCCATTTACCAGCACTTGGCCCATAGCCTTGAATGTTATGACGTGCTAAGTGCTCATCCAGGTAGTTTTTAAAGGATGTGAGGCAACCCGCCTCTATCACCCTCCCAGGCAGCACATTCCAGACTGTCACCACCCTCTGGGTAAAAAGGCTTATCCTCACATCCCCCTTAAACCTCCTGCCCCTCACCTTGAACTTGTGTCCCCTCGTGACTGACCCTCCAACTAAGGGAACAGCTGCTCCCTATTCACCTGGTCCATGCCTCTTATAATTTTGTACACTTGAATCAGGTCGCCTCTCAGTCTTCACTGCTCCAACAAAAACAACCCAAGCCTACCCAACCTCTCTCTATAACTTAAATATTCCATCCCAGGCAACATCCTGGTGAATCTCCTCTGCACTCCTCTAATGCAATCACATCCTCCCAATAATATGGTGACCAGGAACTGCACATAGTATTCTAGTGTGGCCTCACCAAAGTTCTACACAACTCCAACATGACTTCTCTGCTTTTGTAATCTGCCTCGAATGATAAAAGCAAGTGTGCCATTTGCCTTTTTCGCTACCCTACTAACATGTCCTGCTTTCAGAGATCTGTGGACAAACACCATTCCATCTGTATCTTCCTGTAACCCACGACACTCCGCCTCACTGTTAACCACGCAGCCAATCTTTATCTCATCTGCAAAGTTACTAATTCTATCCCCCACATAGTCATCTATGTCATTTATATAAATGGCAAATAATACGCCACCAGACACTGTCTTCCTTTCTGAACGCTCCCCCAGAAGCTCTTCTGTAGGTTTCCTTACAAGTAGCTGTTCCCAGATCCTGCCTCATTTTACTAAACTCTGCACTCCCCCAATCCAAAACTTTTTTTTAACAACTTGTCTAATTCTTTATCCATAAAAACCTTAAGTTGTGCCATGCTGTGGTCGCTATCACTAAATGCTCCCCCACCGCCACCTCAACCACCTGTCTGGCTTCATTCCCCAGAATTAGGCCCAGCTCTGTGCTGTACCTTGTTTGATCTTCTACATATTAACCTAAACCTTTCTCCTGTATACATTTCAAGAAATCTACTCCATCCGAACCCTTAACACTATGTCCATCCCAATTAATGTTGGGAAAGTTGAAATCACCTAATATAATATTGTTATTGTTTGTACATACCTCCGCAAATTGTGCACATATTTGCTTTTCAATTTCCCATTGACGATCTGGGAGTCTATAGTAAACACCTAGCAATGTGGCTGCCCTTTTTTATTCCTAAGACCTACCCATTAAGCTTCATTTGATACTCCCTCCAGGATATCATCTCTTTTTACTGCAGTAACTAACTCCTTAACTAATAATGCAATGCCTCCTCCTCTTTTGCCCCGTCCCCTGTCTCGCCTGAAGACTCTATATCCCGGAACGTTGAACTGCCAAACCTGCCTCTCCCTCAACCCTGTCTCTGTGATGGCTCCTATATCACAAGGTCACATGGCCAACCTCACCCATAATGCACCTGTTTTACCTGTACTACACCCGAATTATTGATGCAAGACCTCATCCCTCTATGTATGACATTGGTACCAACATGTACCATGACCTCTGCCTTATCACCTTCCCCTTTCAGGATGCCCTGCAACTGTTCAATGACATCCTGGATCCTAGCACCATATTGCCACAGTAGCACCTATCTGTTCCACTGACTATAGAATCCCCTATGACTATTGCTCTTCCTCCCTTCAGACAGGCCAGAAGCGTGGTGGTGCCAGAAGCTTGGCTCTCTCTGTACTCCCTGGAGGAACCTATACCCTCATCAGCCTCCAAAATGGAATACTGATTTGCAAGCGGAACCCCAGGGAACTCCTGAACTACCTGCCTATTTGTCTTGGACTGCCTGGTGGTCACCCATTCCCATCCTTCCTCAAGTCCCTTCAGCTGCGGTGTGACTACTTCTCTAAAGGTGCTATGCATGATGCTCTCAGACTGGCGGATGCTTCACAGTTGCTGTCCCAGGTCTGAAACTCGAGCTTCCAACTGGACACACTTCCTGCACACATGCTGGTTGTGGGCACTGGAAATATGCCCAGCTTCCCACATAAAGCAGGAGGAGCAAACCACGGCTTTGAGCTCTCCTACCATGCCAAACCTTTAAATTTAAAACTTTAGAAGACTTTAAAAAAATAATATCAATTAAGTCCCTGCCCCTTGCTTAAACAATGACTTAAAAATTCAATATAGTTTGAAAATACCCACCAGGACTTAATCACCAACCAGCTGCTCCCATTGGTCATCACTTTTTGAACTGTGACATCACCTCGGAATGCTGCCACCTGTTCCCGTGCTACCCGCTGATTTTCCCTGTCGCCCTGTCAAAGATCTACCTATAACTTGTCCATCATCTATGTGGCACAGTCAGGAATGTGTTGGAATACTCTCCACTTGCCTGGATGAGCGCAGCTCCAACAATATTCAAGTATCTCAACAACATCCAGGACTAGCAGCCTGCTTGTTTGACACCACACCCTGTACATTCACTCCCTCCACCATCAACGAATGTCAGCAGCAGTGTGTGCCATCTACAAGGTCCACTGCAGGAACCCACCAAGCCTGTTTATACAGCATCTTCCAAACCCACAACCACTACCACCTAGAAAAATAAAGGCAGTGGACACATGGGAATACCACTATCTGGAAGGAGCCACCAAGCCACTCACCATCCTGACTTGGAAATACGTTGCTGTTCCTTCACTGTCGCTGGTGCTCCCTCCCTAACAGCACTGTGGGTGTACCTACACCACATGACTGCAATAGTTCACAAAGGCAGCTCGTCACCACCTTCTCAAGGGCAATTAGGGGTAGGCAATAAATGTTCTCCATCCAGTGATGCGCACATCTGAAAAATGAATTTTAAAAATGTTGTCAACTGCTATTAGATTCCCCTTGTGCTTCCGAGTCCATTAAATTCTGACCCTCTTCCCTTCCTCTTCCCATCTACAGGCTTTTATAATCTAAATTTGGTATTGTCTGATCTTTCCTTCCAGATACTCCAGAGTACTGGGGAAGTGCTGCACTGTTGGAAATGCCACCTTTCAGATTCAATGTTAAGTATCTGTTCTCTTGGGTATCCCATGATTCTATTTTGAAGAGAAGAGGGATTTCCCCGGTATCTTGGCCAATGTTTATCCCTCTGTCAGCATCTGACACATTTGGAAGAGCAAAAGCAGCTTGGGCGACTGCCTTGCAGGACACTTCTGTTCAGTTCACAAGCATAGCACCAAGCGTTCCATGGCTTGTAATTTTAATTGTCCACCTTTCACTCACACTGACATTTCTGTCCTTGAACTGCTGCGCTGTTCCAGTAAGGCTCAATGTAAACTAGAAGAACAGCACGGTACGGTAGCACAGTGGTTAGCACTGCTGCTTCACAGCTCCAGGGTCCTGGGTTCGATTCCCGGCTGGGTCACTGTCTGTGTGGAGTTTGCACATTCTCCTCGTGTCTGCGTGGGTTTCCTCCGGGTGCTCCGGTTTCCTCCCACAGTCCAAAGATGTGCGGGTTAGGTTGATTGGCCATGCTAAAATTGCCCCTTAGTGTGCGTAGGTTAGAGGGATTAGTGGGTAATATATGTAGGGATATGGGAGTAGGGCCTGGGTGGGATTGTGGTCGGTGCAGACTTGATGGGCCGAATGGCCTGTTTCTGCACTGTAGGGTTTCTATGATTTCTTTCTATGATTTCTATGATCTTTTGTTTAGGCACTTTGCAGCCTTCTGGACTCAATGTTGAGTTCAACAATTTTAGACCGTAAACTCGGTCATTTGGTCCCCTTTTTCTTTGTTTTATTTCTTGTATTTTTGTGTCAGATAGCAAAGCACCTGCTCTATGCACATCTTTTATCTTTGATTTTCTTACCCCCATCACCATTCCCTTTGACTCTCTAACGTTTCTGTCATTCGATCTCTCCTGTCTCCCACCCAATCACATACATTCCCGCACACCCTTTGTTCAAATCCTACTACATCTCTATCCTTTCCCAGTTCTGGTGAAAGGTCATTAACCTGAAATGTTAACCCTTTCTCTCTCCACAGATGCTGTCTGACTTGTTGAGTATTTACAGCAGTTTCTGTTTTTATGTCTAAAACATCTGTTCATTATGACATTGCTGTTTATGGGATCTTGCTGTGTAAATTGGCTACTGTGATTCACACATTACAGCAGAGATAACTCTCCGAGAGTTACACATTAAGCATTGAATTTTTGGAAGGTGTAATAAAAGTAAGTTTTTTTTTACTATCCTAACAGCTCAAAAACCAAATGTACTCAAACATTTAACTTCAGGAACTGTCTAAAGTGCTGTTACATCCAACAAACCAAAATATCTCCATCTTTAAGACTTGATTGTAGGCTATTTGGAGTTCTTCCAGTCCTTTCCCTTCCTTTGTCCTCCGGGTCCACACAAAAAAAGTTGAAAACTGAACCCTTTCTAGTGCTGATCCGGGTTACAGTCTGGTTTTGCTGGTGTTTGGTGGCACAGTGGTTAGCATGGCTGCCTCACAGCACCAGGGACCCGGGTTCGATTCCTGGCTTGGGTCACTGTCTGTGCAGAGTCTGCACGTTCTCCATGTGTCTGTGTAGGTTTCCTCTGGGTGCTCTGGTTTCCTCCCACATGCTGGTTAGGTGCATTGGTCATGTTAAATTCTCCCTCAGTGTAACCCAAACAGGCACTGGAGTGTGGTGACTAGGGGATTTTCACAGTAACTTCATTGCAGTGTTAATGTAAGCCGACTTGTGACAAATAAATAAACTAAAAACTAAACATTTTCATGACAAACTGCATCGAGGGTGGGATAAATGTTCAGGGTTAAATAAGAGACCGTTGAAAGATGAGGCACTATGTGGTTTGCTGTTAGGTGCTTGAATTTGCAGCATTGACAGTTTGCAGCATTTTATTGAGCTTGTTTGATTTTTGCAGCACTGCATCTCCCTGAGGGAGCACCGCCTGCTTCTCTCTGCGGCTCCCCTCACTCCAGCAGCACCGCTGAGCCTTATTCAGCTTTTCCAGTCATTTGCTGTTCCTACATACTAGTCTTTTGCAGTTCATACTCAGACACCTCTGCATCTCAGAACTCTGCAATCTCACCATTTGGATAATCTGCTTTTATTTTTCCAGCCGAAATGGATAATTTCACAGGTTATATTCCATTTGCCAGATCTTTGCCCAGTCACTTGACCTATCTATATCCCTGTGTAGCCTCCTTATGTCTACTTCACATCTTACTATCTGACCTATCTTTGTTTCATCAATAAATTTAACAACCATATTTTGGTCCCTTCAACCAAGTCATATATAGAAATTGTAAAAGGTTGAGGCCCCAACACTCATCCCTGTGGCACATCATTCATTATATCCCACCAACCGGAAAAAAAACATTTATACCTTCCCTCTGTTTCCTGGTAGCTAGCCAATCTTTAATCCATGCCAATAGATTACCCCCTACACCATGAGCTTTTATTTTCCGCAATAACCTTTGATGTGGCACCTTATCAAATGCCTTCTGGAAATCCAAGCACGGTACATCTGCAGGCTCCCCTTTATCCACAGCACATGTGACTCCAAAGATGTGCGGTTTGGGATGATTGGCCATGCTAAATTGCCCTTAGTGTCAGGGGAATAGGAGGGTAAATACGTGGGGTTACGGGCATAGGGCCTGGATGGGATTGTGGTTGGTGCAGACTCGATGGGCCAAATGGCCTCCTTCTGCACTGTAGGAATTCTATGACTCCTTCAAAGAACTCCAATGATTTGGTTAAACATGATTTTCCTTTCACCAAACCATGTTGACTCTGCCTGATTGTCTTGAATTTTTCTAAGACGGTGGAATTTGAATTCAATAAACAATATCTGGAATTAACAATCTACTGATGACCACGAAACCATTGTCGATTGTTGGAAAAACCCATCTGGTTCACTAATGTTCTTTAGGGAAGGAAATCTGCCGTCCTTACCTGATCTGGCCTACATGTGACTCCAGGGCCACACAGCAATGTGGTTAATTCTTAATTGCTCCTCAGGGATGGGCAATAAATGCTGGCCCAGCCAGCGACACCCACATTCCATGAACAAATTAAACAAAAAAAAAAGACTGAGTGACTTGTTAGGCCACTTCAGAGTTCAGATATTAGTTAACCATGCTAGTCTGGATCTGGAGTCATCTGTACACTGGACTAGGTAAGGACAACAGATTTCCTTCCCTAAAGGACATCAGTCAACCTGTTAGGGTTTTAAGACAATCCAACAGCTTCACAGGCACTTTTACTGGTAAGTTTTTTTTATTTCCAAGTGATTTAAACTGGATTCAAATTTTCCAACTGTCACGGTGAGGATTGGTTTCACATTCCCTGGGTTGGCAGCTGAGGGTCGGACAGGGATCCGTGCTGGGATAAACGGATAATCTCCCTCCTTTACCCTTATATCTCTGATGCTTGTGCAGCAGCACACGAGCCATCGCTGCCCCATTGACAGTGATATGGAAAAGAAGATGCAGGGATTGGGAGTCCCCTGATTGAAGGAGGCTCGAGTAGCCTGACACAAAGGCACTCTGTTTGGAATAAAGAGAATATTACGAAGCTGTGAGTGCAGCATGATCGCAAGGGAGAGAAATATGCAGTTCAGCAAAATTTGTCATGATCAAACAATTGATAAATGCATTTTCACGAACAGCTTCCTGCAACTGATGATGATAGCGACCACATTATGAAATCCACCCACACAGCGCAGAAAAACACATACCAAGATTAACCTGACTGGAACTGCACCTGCCAAAAATATCAAATGTCATCAAGATCTTCAACATGCAAAAAGAGGTGAGAAGGGTAGAAGGAGCTGGGCTCATTGTAAAAACCTCACCAACTTCAACAAAACACATGGAAGACATACCATTTGTACCTGTCTTTTTCTGAAGTTTTCCATTTTGTGTGTTAAAAACAGCAGAACTCCCATCAAACACACCCAGGGGAGGAACAGCGCAGGTTAGATACAGGGTAAAGCTCCCTCTACACTCCCCCATCAAACACACCCAGGGCAGATACAGCACAGGTTAGATACAGAGCCAAGCTCCCTCTATACTGTCCCATCAATTGTTCTTTTCCTGTGGGGGAGCACTTCAGCGGTCACGGGCATTCAGCCTCTGATCTTCGAGTAAGCATTCTCCAAGGTGGCCTTCACGACAGCGCAGAGTCGCTGAGCAGAAACTGATAGCCAAGTTCCGCACACATGAGGACGGCCTAAACTGGGATCTTGGGTTTATGTCACATTATCAGTAACCCCCCACAGCTTGCCTCCTGGACTTGCAGAATCCCACTGGCTGTCCTGTCTGGAGACAATACACATCTCTTTAACCTGTGCTTAATGCTCCCTCCACTCACATTATCTGTATCTTTAAGACCTGGTTGGTTGTAGAGATTCGCATTCTAATCAGTATTCTGTAACTTGATTTTGTGTCTCTGTATGCCTTGTTTGAGAGCAGATTTCCACTCCATCTGACGAAGGAGCAGCACTCCGAAAGCTAATGGCATTTGCTACCAAATAAACCTTTAACCTGGTGTTGTTAAAACTCTTACCATCAAACACACCCAGGGGAGGAACAGTGCAGGTTAGATACAGGGCAAAGCTCCCTCTACACTCTCCCATCAAACACACCAAGGGCAGATACAGCGCAGGTTAGATATAGGGTAAGGAACCCTCTACACTCTGCCATCGAACTTACCCAGGGTAAGTCCAGCATAGGTTAGATACAGAGCAAAGTTTCCTCCATACTGTTGCATCAAACACACCCAGGACAGGTATAAGGCAGGATAGGTACAGGGTGAAGATCCCTCTACCATCAAAGACACCCAGGTCAGGTACGTGCAGGTTAGATGTAGGGTAAAGTTCTCTCTGCACTGTCCCATCAAAGACACCCAGGACAGGTACAGCACAGGTTTGATACAGAGCAAAGCTCCCTCTACACAGTCCCATTGCACTGTGAGTATAGAAGCATTAACTATCTCCCTTTCCACCAACCTTGTATAGGATGGGGAAGAAATCTGCAGGGGATGGGCACAATTGAAATGTGGAGCTTGTTCGAGGAACGACGACTGCGTGTCCTTGAGAAGTATGTACCTGTCAGACAGGGAGGAAGTGGTCGAGTGAGGGAACCGTGGTTTACGAAAGAAGTTGAATCACTTGTGAAGAGGAAGAAGGAGACTTATGTAAAGATGAGACGTGAAGGCTCAGTTAGGGCGCTTGAGAGTTACAAGTTAGCCAGGAAGGACCTAAAGAGAGCGCTAAGAAAAGCCAGGAGGGGACATGAGAAGTCTTTGGCAGGTAGGATCAAGGAAAACCCTAAAGCTTTCTATAGGTATGTCAGGAATAAAAGAATGACTAGGGTAAGATTAGGGCCAGTCAAGGACAGCAGTGGGAAGTTGTGCGTGGAATCCGAAGAGATAGGAGAGGCGCGAAATGAATATTTTTTGTCAGTATTCACACAGGAAAAAGACAATGTTGTCGAGGAGAATACTGAGATACAGGCTATTGGACTAGACGGGATTGAGGTTCATAAGGAGGAGGTGTTAGCAATTCTGGAAAGTGTGAAAATAGATAAGTCCCCTGGGCCGGATGGGATTTATCCTAGGATTCTCTGGGAAGCTAGGGAGGAGATTGCAGAGCCTTTGGCTTTGATCTTTATGTTGTCATTGTCTACAGGAATAGTGCCAGAAGACTGGAGGATAGCAAATGTTGTCCCCTTGTTCAAGAAGGGGAGTAGAGACAACCCTGGTAATTATAGACCAGTAAGCCTTACTTATGTTGTGGGCAAAGTTTTGGAAAGGATTATAAGAGATAGGATTTATAATCATCTCGAAAGGAACAATTTGATTAGGGATAGTCAATATGGTTTTGTGAAGAGTAGGTCGTGCCTCACAAACCTTATTGAGTTCTTTGAGAAGGTGACCAAAGAGGTGGATGAGGGTAAAGCAGTTGATGTGGTGTATAAGGATTTCAGTAAAGCGTTTGATAAGGTTCCCCATGGTAGGCTATTGCAGAAAATACGGAGGCATGGGATTGAGGGTGATTTAGCGGTTTGGATCAGAAATTGGTTCGCTGTAAGAAGACAGAGGGTGGTGGTTGATCCTGGAGTTCAGTTACTAGTGGTGTACCGCAAGGATCTGTTTTGGGACCACTGCTGTTTGTCATTTTTATAAATGACCTGGATGAGGGCGTAGAAGGATGGGTTAGTAAATTTGCGGATGACACTAAAGTCGGTGAAGTTGTGGACAGTGCGGAAGGATGTTGTAGGTTACAGAGGGACATAGATAAGCTGCAGAGCTGGGCTGAGAGGTGGCAAATGCAGTTTAATGCGGAAAAGTGTGAGGTGATTCACTTTGGAAGGAGTACCAGGAATACAGAGTACTGGGCTAATGGTAAGATACTTGGTAGTGTGGATGAGCAGAGAGATGTCGGTGTCCATGTGCATAGATCCCTGAAAGTTGCACCCAGGTTGATAGGGTTGTTAAGAAGGCGTACAGTGTGTTCGCTTTTATTGGTAGAGGGATTGAGCTTCGGAGCCATGATGTCATGTTGCAGCTGTACAAAACTCTGGTGCGGCCGCACTTGGAGTATTGCGTACAGTTCTGGTCGCCGCATTATAGGAAGGATGTGGAAGCATTGGAAAGGGTGCAGAGGAGATTTACCAGGTATGGTGGGAAGGTCTTATGGGGAAAGGCTGAGTGACTTGAGGCTGTTTTCGTTAGAGAGAAGGTTAAGAGGTGACTTAATAGAGGCATACAAGATGATCAGAGGATTAGATAGGGTGGACAGTGAGAGCCTCTTTCCTCGGATGGTGATGGCTAGCACAAGGGGACATAGCTTTAAATTGAGGGGTGATAGATACAGGACAGATGTCAGAGGTAGGTTCTTTACTCAGAGGGTAGTAAGGGCGTGGAATGCCCTGCCTGCAACAGTAGTGGACTCGTCAACATTCAGGGCATTTAAAGGGTCATTGGATAAACATATGGATGATATTGGAATAGTGTAGGTTAGATGGGCTTTAGATTGGTTTCACTGGTCGGCGCAACATCGAGGGCCGAAGGGCCTGTACTGTGCTGTAATGTTCTATGTTCTATGTTCTTGTAGGCAGGTGAGTTCCAGGTTATTACCATTCACTGCATAAAAAAAGTTCTTCATCACATCCTCCCTTATCCTGCTCAAAACCTCAAATGTGTTTCCCCAGTCCTTAAACGGTTATCTAAAGGGAACAACTTACCTTTGTCTATATTATCAAACCAAACAATTTCGTACTGTGGTGAATCATAGATGGTTACCACTATGGGTACTGAACCATAGATGGTTATTGCTATGGGTACTTGTACATATGTTACTCTTGTTACTGTTGGGGTTAGGGTTGTTCTGTGGTACACTCCGGTTGGCTCCGCCTTCCTACAAGAGTATAAAGGTCACTGCACTTCCTAGTGACCCTTTAGTCTGGGATTGTATTGTTAAGCAGTATGCTCTATTCTTGTTGCTAATAAAAGCCTTTATTTCCCGGGTACGATCCAGCCTCCCAAGTGAATTAATCGCGCATCAGTCTTATTAGCAACAATTTTTGTTTTGAAAAAAAAACATGGAGCAGATGTTAAAACCCGATCGGCTAACCTTAGATCCGCGTGCCGCTGGAGTGTCGAACACTTTCGACCATTGGTTGAAGTGTTTCCAGGATTATATCGACGCCTCAACAGCAGTCCAAAATGACGCCGACAGATTGCGGGTCCTCCACGCAAGGGTAAGCGACACTGTGTACGCAACAATCCGTGATTCCCAAGACTACAAAGAGGCCATCGAATTACTCAAGAAGCTGTACCATAAACCGCCAAACGAGATTCATGCTCGTCACCTACTAGCCACTTGACGGCGGCAGCCCGGCGAAACGACGGGACAGTACCTGCGCGAACTTCAGCAGCTAGCCAGAGCCTGCAATTGCAAGCCAGTGTCGGCTACTCAATACACTAACGATCTGATCCGAGGTGCGTTCGTGGCGGGAATCGGCTCATCCTATATTCGCCTGCGGCTGCTAAAGCAGGGTAACTTGGACCTAGCTAAGACGGTGGAATTGGCTGATGCGATGGAAACGGCCTCCAGAAGTCTTGAAACTTACCCCACCGACCACATGGGAACATCGTGGCAAGTACAGCCACCGACTCAACTCTACCCAGCGGCTCTTAGGAACTGCGCGATCGTGCTTTCAACCTCAGACCTGACGGCTGCGGCAGCTCCAGGAGGCCCACGGTGCTATTTCTGTGGATTGGCGAAGCATCCTCGCCAGAGATGTCCGGCCAGGACAGTATTTTGCTCCGCGTGTGGAAAGAAAGGGCACTATGCTAAAGTGTGCCGAGCGAAGCCCCCTTCGAAGCCAAGCAGTGCTGCGTGTGACTCCCCAGGATCCATCTCCTCATCTCCAGCTTCGTCGAGGTCTTCAACCACGTGCGATTCACGGGCGCCGCCATTCCTGATGATGACGACGCAAGACACGTGCGACCTGCAGGGGCCGCCACTTTCAACGCCATCGACCACGTGCGATCCATGGGCGCAGCCATTTTAGTCGACACCGGCCGCAGACGACCAGCAGGGGTTCTCATCATCGACCATCTCAGCTGCCTGCAGTTGCACTCGGGATCCAACAGTGGCGTCAATCATCCTGGACCAGGCCAAGCCTCACAGACTTGACAAGTCCATGATGGACATAGAGGTAAACGGACGCCTGATACATTGTCTGTTTGACAGCGGGAGCACGGAGAGTTTCATTCATCCGGATACCGTGAAACGGTGCGCTCTCCGAGTACAAACTGTCAGGCTGACAATCTCTATGGCGTCGAGGTCCCGATCTGTTACCGTTCTTGGGAGCTGCGTGGTAACTCTAACGGTACGGGGCACAGTTTATGAGAACTTCAGGCTCCTCGTGTTACCGCACCTTTGCGCTCCGGTACTCCTGGGACTAGACTTTATGGCTCACCTGAGGAGTGTGACCCTGCAGTACGATGGGCCACTACCTCCACTTTCAGTGGGAGAACAGCAGCCTCCAAATTGCCCAGCGCGCTCCACGTGCAGTCTCTTGACACTCAAAATTACCCCGCCTTCTTTATTTGAAAATCTCGTGCCAGGCTGCAAGCCCATCGCAACTAAGAGCAGGCGTTACAGCACTGAGGATCGGATCTTTATTCGATCTGAGGTTCAGCGGCTCCTCAGGGAAGGGATCATTCAACCTAGCACTAGCCCATGGAGAGCGCAAGTCGTGGTGGTTAAGACTGGAGACAAGCCCCGGATGGTCATAGACTATAGTCAGACCATTAATAGGTACACGCAGCTGGATGCGTACCCTCTCCCGCGCATATCTGACATGGTCAACAAGATTGCGCAGTACCGGGTGTTCTCCACCATCGACTTGAAGTCAGCCTACCACCAGCTCCCCATTCGCCCAGAGGACCGAAAATACACGGCCTTTGAGGCGGATGGCCGTCTCTACCACTTCTTAAGGGTCCCTTTTGGCGTCACTAATGGGGTCTCGGTCTTCCAGCATGAGATGGACTGAATGGTGGACCAAAACGGGCTACGGGCTACCTTCCCGTACCTGGACAACGTCACTATCTGCGGCCATGACCAGCAGGACCACAACGCCAACCTCCTGAAGTTTTTACGCACTGCGTCTCGCCTGAACCTGACCTATAACAGGGAGAAGTGTGTATTCAGCAAGCACCGCCTAGCAATCCTCGGATACGTGGTGGAAAACGGGGTCATCGGCCCCGATCCAGACCGTATGTGTCCCCTCCTTGAACTTTCCCTACCCACTAGCATCAAAGCACTGAGAAGATGCTTAGGCTTCTTCTCGTATTACGCACAGTGGGTTCCCAATTATGCGGACAAAGCCCGTCCGCTCATAAAATCTACCTCTTTTCCCCTGGCAGCAAAGGCTCGCTTAGCCTTTGAAGGGATAAAAGCTGACATCGCGAAAGCCACGATGCACGCTGTCGATGAGTCCATCCCCTTCCAGGTGGAGAGTGATGCATCTGATTTTGCCCTGGCCGCCATGCTTAACCAGGCCTTTTTCTCTCGTACCCTCCAAGGCCCTGAAATTCGGCACTCCTCTGTGGAAAAAGAGGCTCAGGCCATTGTGGAGGCCGTACGGCATTGGCGTCATTATTTGGCTGGAAAACCATTTACCTTGCTCACGGACCAACGGTCCGTGGCATTCATGTTCAACAACACGTTAAGGGGTAAAATTAAGAATGATAAAATCTTGAGGTGGAGAATCGAACTCTCCACCTACAACTATGATATCATGTACCATCCGGGGAAGCTCAATGAGCCCTCAGATGCCCTGTTGCGTGGAACATGTGCCAGTGTGCAGGAGGACCGGCTACAGGCCCTCCACAATGATCTCTGCCATCCGGGGATCACTCGGCTCTTCCATTTTGTAAAGGCCCGGAATCTGCCCTACTCCATAGAGGATGTCAGGTCGATAACTCGAAGCTGCCAGGTATGTGCTGAATGCAAGCCGCACTTCTACCGACCTGACAGGGCACACCTCATTAAGGCCACTCGCCCTTTTGAACGACTGAGTGTTGATTTCAAGGGCCCCCTTCCTTCGACAGATCGGAATGTGTATTTCCTCAACGTGGTTGACGAGTACTCCCGATTCCCTTTTGCCGTTCCCTGTTCTGACATGTCCGCTGCCACGGTCATCAAAGCCTTGCGGAGTCTTTTTACCCTGTTCGGCTACCCCAGTTATATCCACAGTGACAGGGGTTCGTCGTTTATGAGCGACGACTTGAGGCAATACCTGCTCTCTAAAGGAATTGCCTCAAGTAGGACTACAAGTTACAACCCCAGGGGTAATGGGCAGGTCGAAAGAGAAAACGCTACAGTCTGGAAGGCTGTCTTACTGGCGTTAAGGTCTAGGGGTCTTCCAGTCTCCCGTTGGCAAGAGGTACTTTCTGATGCGCTCCATTCAATCCGGTCCCTCCTGTGTACGGCAACCAATGCTACCCCACATGAGCGGATGTTTACCTTCCCTAGCAAGTCTTCCTCTGGGACCTCACTGCCGTCTTGGTTGACGTACTCAGGATCGGTCCTCCTGCGGCGGCATGTTAGGACCCGCAAGTCCGACCCTTTGGTTGAACAGGTCCATCTCCTCCATGCCAACCCTCAATATGCCTATGTAGCATATCCTGACGGGCGAGAGGACACGGTCTCTATCCGAGATCTGACGCCTGCAGGGGACCTGGAAACTCCCGTCACTCCCGCACCCCTGGTTAGGGTTCCTTTGCCCATTCTCTCCCCTCCTGACACGGCGCGGGCAGTATCGGGACCCCACTTAATCCTCTTACCCCCGTGTACAGCTTGCCTCAGTCCAGGAGATTGTCGTCACCTCGAGGCTTGCCTGAGTCCAGGAGATTGTCGCCACCTCGAGGTCCACCCGTCCGCGAGGAACTGGAGGAGTCACTGGACACCACCTTGGAGAGAGGGACACCACGGTCACCAGAACCGGCGCTATCGCCAGTGCTGCGGAGGTCGCAGAGATGGTGTGGACCTCCGATACGACTGAACCTGTGAATATATGGACAGTTCGTATTGTTTTTTTTGCCCCACCGGCCTTTGTTTTAAAGGAGGGGTGAATGTGGTGAACCATAGATGGTTACCACTATGGGTACTGAACCATAGATGGTTATCGTTATGGGTACTTGTACATATGTTACTCTTGTTACTGTTGGGGTTAGGGTTGGGGTGTTCCACCTGTTGGTATTGTTCTGTGGTACACTCCGGTTGGCTCCGCCTTCCTATAGGAGTATAATGGTCACTGCACTTCCTAGTGACCCTTTAGTCTGGGATTGTATTGTTAAGCAGTATGCTCTATTCTTGTTGCTAATAAAAGCCTTTATTTCCCGGGTACGATCCAGCCTCCCGAGTGAATTAATCGCGCATCACGTACATTCCTACCAAACCTGCCCTCAGTCTCCTTCTCTTCAAACAGAACAACCACAAGCTTCTCAAACCCACCTTGTAGCTAAAATCCCTGATCCCCAGAACCATTCTGGGAAGTCACCGCATCTCCCAAGAACACTGACGATGTTCCTTAAAGTGTGGTGACTAGAACTGGATACACTACTCTAGCTGTGTCCTATTCAGAGTTTTATAAAGATTTAGAAAACATCCCTCCTTTTGTACTCAATACCTCAATTCATGAAGCTCAAGATCCCACATGCTTTGCTAACTGCTCTCTCATAATGCCTTTCAGAGCTGTGTGCACATTGAATCCCACTCTTTAGGACTGAGCCAGTAAGTCTATATTGCCCTTCCCCATCCAGTCTTCCAAAATACATCACCTCACACATCTACATATTAAATTCCATCTGCCATTTGTCTGTTCATTTTGCTAATCTATTTTTGCTGCAGTCAGTTGTAGCCTCACTGTTTCCATCTGGTATCATCAGTACATTTTGGAATTTTACATTGTTTACCAATATTCCAGTCATTTCTCCATGTTAGAAAAGCAGTAAGCTGGGTACTGACCCTTTGGGATTAGCACTGTCCACTGTCCTCCAATCTGAAAAGGAAAGATTTACCATGACTCACTGTTTTCCATCCTGAAGCCAATTTTGCGTCAAAGCTGATCCTGACCCTCTGATTCCATCAGCCTGAACTTTCTCGAGCAGCCTTTCATGTGGCACTTTGTCAAATGCTTTCTTAAAATACATATAGACAACATCCACAGTGTTCCCTTCATCAATCTCCTCAATTTGATTAGCTGTGCACCACCTGCCTTTTCCAAATCCATTCTGCCTCTTCTTAAACGGCTCAGTTTCTCTGCGTTCCTGTTGAATTTTCCCCCTGATTATTGTTTCCCAACCTTTCCCCACTCTGATGTTAATCTCACTGACCTGTAGTTGTTTGGACTATCTTCACACACTTTCCTGAATAAGGATGTCACATTTGCCACTCTTCAATCCTTTGGCGTCTTCCCCACATCTAGGGAAGATTGGAAAATTATGGGATACCCCTATTTCCCTTATCAACTTGGCATGTTGGTCAAGCGACTTATCCATTCTAAGCACAGCCACCTTTTCCAATAGATCCCGCCTATCAATTTCCCCCCTTCCATTATCTCAATCATCTCCACTTCTACCAATATTCTTTCAGCATTTGTTCCTTGGTATACACTATATAAAGCACTCATTAAGTATTCTAGCTTTGTCCTGCACCTCTAAGCATAAATCACCCTGTTTGTTCCTAATACGATCCACCCTTCTTCCAATTTGCATACCCGCAGGTAGAGGATTTTTGGGTTTCTTTTATGTTAACTGCTGTTCTATCAGTGGCGTAGTGTGCCAACATCTTCATGCACAGGTTCGAACAAGACTTCTTCACCGCACAGGACCTTCAACCGATGCTATACACTAGATACATCAATGACATTTTCTTCCTTTGGACTCATGGTGAACAATCACTGAAACAACTATATGATGACATCAACAAGTTCCATCCCACCATCAGACTCACCATAGACTACTCTCCGGAATCGGTTGCATTCTTGGACACACGCATCTCCATTAAGGACGGTCACCTCAGCACCTCACTGTACCGCAAGTCCACGGATAACCTCACGATGCTCCACTTCTCCAGCTTCCACCCTAAACACGTTAAAGAAGCCATCCCCTACGGACAAGCTCTCCGTATACACAGGATCTGCTCAGATGCGGAGGATCGCAACAGACACCTCCAGACGCTGCAAGATGCCCTCATAAGAACAGGATATGGCGCTCGACTCATTGATCGATAGTTCCGACGCGCCACAGCGACAAACCGCACCGACCTCCTCAGAAGACAAACACGGGACACAGTGGACAGAGTACCCTTCGTCGTCCAGTGCTTCCCCGGAGCGGAGAAGCTATGGCATCCCCTCCAGAGCCTTCAACGTGTCAGACGAACATCTCGCCAAGGCCATCCCCACACCCCCACTTCTTGCCTTCAAACAACCACGCAACCTCAAACAGACCATTGTCCGCAGCAAACTACCCAGCCTTCAGGAGAACAGTGACCACGACACCACACAACCCTGCCACAGCAACCTCTGCAAGACGTGCCGGATCATCGACACGGATGCCATCATCTCACGTGAGAACACCATCCACCAGGTACACGGTACATACTATTGCAACTCGGTCAATGTTGTCTACCTGTTACGCTGCAGGAAAGGATGTCCAGAGGCATGGTACATTGAGGAAACCATGCAGACGCTACGACAACGGGTGAATGAACACCGCTCGACAATCACCAGGCAAAACTGTTCTCTTCCTGTTGGGGAGCACTTCAGCGGTCACGGGCATTCAGTCTCTGATCTCCAGGTAAGCGTTCTCCAAGGCGGCCTTCACGACACACGACAGCGCAGAGTCACTGAGCAGAGACTGATGGCCAGGTTCCGCACAAATGAGGACGGCCTCAACCGGGATATTGGGTTTATGTCACACTATCTGTAACCCCCACAACTTGCCTGGATGTGCAAAATCTCACGAGCTGTCCTGTCTGGAGACAATACACATCTCTTTAACCTGTGCTTCATGCTGCCTCCACTCACATTGTCTGTACCTTTAAGACTTGATTAGCTGTAAAGACTCACATTCCAATCATTATTCATGTAAATTGAGTTTGTGTCTTTGTGCCCTGTTTGTGATCAGAACTCCCACCCACCTGACGAAGGAACAGCCTGTTCCGAAAGCTAGTGGCTTTTGCTACCAAATAAACCTGTTGGACTTTAACCTGGTGTTGTTAGACTTCTTACTGTGTTTACCCCAGTCCAACGCCGGCATCTTCACATAGTGGTCTTGACGCAGGGGTTCGAATCCCACCATGGTAGATGGTGAAATTTGAATTCAGTAAAAAATCTTTCCTCATTTAACCGAGTTTAGTCCCATTGTAATGGTAGAATGAGGAATAGGCCAAGCCACGAGGGTGCACATTGTCATTGAAAACAATTTTCTTGCTGATAATGTCCCACAGTGTGTCATGAATGCCCAGTCCTGAATGCTGGGGCGGCACAGTGGTTAGTACTGCTGCCTCACAGTGCCAGGGACCCGGGTTCGATTCCGGCCTCGGGTCTGATTTATGTTTGACTGAATGTGGCATCGAGTAAAGTTGAAGTCAGCAGGAATCAGGCAGAAACCATTCCACTGGCTGGAGTCAGAGTGCAAAGGAAATGGTTGCGGTCGTTAGAGGCTAATATTTTCATCCCCATTGCTACAGGAGTACCTTAGGATTGTGTTCTAGGCCCAAACATCTTCAGTTGCTTCATCAATAACATCTTCCCATCATAAGATCAGAAGTGAGAACATTAACAGTATCAGTTCCATTCAGATCTCCACAGATACTGAGGCACTCCCTGCCTGATGCAGTAAGACCTGGACAACATTCAGGCTTGGGCTAATAAGTGGCAAGTGATATCTGTACCAATGACCATGTTCAACAATAGAGACGCTAACCACTTCCCTTTGAAATTCAATGTCATTACCATCACTGAGCCCCCACCATTAAAATACTGGGATCACCATTGTCCAGAAACATAACTGGATCAGCCTCGTAAACACTGTGGCTCCAATATTAGGCCTGAGGTTGGCATTCTGCAGCGAGCCCTCTGAACTCCCAAAACTGTTCCACAAGGCACAGGTCATGAGTGTGCTGGAATATTCTCCACTTGCAACTCCAACAACACTCAAGACACTCAATGCCATCCAGGACAAAGCAACTGACTTCAATGGCCCTCCATTCACCACCTTAAATGTTCACTCCTACCACCATTTGCAGATGGTCACTGCAGTGAATACCATATACAAGACGCACTCCCGCAACTTGCCAAGCCTCCTTTGATAGCAGTTTCAAAAGGTGCGACCTTTACCACCTGGAAGAACATGGGCAGCTGGTGCATGGGAACACCACCAACTGTGTTCCCTTCCTGAAGAAAGAGTTGGCCCAAATTAACTGGGCACAAATAATTGAGGGCAGGACAATCGAGGAACAAAGGCTGACGTCCAGGGAGATGTTGAATACCTCTCAAATAAATTATATTCCGAAGAGGAAGAAGAATTGTAAAGGTAAAAAAATGTTCCATGGCTAGACAAGGAAGTCAAAGAGGATATTAAGGCAAAAACTAGGGCATACCAAACTGCAAAAGCTAGTGGTAAGCAAGAGAATTGGGAGAACTTTAAGGTTCAACAATAGGCTACTGAAAATAGAATCAAAAGAGCTATGATGAATTACAAATGAAACCAGCAGAAAACAAACACAAAAGCTTCTATAAGTATATATCGAGGAAGAGAATAGCTAAAGCAAATGTTGGCCCTTTAGAGGACAATACCAGTGAAGTATTAATGGGGAACACATAGATGGCGGAGGCACTAAACCAAAATTTTGCCTCTATAGCCAGCACTCTATACCCAGCACTCTATAGCCAGCACTCTATAACCAGCGCTCTATAGCCAGCGCTCTATAGCCAGCACTCTATAGCCAGCACTCTATAACCAGCGCTCTATAGCCAGCGCTCTATAGCCAGCACTCTATAGCCAGCACTCTATAACCAGCGCTCTATAGCCAGCGCTCTATAGCCAGCGCTCTATAACCAGCGCTCTATAGCCAGCGCTCTATAGCCAGCGCTCTATAACCAGCGCTCTATAGCCAGCGCTCTATAGCCAGCGCTCTATAACCAGCGCTCTATAGCCAGCACTCTATAACCAGCGCTCTATAGCCAGCACTCTATAGCCAGCGCTCTATAACCAGCGCTCTATAGCCAGCACTCTATAGCCAGCACTCTATAACCAGCGCTCTATAGCCAGCACTCTATAACCAGCGCTCTATAACCAGCGCTCTATAGCCAGCGCTCTATAGCCAGCGCTCCATAGTAAGCGCACCTTTGCCAGCACCCTATATCCAGCACTCTATAGCCAGCGCTCTATAGCCAGCGCTCTATCGCCAGCGCTCTACAGCCAGCGCTCTACAGCCAGTGCTCTATAGCCAGCGCTCTATAGCCAGCGCTCTATAGCCAGCGTTCCATAGCCAGTGCTCTACAGCCAGCGCTCTATAGCCAGCGCTCTATAGCCAGCGCTCTATCGCCAGCACTCGATAACCAGCACTCGATAACCAGCACTCCATAGCAAGCGCACCTTTGCCAGCACCCTATATCCAGCGCTCTATAGTCAGCGCTCTACAGCCAGCGCTCTATAGCCAGTGCTCTACAGCCAGCGCTCTATAGCCAGTGCTCTATGCCCAGCGCTCTATAGCCAGCGCTCTACAGCCAGCGCTCTATAGCCAGCGCTCTATGCCCAGCGCTCTATAGCCAGCGCTCTACAGCCAGCGCTCTATAGCCAGCGCTCTACAGCCAGCGCTCTATAACCAGCGCTCTACAGCCAGCGCTCCACAGCCAGCGCTCCACAGCCAGCGCTCTATAGCCAGCACTCTATAGCCAGCGCTCTATAACCAGCGCTCTATAGCCAGCGCTCTTTAGCCAGCGCTCTATAGCCAGCGCTCTATAGCCAGCGCTCTATAGCCAGTGCTCGATGCCCAGCGCTCTATAGCCAGCGCTCTACAGCCAGCGCTCTATAGCCAGCGCTCTATAGCCAGCGCTCTATAGCCAGCGCTCTATAGCCAGCGCTCTATACCCAGCACTCTATAACCAGCGCTCTGTACCCAGCGCTCTATAGCCAGCGCTCTATAGCCAGTGCTCTATAGCCAGTGCTCCATAGCCAGCGCTCTATAGCCAGCGCTCTATAGCAAGCGCTCCATAGCCAGCGCTCTATAGCCAGTGCTCTATAGCCAGTGCTCCATAGCCAGCGCTCTATAACCAGCACTCTATCGCCAGTGCTCTATAGCCTGCACTCTATTGCCAGCGCTCTATACCCAGCGCTCTATACCCAGCGCTCTATAGCCCAGCGCTCTATAGCCCAGCGCTCTATAACCAGCGCTCTATAGCCAGCGCTCTATAGCCAGCGCTCTATACCCAGCGCTCTATACCCAGCGCTCTATAGCCAGCGCTCTATACCCAGCGCTCTATACCCAGCACTCTATAACCAGCGCTCTGTACCCAGCGCTCTATACCCAGCGCTCTATACCCAGCACTCTATAACCAGCGCTCCAGAGCCAGCACTCTATACCCAGCGCTCTATACCCAGCGCTCTATACCCAGCGTTCTATACCCAGCGCTCGATAGCCAGCGCTCGATAGCCAGCGCTCTATAGCCAGCGCTCTATAGCCAGCACTCTATCGCCAGCGCTCTAAAGCCAGTGCTCTATAGCCAGCGCTTTATAGCCAGCGCTCTATCGCCAGCGCTCTATAACCAGCACTCTATCGCCAGTGCTCTATAGCCTGCACTCTATTGCCAGTGCTCGATAGCCAGCGCTCTATACCCAGCGCTCTATACCCAGCGCTCTATACCCAGCGCTCTATAACCAGCGCTCTATAGCCAGCGCTCTATAGCCAGCGCTCTATAGCCAGCGCTCTATACCCAGCGCTCTATACCCATCACTCTATAACCAGCGCTCTGTACCCAGCGCTCTATACCCAGCGCTCTATACCCAGCACTCTATAACCAGCGCTCTAGAGCCAGCTCTCTATACCCAGCGCTCTATACCCAGCGCTCTATACCCAGCGTTCTATACCCAGCGCTCTATAGCCAGCGCTCGATAGCCAGCGCTCTATACCCAGCGCTCTATAGCCAGCACTCTATCGCCAGCGCTCTAAAGCCAGTGCTCTATAGCCAGCGCTTTATAGCCAGCGCTCTATACCCAGCGCTCTATACCCAGCGCTCTACAGCCAGCGCTCTATAGCCAGCGCTCTATCGCCAGCGCTCTATACCCAGCGCTCTGTACCCAGCGCTCTATACCCAGCGCTCTATACCCAGCACTCTATAACCAGCGCTCCAGAGCCAGCACTCTATACCCAGCGCTCTATACCCAGCGCTCTATACCCAGCGTTCTATACCCAGCGCTCGATAGCCAGCGCTCGATAGCCAGCGCTCTATAGCCAGCGCTCTATAGCCAGCACTCTATCGCCAGCGCTCTAAAGCCAGTGCTCTATAGCCAGCGCTTTATAGCCAGCGCTCTATCGCCAGCGCTCTATAACCAGCACTCTATCGCCAGTGCTCTATAGCCTGCACTCTATTGCCAGTGCTCGATAGCCAGCGCTCTATACCCAGCGCTCTATACCCAGCGCTCTATACCCAGCGCTCTATAACCAGCGCTCTATAGCCAGCGCTCTATAGCCAGCGCTCTATAGCCAGCGCTCTATAGCCAGCGCTCTATACCCATCACTCTATAACCAGCGCTCTGTACCCAGCGCTCTATACCCAGCGCTCTATACCCAGCACTCTATAACCAGCGCTCTAGAGCCAGCTCTCTATACCCAGCGCTCTATACCCAGCGCTCTATACCCAGCGTTCTATACCCAGCGCTCTATAGCCAGCGCTCGATAGCCAGCGCTCTATACCCAGCGCTCTATAGCCAGCACTCTATCGCCAGCGCTCTAAAGCCAGTGCTCTATAGCCAGCGCTTTATAGCCAGCGCTCTATACCCAGCGCTCTATACCCAGCGCTCTACAGCCAGCGCTCTATAGCCAGCGCTCTATCGCCAGCGCTCTATACCCAGCGCTCTATAGCCCGCGCTCTATAGCCAGCGCTCTATAGCCAGCGCTCTATAGCCAGCGCTCTATACCCCGCGCTCTATACCCAGCGCTCTATACCCAGCGCTCTATAGCCCGCGCTCTATAGCCAGCGCTCTATACCCAGCGCTCTATACCCAGCGCTCTATACCCAGCGCTCTATAACCAGCGCTCTATACCCAGCGCTCTATACCCAGCGCTCTATACCCAGCGCTCAATACCCAGCGCTCTATAACCAGCGCTCTATACCCAGCGCTCTATAACCAGCGCTCTATACCCAGCGCTCTATACCCAGCGCTCTATACCCAGCGCTCTATACCCAGCGCTCTATACCCAGCGCTCTATAGCCCGCGCTCTATACCCAGCGCTCTATAACCAGTGCTCTATAGCCAGTGCTCCATAGCCAGCGCTCTATAGCCAGCGCTCTATAGCAAGCGCTCCATAGCCAGCGCTCTATAGCCAGTGCTCTATAGCCAGTGCTCCATAGCCAGCGCTCTATAACCAGCACTCTATCGCCAGTGCTCTATAGCCTGCACTCTATTGCCAGTGCTCGATAGCCAGCGCTCTATACCCAGCGCTCTATACCCAGCGCTCTATACCCAGCGCTCTATAACCAGCGCTCTATAGCCAGCGCTCTATACCCAGCGCTCTATACCCAGCGCTCTATACCCAGCGCTCTATAACCAGCGCTCTATACCCAGCGCTCTATAGCCAGCGCTCCACCGCCAGCGCTCTATATCCAGCGCTCTATAGCCAGTGCTCTATAACCAGCGCTCTATATCCAGCGCTCTATAGCCAGTGCTCTATAACCAGCGCTCTATACCCAGCGCTCTATAGCCCGCGCTCTATACCCAGCGCTCTATATCCAGCGCTCTATAGCCAGTGCTCTATAACCAGCGCTCTATACCCAGCGCTCTATAGCCCGCGCTCTATAGCCAGCGCTCTATACCCAGCGCTCTAAAGCCAGTGCTCTATAACCAGCGCTCTATAGCCAGCACTCTAAAGCCAGCGCTCTATACCCAGCGCTCTATAGCCAGCGCTCTATAGCCAGCGCTCTATAACCAGCACTCTATACCCAGCACTCTAAAGCCAGCGCTCTATAGCCAGCACTCTAAAGCCAGCGCTCTATAGCCAGCACTCTATACCCAGCGCTCTATAACCAGCGCTCTATAGCCAGTGCTCTATAGCCAGTGCTCTATAGCCAGTGCTCTATAACCAGCGCTCTATAGCCAGCGCTCTATAGCCAGCACTCTATAACCAGCGCTCTATACCCAGCGCTCTATAGCCCGCGCTCTATAGCCAGTGCTCTATACCCAGCGCTCTAAAGCCAGTGCTCTATAACCAGCGCTCTATAGCCAGCGCTCTATAGCCCGCGCTCTATACCCAGCGCTCTATACCCCGCGCTCTATAGCCAGCGCTCTATACCCAGCGCTCTAAAGCCAGTGCTCTATAACCAGCACTCTATAGCCAGCGCTCTATAGCCAGTGCTCTATAACCAGCGCTCTATACCCAGCGCTCTATAGCCCGCGCTCTATAGCCAGCGCTCTATACCCAGCGCTCTAAAGCCAGTGCTCTATAACCAGCGCTCTATAGCCAGCGTCTATAGCCCGCGCTCTATACCCAGCGCTCTATACCCCGCGCTCTATAGCCAGCGCTCTATACCCAGCGCTCTATGGCCAGCGCTCTATAGCCAGCGCTCTATAGCCCGCGCTCTATACCCAGCGCTCTATAACCAGCGCTCTATAGCCAGCACTCTATACCCAGCACTCTAAAGCCAGCGCTCTATAGCCAGCACTCTAAAGCCAGCGCTCTATAGCCAGCACTCTATACCCAGCGCTCTATAACCAGCGCTCGATAGCCAGCGCTCTATACCCAGCACTCTAAAGCCAGCGCTCTATAACCAGCACTCTAAAGCCAGCGCTCTATAGCCCGCGCTCTATACCCAGCGCTCTATAACCAGCGCTCTATAGCCAGCACTCTATACCCAGCACTCTAAAGCCAGCGCTCTATACCCAGCGCTCTATAACCAGCGCTCTATAGCCAGCGCTCTATAGCCAGTGCTCTATAGCCCGCGCTCTATACCCAGCGCTCTATACCCAGCGCTCTATACCCAGCGCTCTATAGCCCGCGCTCTATACCCAGCGCTCTATACCCAGCGCTCTATAGCCAGCACTCTAAAGCCAGCGCTCTATAGCCCGCGCTCTATACCCAGCGCTCTATAACCAGCGCTCTATAGCCAGCACTCTAAAGCCAGCGCTCTATAGCCAGCGCTCTATACCCAGCGCTCTATAACCAGCGCTCTATACCCAGCGCTCTATAGCCCGCGCTCTATAGCCAGCGCTCTATACCCAGCACTCTATACCCAGCGCTCTATACCCAGCGCTCTATACCCAGCGCTCTATACCCAGCGCTCTATACCCAGCGCTCTATAGCCCGCGCTCTATACCCAGCGCTCTATACCCAGCGCTCTATACCCAGCGCTCTATACCCAGCGCTCTATAGCCCGCGCTCTATAACCAGCGCTCTATAGCCCGCGCTCTATACCCACCGCTCAATAGCCCGCGCTCTATACCCAGCGCTCTATACCCAGCGCTCTATACCCAGCGCTCTATAGCCCGCGCTCTATAGCCAGCGCTCTATACCCAGCGCTCTATACCCAGCGCTCTATAGCCCGTGCTCTATACCCAGCGCTCTATAGACCGCACTCTATAGCCAGCGCTCTATACCCAGCGCTCTATACCCAGCGCTCTATAGCCCGCGCTCTATACCCAGCGCTCTATAGCCCGCGCTCTATAGCCAGCGCTCTATATCCAGCGCTCTATAGCCAGCGCTCTATACCCAGCGCTCTATAGCCCGCGCTCTATAACCAGCGCTCTATACCCAGCGCTCTATAGCCCGCGCTCTATACCCAGCGCTCTATAGCCCGCGCTCTATACCCAGCGCTCTATATCCAGCGCTCTATAGCCCGCGCTCTATACCCAGCGCTCTATAGCCCGCGCTCTATACCCAGCGCTCTATAGCCCGCGCTCTATACCCAGCGCTCTATATCCAGCGCTCTATAGCCAGCACTCTATACCCAGCGCTCTATACCCAGCGCTCTATACCCAGCGCTCTATACCCAGCGCTCTATACCCAGCGCTCTATACCCAGCGCTCTATAGCCCGCGCTCTATACCCAGCGCTCTACAGCCAGCGCTCTATACCCAGCGCTCTATAGCCCGCGCTCTATACCCAGCGCTCTATAGCCCGCGCTCTATACCCAGCGCTCTATAGCCAGCGCTCTATAGCCAGCGCTCTATAGCCAGCGCTCTATAGCCAGCGCTCTATCGCCAGCGCTCTATACCCAGCGCTCTATAGCCAGCGCTCTATAGCCAGCACTCTATAGCCAGCGCTCTATACCCAGCGCTCTATCGCCAGCACTCTATACCCAGCGCTCTATAGCCAGCGCTCTATACCCAGCACTCTATACCCAGCGCTCTATACCCAGAGCACTATACCCAGCGCTCTATAGCCCGCGCTCTATACCCAGCGCTCTATAGCCCGCGCTCTATACCCAGTGCTCTATAGCCCGCGCTCTATACCCAGCGCTCTATCGCCAGCGCTCTATAGCCAGCACTCTAAAGCCAGCGCTCTATAGCCAGCGCACTATAACCAGCGCTCTATACCCAGCGCTCTATACCCAGCGCTCTATAGCCAGCGCTCTATAGCCAGCGCTCTATACCCAGTGCTCTATACCCAGCGCTCTATAGCCAGCGCTCTATAGCCAGCGCTCTATAGCCAGCGCTCTATAGCCAGCACTCTATCGCCAGCGCTCTATAGCCAGCGCTCTATAGCCAGCGCTCTATAGCCAGCACTCTATCGCCAGCGCTCTATAGCCAGCACTCTATACCCAGCGCTCTATAGCCAGCACTCTATCGCCAGCGCTCTATAGCCAGCGCTCTATAGCCAGCGCTCTATAGCCAGCACTCTATCGCCAGCGCTCTATAGCCAGCACTCTATACCCAGCGCTCTATAGCCAGCGCTCTATAGCCAGCGCTCTATAGCCAGCGCTCTATAGCCAGCGCTCTATCGCCAGCGCTCTAAAGCCAGTGCTCTATACCCAGCGCTCTATACCCAGCGCTCTATACCCAGCGCTCTATACCCAGCGCTCTATACCCAGCGCTCTATAGCCAGCGCTCTATCGCCAGCGCTCTATAGCCAGCGCTCTATACCCAGCGCTCCATAACCAGCACGCTATACCCAGCGCTCTATAGCCAGTGCTCTATAGCCAGTGCTCTATAGCCAGTGCTCTATACCCAGCACTCTATAGCCAGCGCTCTATAGCCAGCGCTCTATAGCCAGCACTCTACAGCCAGCGCTCTATACCCAGCGCTCTATAGCCAGCGCTCTATAGCCAGTGCTCTATACCCAGCGCTCTATACCCAGCGCCCTATAGCCAGCGCTCTATAGCCAGCGCTCTATAGCCAGCGCTCTATAGCCAGTGCTCTATACCCAGCGCTCTATAGCCAGCGCTCTATGGCAAGCGCTCTATAGCCAGCGCTCTACAGCCAGCACTCTATACCCAGCGCTCTATAGCCAGCGCTCTATACCCAGCGCTCTATACCCAGCGCTCTACAGCCAGCGCTCTATAACCAGTGCTCTATAACCAGCGCTCTATACCGAGCGTTCTATCGCCAGTGCTCTATAGCCAGCGCTCTATAGCCAGCACTCTATAGCCAGCGCACTATAACCAGCACTCTATACCCAGCGCTCTATAGCCAGCGCTCTATAGCCAGCACTCTATAGCCAGCGCTCTATAGCCAGTGCTCTATAGCCAGTGCTCTATACCCAGCACTCTATACCCAGCGCTCAATTGCCAGCGCTCTATAGCCAGCGCTCTATAGCCAGCGCACTATAACCAGCGCTCTATACCCAGCGCTCTATACCCAGCGCTCTATAGCCAGCGCTCTATAACCAGCGCTCTATAGCCAGCGCTCTATAACCAGCAACTCTATAGCCAGCACTCTATACCCAGCGCTCTATACCCAGCGCTCTATACCCAGCGCTCTATACCCAGCGCTCTATACCCAGCGCTCTATACCCAGCGCTCTATAGCCCGCGCTCTATAGCCAGCGCTCTATACCCAGCGCTCTATACCCAGCGCTCTATAGCCCGTGCTCTATACCCAGCGCTCTATAGACCGCACTCTATAGCCAGCGCTCTATACCCAGCGCTCTATACCCAGCGCTCTATAGCCCGCGCTCTATACCCAGCGCTCTATAGCCCGCGCTCTATAGCCAGCGCTCTATATCCAGCGCTCTATAGCCAGCGCTCTATACCCAGCGCTCAATAGCCCGCGCTCTATAACCAGCGCTCTATACCCAGCGCTCTATAGCCCGCGCTCTATACCCAGCGCTCTATAGCCCGCGCTCTATACCCAGCGCTCTATATCCAGCGCTCTATAGCCCGCGCTCTATACCCAGCGCTCTATAGCCCGCGCTCTATACCCAGCGCTCTATAGCCCGCGCTCTATACCCAGCGCTCTATATCCAGCGCTCTATAGCCAGCACTCTATACCCAGCGCTCTATACCCAGCGCTCTATACCCAGCGCTCTATACCCAGCGCTCTATACCCAGCGCTCTATAGCCCGCGCTCTATACCCAGCGCTCTACAGCCAGCGCTCTATACCCAGCGCTCTATAGCCCGCGCTCTATACCCAGCGCTCTATAGCCCGCGCTCTATACCCAGCGCTCTATACCCAGCGCTCTATAGCCAGCGCTCTATAGCCAGCGCTCTATAGCCAGCGCTCTATCGCCAGCGCTCTATACCCAGCGCTCTATAGCCAGCGCTCTATAGCCAGCACTCTATAGCCAGCGCTCTATACCCAGCGCTCTATCGCCAGCACTCTATACCCAGCGCTCTATAGCCAGCGCTCTATACCCAGCACTCTATACCCAGCGCTCTATACCCAGCGCACTATACCCAGCGCTCTATAGCCCGCGCTCTATACCCAGCGCTCTATAGCCCGCGCTCTATACCCAGTGCTCTATAGCCCGCGCTCTATACCCAGCGCTCTATCGCCAGCGCTCTATAGCCAGCACTCTAAAGCCAGCGCTCTATAGCCAGCGCACTATAACCAGCGCTCTATACCCAGCGCTCTATACCCAGCGCTCTATAGCCAGCGCTCTATAGCCAGCGCTCTATACCCAGTGCTCTATACCCAGCGCTCTATACCCAGCGCTCTATAGCCAGCGCTCTATAGCCAGCGCTCTATAGCCAGCGCTCTATAGCCAGCACTCTATCGCCAGCGCTCTATAGCCAGCGCTCTATAGCCAGCGCTCTATAGCCAGCACTCTATCGCCAGCGCTCTATAGCCAGCACTCTATACCCAGCGCTCTATAGCCAGCACTCTATCGCCAGCGCTCTATAGCCAGCGCTCTATAGCCAGCGCTCTATAGCCAGCACTCTATCGCCAGCGCTCTATAGCCAGCACTCTATACCCAGCGCTCTATAGCCAGCGCTCTATAGCCAGCGCTCTATAGCCAGCGCTCTATAGCCAGCGCTCTATCGCCAGCGCTCTAAAGCCAGTGCTCTATAGCCAGCGCTCTATACCCAGCGCTCTATACCCAGCGCTCTATACCCAGCGCTCTATACCCAGCGCTCTATAGCCAGCGCTCTATCGCCAGCGCTCTATAGCCATCGCTCTATAGCCAGCGCTCTATACCCAGCGCTCCATAACCAGCACGCTATACCCAGCGCTCTATAGCCAGTGCTCTATAGCCAGTGCTCTATAGCCAGTGCTCTATACCCAGCACTCTATAGCCAGCGCTCTATAGCCAGCGCTCTATAGCCAGCACTCTACAGCCAGCGCTCTATACCCAGCGCTCTATAGCCAGCGCTCTATAGCCAGTGCTCTATACCCAGCGCTCTATACCCAGCGCCCTATAGCCAGCGCTCTATAGCCAGCGCTCTATAGCCAGCGCTCTATAGCCAGTGCTCTATACCCAGCGCTCTATAGCCAGCGCTCTATGGCAAGCGCTCTATAGCCAGCGCTCTACAGCCAGCACTCTATACCCAGCGCTCTATACCCAGCGCTCTATACCCAGCGCTCTATACCCAGCGCTCTACAGCCAGCGCTCTATAACCAGTGCTCAATAACCAGCACTCTATACCGAGCGTTCTATCGCCAGTGCTCTATAGCCAGCGCTCTATAGCCAGCACTCTATAGCCAGCGCACTATAACCAGCACTCTATACCCAGCGCTCTATAGCCAGCGCTCTATAGCCAGCACTCTATAGCCAGCGCTCTATAGCCAGTGCTCTATAGCCAGTGCTCTATACCCAGCACTCTATACCCAGCGCTCAATTGCCAGCGCTCTATAGCCAGCGCTCTATAGCCAGCGCACTATAACCAGCGCTCTATACCCAGCGCTCTATACCCAGCGCTCTATAGCCAGCGCTCTATAACCAGCGCTCTATAGCCAGCGCTCTATAACCAGCAACTCTATAACCAGCAACTCTATAGCCAGTGCTCGATAGCCAGTGCTCTATAGCCAGCACTCTATAGCCAGCACCCTATAGCAAGTGCTCTATAGCCAGTGCTCCATCACCAGCGCTCTATAGCCAGCACCCTATAGCAAGCGCTCTATAGCCAGTGCTCCATCACCAGCGCTCTATAGCCAGCACCCTATAGCAAGTGCTCTATAGCCAGTGCTCCATCACCAGCGCTCTATAGCCAGCACCCTATAGCAAGTGCTCTATAGCCAGTGCTCCATCACCAGCGCTCTATAGCCAGCACCCTATAGCAAGCGCTCTATAGCAAGCGCTCTATAGCCAGCACTCTATAGCCAGTGCTCTATAGCCAGCGCTCTATAGCCAGCACTCGATAGCCAGCACTCGATAGCCAGTGCTCTATAGCCAGCGCTCAATAGACAGCGCTCTATAGCCAGCACCCTATAGCCAGTGCTCTATAGCCAGTGCTCTATAGCCAGTGCTCTATAACCAGTGCTCCATAGCCAGCGCTCTATAGCCAGCGCTCTATAGCCAGCACTCGACAGCCAGCACTCTATAGCCAGCGCTCTATAGCCAGCGCTGCATAGCAAGTGCTGTATAGCCAGCGCTCTATAGCCAGCGCTCTATAGCCAGCGCTCTATAGCCAGTGCTCTATAGCCAGCGCTCTATACCCAGCGCTCTATAGCCCGCGCTCTATACCCAGCGCTCTATAGCCCGCGCTCTATACCCAGCGCTCTATCGCCAGCGCTCTATAGCCAGCACTCTAAAGCCAGCGCTCTATAGCCAGCGCACTATAACCAGCGCTCTATACCCAGCGCTCTATACCCAGCGCTCTATAGCCAGCGCTCTATAGCCAGCGCTCTATAGCCAGCGCTCTATACCCAGTGCTCTATACCCAGCGCTCTATACCCAGCGCTCTATAGCCAGCGCTCTATAGCCAGCGCTCTATAGCCAGCACTCTATCGCCAGCGCTCTATAGCCAGCGCTCTATACCCAGCGCTCTATAGCCAGCGCTCTATAGCCAGCGCTCTATAGCCAGCGCTCTATAGCCAGCGCTCTATCGCCAGCGCTCTAAAGCCAGTGCTCTATAGCCAGCGCTCTATACCCAGCGCTCTATACCCAGCGCTCTATACCCAGCGCTCTATACCCAGCGCTCTATAGCCAGCGCTCTATCGCCAGCGCTCTATGGCCATCGCTCTATAGCCAGCGCTCTATACCCAGCGCTCTATAGCCAGCGCTCTATAGCCAGCGCTCTATAGCCAGCGCTCTATAGCCAGCGCTCTATCGCCAGCGCTCTAAAGCCAGTGCTCTATAGCCAGCGCTCTATACCCAGCGCTCTATACCCAGCGCTCTATACCCAGCGCTCTATACCCAGCGCTCTATAGCCAGCGCTCTATCGCCAGCGCTCTATGGCCATCGCTCTATAGCCAGCGCTCTATACCCAGCGCTCCATAACCAGCACGCTATACCCAGCGCTCTATAGCCAGTGCTCTATAGCCAGTGCTCTATACCCAGCACTCTATAGCCTGCGCTCTATAGCCAGCGCTCTATAGCCAGCGCTCTATAGCCAGCACTCTACAGCCAGCGCTCTATACCCAGCGCTCTATAGCCAGCGCTCTATAGCCAGTGCTCTATACCCAGCGCTCTATACCCAGCGCTCTATAGCCAGCGCTCTATAGCCAGCGCTCTATAGCCAGTGCTCTATACCCAGCGCTCTATAGCCAGCGCTCTATAGCAAGCGCTCTATAGCCAGCGCTCTACAGCCAGCACTCTATACCCAGCGCTCTATAGCCAGCGCTCTATAGCCAGCGCTCTATACCCAGCGCTCTACAGCCAGCGCTCTATAACCAGTGCTCTATAACCAGCGCTCTATACCGAGCGTTCTATCGCCAGTGCTCTATAGCCAGCGCTCTATAGCCAGCACTCTATAGCCAGCGCACTATAACCAGCACTCTATACCCAGCGCTCTATAGCCAGCGCTCTATAGCCAGCACTCTATAGCCAGCGCTCTATAGCCAGTGCTCTATACCCAGCACTCTATACCCAGCGCTCTATAGCCAGCACTCTATAGCCAGCACTCTATAGCCAGCGCTCTATAGCCAGTGCTCTATAGCCAGTGCTCTATACCCAGCACTCTATACCCAGCGCTCAATTGCCAGCGCTCTATAGCCAGCGCTCTATAGCCAGCGCACTATAACCAGCGCTCTGTACCCAGCGCTCTATACCCAGCGCTCTATACCCAGCGCTCTACAGCCAGCGCTCTATAAGCAGTGCTCTATAACCAGCGCTCTATACCGAGCGTTCTATCGCCAGTGCTCTATAGCCAGCGCTCTATAGCCAGCACTCTATAGCCAGCGCACTATAACCAGCACTCTATACCAAGCGCTCTATAGCCAGCGCTCTATAGCCAGCACTCTATAGCCAGCGCTCTATAGCCAGTGCTCTATACCCAGCACTCTATACCCAGCGCTCTATAGCCAGCACTCTATAGCCAGCACTCTATAGCCAGCGCTCTATAGCCAGTGCTCTATAGCCAGTGCTCTATACCCAGCACTCTATACCCAGCGCTCAATTGCCAGCGCTCTATAGCCAGCGCACTATAGCCAGCGCACTATAACCAGCGCTCTATACCCAGCGCTCTATAGCCAGCGCTCTATAGCCAGTGCTCTATACTCAGCGCTCTATACCCAGCGCTCTATAGCCAGCGCTCTATAACCAGCGCTCTATAGCCAGCGCTCTATAACCAGCAACTCTATAACCAGCAACTCTATAGCCAGTGCTCGATAGCCAGCGCTCTATAGCCAGCACTCTATAGCCAGCACCCTATAGCAAGTGCTCTATAGCCAGTGCTCCATCACCAGCGCTCTATAGCCAGCACCCTATAGCAAGCGCTCTATAGCCAGTGCTCCATCACCAGCGCTCTATAGCCAGCACCCTATAGCAAGTGCTCTATAGCCAGTGCTCCATCACCAGCGCTCTATAGCCAGCACCCTATAGCAAGTGCTCTATAGCCAGTGCTCCATCACCAGCGCTCTATAGCCAGCACCCTATAGCAAGCGCTCTATAGCAAGCGCTCTATAGCCAGCACTCTATAGCCAGTGCTCTATAGCCAGCGCTCTATAGCCAGCACTCGATAGCCAGCACTCGATAGCCAGTGCTCTATAGCCAGCGCTCAATAGGCAGCGCTCTATAGCCAGCACCCTATAGCCAGTTCTCTAGCCAGTGCTCTATAGCCAGCGCTCTATAGCCAGCGCTCTATAGCCAGCACTCGACAGCCAGCACTCTATAGCCAGCGCTCTATAGCCAGCGCTGCATAGCAAGTGCTGTATAGCCAGCGCTCTATAGCCAGCGCTCTATAGCCAGCGCTCTATAGCCAGTGCTCTATAGCCAGCGCTCTATACCCAGCGCTCTATAGCCCGCGCTCTATACCCAGCGCTCTATAGCCCGCGCTCTATACCCAGCGCTCTATCGCCAGCGCTCTATAGCCAGCACTCTAAAGCCAGCGCTCTATAGCCAGCGCACTATAACCAGCGCTCTATACCCAGCGCTCTATACCCAGTGCTCTATAGCCAGCGCTCTATAGCCAGCGCTCTATACCCAGTGCTCTATACCCAGCGCTCTATACCCAGCGCTCTATAGCCAGCGCTCTATAGCCAGCGCTCTATAGCCAGCGCTCTATAGCCAGCGCTCTATAGCCAGCGCTCTATAGCCAGCACTCTATCGCCAGCGCTCTATAGCCAGCGCTCTATACCCAGCGCTCTATACCCAGCGCTCTATAGCCAGCGCTCTATCGCCAGCGCTCTATAGCCATCGCTCTATAGCCAGCGCTCTATACCCAGCGCTCCATAACCAGCACGCTATACCCAGCGCTCTATAGCCAGTGCTCTATAGCCAGTGCTCTATACCCAGCACTCTATAGCCAGCGCTCTATAGCCAGCGCTCTATAGCCAGCGCTCTATAGCCAGCACTCTACAGCCAGCGCTCTATACCCAGCGCTCTATAGCCAGCGCTCTATAGCCAGTGCTCTATACCCAGCGCTCTATACCCAGCGCTCTATAGCCAGCGCTCTATAGCCAGCGCTCTATAGCCAGCGCTCTATAGCCAGTGCTCTATACCCAGCGCTCTATAGCCAGCGCTCTATAGCAAGCGCTCTATAGCCAGCGCTCTACAGCCAGCACTCTATACCCAGCGCTCTATAGCCAGCGCTCTATACCCAGCGCTCTATACCCAGCGCTCTACAGCCAGCGCTCTATAACCAGTGCTCTATAACCAGCGCTCTATACCGAGCGTTCTATCGCCAGTGCTCTATAGCCAGCGCTCTATAGCCAGCACTCTATAGCCAGCGCACTATAACCAGCACTCTATACCCAGCGCTCTATAGCCAGCGCTCTATAGCCAGCACTCTATAGCCAGCGCTCTATAGCCAGTGCTCTATACCCAGCACTCTATACCCAGCGCTCTATAGCCAGCACTCTATAGCCAGCACTCTATAGCCAGCGCTCTATCGCCAGCGCTCTATAGCCAGCACTCTAAAGCCAGCGCTCTATAGCCAGCGCACTATAACCAGCGCTCTATACCCAGCGCTCTATACCCAGTGCTCTATAGCCAGCGCTCTATAGCCAGCGCTCTATACCCAGTGCTCTATACCCAGCGCTCTATACCCAGCGCTCTATAGCCAGCGCTCTATAGCCAGCGCTCTATAGCCAGCGCTCTATAGCCAGCGCTCTATAGCCAGCACTCTATCGCCAGCGCTCTATAGCCAGCACTCTATACCCAGCGCTCTATAGCCAGCGCTCTATAGCCAGCGCTCTATAGCCAGCGCTCTATAGCCAGCGCTCTATCGCCAGCGCTCTAAAGCCAGTGCTCTATAGCCAGCGCTCTATACCCAGCGCTCTATACCCAGCGCTCTATAGCCAGCGCTCTATCGCCAGCGCTCTATAGCCATCGCTCTATAGCCAGCGCTCTATACCCAGCGCTCCATAACCAGCACGCTATACCCAGCGCTCTATAGCCAGTGCTCTATAGCCAGTGCTCTATACCCAGCACTCTATAGCCAGCGCTCTATAGCCAGCGCTCTATAGCCAGCGCTCTATAGCCAGCACTCTACAGCCAGCGCTCTATAGCCAGCGCTCTATAGCCAGCGCTCTATAGCCAGTGCTCTATACCCAGCGCTCTATAGCCAGCGCTCTATAGCCAGCGCTCTATAGCCAGCGCTCTATAGCCAGCGCTCTATAGCCAGTGCTCTATACCCAGCGCTCTATAGCCAGCGCTCTATAGCAAGCGCTCTATAGCCAGCGCTCTACAGCCAGCACTCTATACCCAGCGCTCTATAGCCAGCGCTCTATACCCAGCGCTCTATACCCAGCGCTCTACAGCCAGCGCTCTATAACCAGTGCTCTATAACCAGCGCTCTATACCGAGCGTTCTATCGCCAGTGCTCTATAGCCAGCGCTCTATAGCCAGCACTCTATAGCCAGCGCACTATAACCAGCACTCTATACCCAGCGCTCTATAGCCAGCGCTCTATAGCCAGCACTCTATAGCCAGCGCTCTATAGCCAGTGCTCTATACCCAGCACTCTATACCCAGCGCTCTATAGCCAGCACTCTATAGCCAGCACTCTATAGCCAGCGCTCTATAGCCAGTGCTCTATAGCCAGTGCTCTATACCCAGCACTCTATACCCAGCGCTCAATTGCCAGCGCTCTATAGCCAGCGCACTATAACCAGCGCTCTATACCCAGCGCTCTATAGCCAGCGCTCTATAGCCAGTGCTCTATACTCAGCGCTCTATACCCAGCGCTCTATAGCCAGCGCTCTATAACCAGCGTTCTATAGCCAGCGCTCTATAACCAGCAACTCTATAACCAGCAACTCTATAGCCAGTGCTCGATAGCCAGCGCTCTATAGCCAGCACTCTATAGCCAGCACCCTATAGCAAGTGCTCTATAGCCAGTGCTCCATCACCAGCGCTCTATAGCCAGCACCCTATAGCAAGCGCTCTATAGCCAGTGCTCCATCACCAGCGCTCTATAGCCAGCACCCTATAGCAAGTGCTCTATAGCCAGTGCTCCATCACCAGCGCTCTATAGCCAGCACCCTATAGCAAGTGCTCTATAGCCAGTGCTCCATCACCAGCGCTCTATAGCCAGCACCCTATAGCAAGCGCTCTATAGCAAGCGCTCTATAGCCAGCACTCTATAGCCAGTGCTCTATAGCCAGCACTCTATAGCCAGCACTCGATAGCCAGCACTCGATAGCCAGTGCTCTATAGCCAGCGCTCAATAGGCAGCGCTCTATAGCCAGCACCCTATAGCCAGTGCTCTATAGCCAGTGCTCTATAGCCAGTGCTCTATAACCAGTGCTCCATAGCCAGCGCTCTATAGCCAGCGCTCTATAGCCAGCACTCGACAGCCAGCACTCTATAGCCAGCGCTCTATAGCCAGCGCTGCATAGCAAGTGCTGTATAGCCAGCGCTCTATAGCCAGCGCTCTATAGCCAGCGCTCTATAGCCAGTGCTCTATAGCCAGCACTCTATAACCAGCACTCTTTCGCCAGCACTCTATAGCCAGTGCTCTATAGCCAGCACTTGATAGCCAGCGCTCTATAGCCAGTGCTCTATAACCAGTGCCCTATAGCCAGTGCTCTATAGCCAGCACTCAATAGCCAGCGCCCTATAGCCAGCGCTCTATAGCCAGTGCTCTATAACCAGTGATCTATCGCCAGTGCTCCATAGTGAGCATTCTATAGCCAGCACTGTATAGCCAGTGCTCCATCGCTAGTGCTGTATAACCAGCACTCTATAACCAGCGCTGCATAGCCGGCACTCTATAGCCAGCGCTATGTAACCAGCGCTCTATAGCCGGTGCTCTATAACCAGTGCTCTATAGCCAGCGCTCTATAACCAACGCTCTATAACCAGCGCTCTATAACCAGCGCTCTATAGCCAGCACTCGATAGCCAGCACTCTATAACCAGCGCTCTATAACCAGCGCTCTATAGCCAGCGTTCTATAGCCAGCGCTCTATAGCCAGTGCTCTATAACCAGCGCTCTATAGCCAGCGCTCTATAACCTGCGCTCTATAGCCAGCGCTGTATAGCCAGCGCTGTCTAGCCAGCGCTCTATAGCTAGCACTCTATAACCAGCGCTCTATAACCAGCGCTCTATAGCCAGCGCTCTATAGCCAGCACACTATAGCCAGTGTTCTTTAGCCAGCGTTCTATAACCAGCGCTCTGAAGCCTGTGCTCTACAGCCAGCGCTCTACAGCCAGCCCTCTTTAACCAGCGCTCTATTACCAGCGCTCTGTAACCAGCGTTCTATAGCCACCACTCTATACCCATCACTCTATAGCCAGCGCTCTATAGCCAGCGCTCTATAGCCAGCGCTCTATAACCAGCGCTCTATAACCAGCGCTCTATAGCAAGCGCTCTATAACCAGCGTACTATAGCCAGTGCTCTATAGCCAGCGCTCTATAACCAGTGCTCTATAGCAAGTGCTCTATAGCAAGCGCTCTATACCCAGCGCTCTATAGTAAGTGCTCTATAACCAGCGCTCTATAGCAAGCGCTCTATAACCAGCGAACTATAGCCAGTGCTCTATAGCCAGCGCTCCATAGCCAGCGCTCCATAGCCAGCGCTCTATAACCAGTGCTCTATAGCAAGTGCTCTATAGCAAGCGCTCTATACCCAGCGCTCTATAGTAAGTGCTCTATAACCAGCGCTCTATAGCAAGCGCTCTATACCCAGCACTCTATAGCCAGTGCTCTATAGCCAGCGCTCTGTAGCCAGTGCTCCATAGCCAGCGCTTTATAACCAGCACTCTAAAGCCAGTGCTTATAACCAGCGCTCTATGGCCAGTGCTCTATAGCCATCGCTCTATAGCCAGCGCACTATAACCAGCGCTCTATTGCCAGCGCTCTTTGACCAGCGCTCCATTACCAGGGCTCTGTAACCAGCGTTCCAAAGCCAACGCTCGATAGCCAGCGCTCTATAGCCAGCGCACTATAGCCAGCATTCTTTAACCAGCGCTCTACTGCCAGCACTAGATAGCCAGCGCTCTATTACCAGCGCTCTGTAACCAGTGTTCTACAGCCAACGCTCTGTAGCCATCGCTCTATAGCCAGCGCTCTACAGCCAGCACTCTACAGCAAGCGCCCTATAGCCAGTGCTCTATAGCCAGGGCTATATAACCAGCGCTCTATAGCCAATGCTCTATAGCCAGCGCCCTGTAGCCAGTGCTCTATAGCCAGCGCTATATTGCCAGCACTTTATAACCAGCGTTCTATAGTCAGCGCTATATAGGCAGTGCTCCATAGCCAGCGCTCTATAGTCAGCGCTGTACAGTCAGCACTCTATACCCAGCACTCTATAGTCAGCGCTCTGTAGCCAGCGCTCTATAGCCAGCGCTCTATAGTCAGCGCTCTATAGCCAGCGCTCTATAGTCAGCGCTCTGTAGCCAGCGCTCTATAGTCAGCGCTCTATATCCAGCGCTCTATAGCCAGCACTCTACAGTCAGCGCTCTGTAGCCAGCACTCTATAGCCAGCGCTCTATAGTCAGTGCTCTGTAGCCAGCGCTCTATAACCAGCGCTCTATACCCAGCACTCTATAGTCAGCGCTCTGTAGCCAGCACTCTATAACCAGCGCTCTATAGTCAGCGTTCTACAGCCAGTGCTCCATAGCCAGTGCTCCATAGCCAGCGCTCTATAGTCAGCGCTGTACAGTCAGCACTCTATACCCAGCACTCTATAGTCAGCGCTCTGTAGCCAGCGCTCTATAGCCAGCGCTCTATAGTCAGCGCTCTGTAGCCAGCGCTCTATAGTCAGCGCTCTATATCCAGCGCTCTATAGCCAGCGCTCTATAGTCAGTGCTCTGTAGCCAGCGCTCTATAACCAGCGCTCTATACCCAGCACTCTATAGTCAGCGCTCTGTAGCCAGCACTCTATAACCAGCGCTCTACAGCCAGTGCTCCATAGCCAGCACTCTATAGCCAGCGCTATAGCCAGTGCTATATAACCAGTGCTATATAAGCAGTGCTCTATAGCCAGCACTCTATCGCCAGCGCTCTCTATCATAGAATCATAGGATCATAGAAACCCTACAGTACAGAAAGAGGCCATTCGGCCCATCGAGTCTGCACCGACCACAATCCCACCCAGGCCCTACCCCCATATCCCTACGTATTTTACCAGCTAATCCCTCTAATCTTCGCATCCCAGGACACTAAGTGGCAATTTTAGCATGTCCAATCAACCTAACCTGCACATCTTTGGACTGTGGGAGGAAACCGGAGCACCCGGAGGAAACCCACACAGACACGAGGAGAATGTGCAAACTCACACAGACAGTGACCCAAGCCGGGAATCGAACCCAGGTCCCTGGCGCTGTGAAGCAGCAGTGCTAACCACTGTGCTACCGTGCCGCCCTATAGCCAGTGCTCTATAGCCAGCGCTCTATAGCCAGGATCCTATAGCCAGCACTCAATAGCCAGCGCTCTATAGCCAGTGCTCTATAGCCAGCACTCTATAGCCAGCGCTCTATAGCCAGCGTTCTATAGCCAGCGTTCTATAGCCAGCGCTCTATAGCCAGCGCTCTATAGCCAGCGCTCTATAGCCAGTGCTCTATAGCCTGCACTCTATAGCCAGCGCTCTATAGCCAGGATCCTATAGCCAGTGCTCTATAGCCAGTGCTCTATAGCCAGCGCTCTATAGCCAGCGCTCTATGGCCGGAACTCTATAACCAGTGCTCTATAGCCAGCGCTCTATAGCCAGCGCTCTATAGCCAGCACTCTATATCCAGCGCTCTATAGCCAGCGCTCTATAACCAGCGTTCTATAGCCAGCGCTCTATAGCCAGTGCTCTATAGCCAGCGCTCTATAGCCAGTGCTCTATAGCCAGCGCTCTATAGCCAGTGCTCTATAGCCAGTGCTCTATAGCCAATGCTCTATAGCCAGCGCTCTATAGCCAGTGCTCTATAGCCAGCGCTCAATAACCAGTGCTCTATAGCCAGCGCACTATAGCCAGCGCTCTATAGCCAGCGCACTATAGCCAGCATTCTTTAACCAGCGCTCTACTGCCAGCGCTAGATAGCCAGCGCTCTATTACCAGCGCTCTGTAACCAGTGTTCTACAGCCAACGCTCTGTAGCCATCGCTCTATAGCCAGCACTCTACAGCAAGCGCCCTATAGCCAGTGCTCTATAGCCAGCGCTATATAACCAGCGCTCTATAGCCAGTGCTCTATAGCCAGCGCCCTGTAGCCAGTGCTCTATAGCCAGCGCTATATTGCCAGCACTCTATAACCAGCGCTCTATAGCCAGCGCTCTATAGCCAGTGCTCTATACTCAGCGCTCTATACCCAGCGCTCTATAGCCAGCGCTCTATAACCAGCGCTCTATAGCCAGCGCTCTATAACCAGCAACTCTATAACCAGCAACTCTATAGCCAGTGCTCGATAGCCAGCGCTCTATAGCCAGCACTCTATAGCCAGCACCCTATAGCAAGTGCTCTATAGCCAGTGCTCCATCACCAGCGCTCTATAGCCAGCACCCTATAGCAAGCGCTCTATAGCCAGTGCTCCATCACCAGCGCTCTATAGCCAGCACCCTATAGCAAGTGCTCTATAGCCAGTGCTCCATCACCAGCGCTCTATAGCCAGCACCCTATAGCAAGTGCTCTATAGCCAGTGCTCCATCACCAGCGCTCTATAGCCAGCACCCTATAGCAAGCGCTCTATAGCAAGCGCTCTATAGCCAGCACTCTATAGCCAGTGCTCTATAGCCAGCGCTCTATAGCCAGCACTCGATAGCCAGCACTCGATAGCCAGTGCTCTATAGCCAGCGCTCAATAGGCAGCGCTCTATAGCCAGCACCCTATAGCCAGTTCTCTAGCCAGTGCTCTATAGCCAGCGCTCTATAGCCAGCGCTCTATAGCCAGCACTCGACAGCCAGCACTCTATAGCCAGCGCTCTATAGCCAGCGCTGCATAGCAAGTGCTGTATAGCCAGCGCTCTATAGCCAGCGCTCTATAGCCAGCGCTCTATAGCCAGTGCTCTATAGCCAGCGCTCTATACCCAGCGCTCTATAGCCCGCGCTCTATACCCAGCGCTCTATAGCCCGCGCTCTATACCCAGCGCTCTATCGCCAGCGCTCTATAGCCAGCACTCTAAAGCCAGCGCTCTATAGCCAGCGCACTATAACCAGCGCTCTATACCCAGCGCTCTATACCCAGTGCTCTATAGCCAGCGCTCTATAGCCAGCGCTCTATACCCAGTGCTCTATACCCAGCGCTCTATACCCAGCGCTCTATAGCCAGCGCTCTATAGCCAGCGCTCTATAGCCAGCGCTCTATAGCCAGCGCTCTATAGCCAGCACTCTATCGCCAGCGCTCTATAGCCAGCGCTCTATACCCAGCGCTCTATACCCAGCGCTCTATAGCCAGCGCTCTATCGCCAGCGCTCTATAGCCATCGCTCTATAGCCAGCGCTCTATACCCAGCGCTCCATAACCAGCACGCTATACCCAGCGCTCTATAGCCAGTGCTCTATAGCCAGTGCTCTATACCCAGCACTCTATAGCCAGCGCTCTATAGCCAGCGCTCTATAGCCAGCGCTCTATAGCCAGCACTCTACAGCCAGCGCTCTATACCCAGCGCTCTATAGCCAGCGCTCTATAGCCAGCGCTCTACAGCCAGCACTCTATACCCAGCGCTCTATAGCCAGCGCTCTATACCCAGCGCTCTATACCCAGCGCTCTACAGCCAGCGCTCTATAACCAGTGCTCTATAACCAGCGCTCTATACCGAGCGTTCTATCGCCAGTGCTCTATAGCCAGCGCTCTATAGCCAGCACTCTATAGCCAGCGCACTATAACCAGCACTCTATACCCAGCGCTCTATAGCCAGCGCTCTATAGCCAGCACTCTATAGCCAGCGCTCTATAGCCAGTGCTCTATACCCAGCACTCTATACCCAGCGCTCTATAGCCAGCACTCTATAGCCAGCACTCTATAGCCAGCGCTCTATCGCCAGCGCTCTATAGCCAGCACTCTAAAGCCAGCGCTCTATAGCCAGCGCACTATAACCAGCGCTCTATACCCAGCGCTCTATACCCAGTGCTCTATAGCCAGCGCTCTATAGCCAGCGCTCTATACCCAGCGCTCTATACCCAGCGCTCTATAGCCAGCGCTCTATAGCCAGCGCTCTATAGCCAGCGCTCTATAGCCAGCGCTCTATAGCCAGCACTCTATCGCCAGCGCTCTATAGCCAGCGCTCTATACCCAGCGCTCTATACCCAGCGCTCTATAGCCAGCGCTCTATCGCCAGCGCTCTATAGCCATCGCTCTATAGCCAGCGCTCTATACCCAGCGCTCCATAACCAGCACGCTATACCCAGCGCTCTATAGCCAGTGCTCTATAGCCAGTGCTCTATACCCAGCACTCTATAGCCAGCGCTCTATAGCCAGCGCTCTATAGCCAGCGCTCTATAGCCAGCACTCTACAGCCAGCGCTCTATACCCAGCGCTCTATAGCCAGCGCTCTATAGCCAGCGCTCTACAGCCAGCACTCTATACCCAGCGCTCTATAGCCAGCGCTCTATACCCAGCGCTCTATACCCAGCGCTCTACAGCCAGCGCTCTATAACCAGTGCTCTATAACCAGCGCTCTATACCGAGCGTTCTATCGCCAGTGCTCTATAGCCAGCGCTCTATAGCCAGCACTCTATAGCCAGCGCACTATAACCAGCACTCTATACCCAGCGCTCTATAGCCAGCGCTCTATAGCCAGCACTCTATAGCCAGCGCTCTATAGCCAGTGCTCTATACCCAGCACTCTATACCCAGCGCTCTATAGCCAGCACTCTATAGCCAGCACTCTATAGCCAGCGCTCTATCGCCAGCGCTCTATAGCCAGCACTCTAAAGCCAGCGCTCTATAGCCAGCGCACTATAACCAGCGCTCTATACCCAGCGCTCTATACCCAGTGCTCTATAGCCAGCGCTCTATAGCCAGCGCTCTATACCCAGTGCTCTATACCCAGCGCTCTATACCCAGCGCTCTATAGCCAGCGCTCTATAGCCAGCGCTCTATAGCCAGCGCTCTATAGCCAGCGCTCTATAGCCAGCACTCTATCGCCAGCGCTCTATAGCCAGCACTCTATACCCAGCGCTCTATAGCCAGCGCTCTATAGCCAGCGCTCTATAGCCAGCGCTCTATAGCCAGCGCTCTATCGCCAGCGCTCTAAAGCCAGTGCTCTATAGCCAGCGCTCTATACCCAGCGCTCTATACCCAGCGCTCTATAGCCAGCGCTCTATCGCCAGCGCTCTATAGCCATCGCTCTATAGCCAGCGCTCTATACCCAGCGCTCCATAACCAGCACGCTATACCCAGCGCTCTATAGCCAGTGCTCTATAGCCAGTGCTCTATACCCAGCACTCTATAGCCAGCGCTCTATAGCCAGCGCTCTATAGCCAGCGCTCTATAGCCAGCACTCTACAGCCAGCGCTCTATAGCCAGCGCTCTATAGCCAGCGCTCTATAGCCAGTGCTCTATACCCAGCGCTCTATAGCCAGCGCTCTATAGCCAGCGCTCTATAGCCAGCGCTCTATAGCCAGCGCTCTATAGCCAGTGCTCTATACCCAGCGCTCTATAGCCAGCGCTCTATAGCAAGCGCTCTATAGCCAGCGCTCTACAGCCAGCACTCTATACCCAGCGCTCTATAGCCAGCGCTCTATACCCAGCGCTCTATACCCAGCGCTCTACAGCCAGCGCTCTATAACCAGTGCTCTATAACCAGCGCTCTATACCGAGCGTTCTATCGCCAGTGCTCTATAGCCAGCGCTCTATAGCCAGCACTCTATAGCCAGCGCACTATAACCAGCACTCTATACCCAGCGCTCTATAGCCAGCGCTCTATAGCCAGCACTCTATAGCCAGCGCTCTATAGCCAGTGCTCTATACCCAGCACTCTATACCCAGCGCTCTATAGCCAGCACTCTATAGCCAGCACTCTATAGCCAGCGCTCTATAGCCAGTGCTCTATAGCCAGTGCTCTATACCCAGCACTCTATACCCAGCGCTCAATTGCCAGCGCTCTATAGCCAGCGCACTATAACCAGCGCTCTATACCCAGCGCTCTATAGCCAGCGCTCTATAGCCAGTGCTCTATACTCAGCGCTCTATACCCAGCGCTCTATAGCCAGCGCTCTATAACCAGCGTTCTATAGCCAGCGCTCTATAACCAGCAACTCTATAACCAGCAACTCTATAGCCAGTGCTCGATAGCCAGCGCTCTATAGCCAGCACTCTATAGCCAGCACCCTATAGCAAGTGCTCTATAGCCAGTGCTCCATCACCAGCGCTCTATAGCCAGCACCCTATAGCAAGCGCTCTATAGCCAGTGCTCCATCACCAGCGCTCTATAGCCAGCACCCTATAGCAAGTGCTCTATAGCCAGTGCTCCATCACCAGCGCTCTATAGCCAGCACCCTATAGCAAGTGCTCTATAGCCAGTGCTCCATCACCAGCGCTCTATAGCCAGCACCCTATAGCAAGCGCTCTATAGCAAGCGCTCTATAGCCAGCACTCTATAGCCAGTGCTCTATAGCCAGCACTCTATAGCCAGCACTCGATAGCCAGCACTCGATAGCCAGTGCTCTATAGCCAGCGCTCAATAGGCAGCGCTCTATAGCCAGCACCCTATAGCCAGTGCTCTATAGCCAGTGCTCTATAGCCAGTGCTCTATAACCAGTGCTCCATAGCCAGCGCTCTATAGCCAGCGCTCTATAGCCAGCACTCGACAGCCAGCACTCTATAGCCAGCGCTCTATAGCCAGCGCTGCATAGCAAGTGCTGTATAGCCAGCGCTCTATAGCCAGCGCTCTATAGCCAGCGCTCTATAGCCAGTGCTCTATAGCCAGCACTCTATAACCAGCACTCTTTCGCCAGCACTCTATAGCCAGTGCTCTATAGCCAGCACTTGATAGCCAGCGCTCTATAGCCAGTGCTCTATAACCAGTGCCCTATAGCCAGTGCTCTATAGCCAGCACTCAATAGCCAGCGCCCTATAGCCAGCGCTCTATAGCCAGTGCTCTATAACCAGTGATCTATCGCCAGTGCTCCATAGTGAGCATTCTATAGCCAGCACTGTATAGCCAGTGCTCCATCGCTAGTGCTGTATAACCAGCACTCTATAACCAGCGCTGCATAGCCGGCACTCTATAGCCAGCGCTATGTAACCAGCGCTCTATAGCCGGTGCTCTATAACCAGTGCTCTATAGCCAGCGCTCTATAACCAACGCTCTATAACCAGCGCTCTATAACCAGCGCTCTATAGCCAGCACTCGATAGCCAGCACTCTATAACCAGCGCTCTATAACCAGCGCTCTATAGCCAGCGTTCTATAGCCAGCGCTCTATAGCCAGTGCTCTATAACCAGCGCTCTATAGCCAGCGCTCTATAACCTGCGCTCTATAGCCAGCGCTGTATAACCAGCGCTGTCTAGCCAGCGCTCTATAGCTAGCACTCTATAACCAGCGCTCTATAACCAGCGCTCTATAGCCAGCGCTCTATAGCCAGCACACTATAGCCAGTGTTCTTTAGCCAGCGTTCTATAACCAGCGCTCTGAAGCCTGTGCTCTACAGCCAGCGCTCTACAGCCAGCCCTCTTTAACCAGCGCTCTATTACCAGCGCTCTGTAACCAGCGTTCTATAGCCACCACTCTATACCCATCACTCTATAGCCAGCGCTCTATAGCCAGCGCTCTATAGCCAGCGCTCTATAACCAGCGCTCTATAACCAGCGCTCTATAGCAAGCGCTCTATAACCAGCGTACTATAGCCAGTGCTCTATAGCCAGCGCTCTATAACCAGTGCTCTATAGCAAGTGCTCTATAGCAAGCGCTCTATACCCAGCGCTCTATAGTAAGTGCTCTATAACCAGCGCTCTATAGCAAGCGCTCTATAACCAGCGAACTATAGCCAGTGCTCTATAGCCAGCGCTCCATAGCCAGCGCTCCATAGCCAGCGCTCTATAACCAGTGCTCTATAGCAAGTGCTCTATAGCAAGCGCTCTATACCCAGCGCTCTATAGTAAGTGCTCTATAACCAGCGCTCTATAGCAAGCGCTCTATACCCAGCACTCTATAGCCAGTGCTCTATAGCCAGCGCTCTGTAGCCAGTGCTCCATAGCCAGCGCTTTATAACCAGCACTCTAAAGCCAGTGCTTATAACCAGCGCTCTATGGCCAGTGCTCTATAGCCATCGCTCTATAGCCAGCGCACTATAACCAGCGCTCTATTGCCAGCGCTCTTTGACCAGCGCTCCATTACCAGGGCTCTGTAACCAGCGTTCCAAAGCCAACGCTCGATAGCCAGCGCTCTATAGCCAGCGCACTATAGCCAGCATTCTTTAACCAGCGCTCTACTGCCAGCACTAGATAGCCAGCGCTCTATTACCAGCGCTCTGTAACCAGTGTTCTACAGCCAACGCTCTGTAGCCATCGCTCTATAGCCAGCGCTCTACAGCCAGCACTCTACAGCAAGCGCCCTATAGCCAGTGCTCTATAGCCAGGGCTATATAACCAGCGCTCTATAGCCAATGCTCTATAGCCAGCGCCCTGTAGCCAGTGCTCTATAGCCAGCGCTATATTGCCAGCACTTTATAACCAGCGTTCTATAGTCAGCGCTATATAGGCAGTGCTCCATAGCCAGCGCTCTATAGTCAGCGCTGTACAGTCAGCACTCTATACCCAGCACTCTATAGTCAGCGCTCTGTAGCCAGCGCTCTATAGCCAGCGCTCTATAGTCAGCGCTCTATAGCCAGCGCTCTATAGTCAGCGCTCTGTAGCCAGCGCTCTATAGTCAGCGCTCTATATCCAGCGCTCTATAGCCAGCACTCTACAGTCAGCGCTCTGTAGCCAGCACTCTATAGCCAGCGCTCTATAGTCAGTGCTCTGTAGCCAGCGCTCTATAACCAGCGCTCTATACCCAGCACTCTATAGTCAGCGCTCTGTAGCCAGCACTCTATAACCAGCGCTCTATAGTCAGCGTTCTACAGCCAGTGCTCCATAGCCAGTGCTCCATAGCCAGCGCTCTATAGTCAGCGCTGTACAGTCAGCACTCTATACCCAGCACTCTATAGTCAGCGCTCTGTAGCCAGCGCTCTATAGCCAGCGCTCTATAGTCAGCGCTCTGTAGCCAGCGCTCTATAGTCAGCGCTCTATATCCAGCGCTCTATAGCCAGCGCTCTATAGTCAGTGCTCTGTAGCCAGCGCTCTATAACCAGCGCTCTATACCCAGCACTCTATAGTCAGCGCTCTGTAGCCAGCACTCTATAACCAGCGCTCTACAGCCAGTGCTCCATAGCCAGCACTCTATAGCCAGCGCTATAGCCAGTGCTATATAACCAGTGCTATATAAGCAGTGCTCTATAGCCAGCACTCTATCGCCAGCGCTCTCTATCATAGAATCATAGGATCATAGAAACCCTACAGTACAGAAAGAGGCCATTCGGCCCATCGAGTCTGCACCGACCACAATCCCACCCAGGCCCTACCCCCATATCCCTACGTATTTTACCAGCTAATCCCTCTAATCTTCGCATCCCAGGACACTAAGTGGCAATTTTAGCATGTCCAATCAACCTAACCTGCACATCTTTGGACTGTGGGAGGAAACCGGAGCACCCGGAGGAAACCCACACAGACACGAGGAGAATGTGCAAACTCCACACAGACAGTGACCCAAGCCGGGAATCGAACCCAGGTCCCTGGCGCTGTGAAGCAGCAGTGCTAACCACTGTGCTACCGTGCCGCCCTATAGCCAGTGCTCTATAGCCAGCGCTCTATAGCCAGGATCCTATAGCCAGCACTCAATAGCCAGCGCTCTATAGCCAGTGCTCTATAGCCAGCGCTCTATAGCCAGCGCTCTATAGCCAGCGCTCTATAGCCAGCGTTCTATAGCCAGCGTTCTATAGCCAGCGCTCTATAGCCAGCGCTCTATAGCCAGCGCTCTATAGCCAGTGCTCTATAGCCTGCACTCTATAGCCAGCGCTCTATAGCCAGGATCCTATAGCCAGTGCTCTATAGCCAGTGCTCTATAGCCAGCGCTCTATAGCCAGCGCTCTATGGCCGGAACTCTATAACCAGTGCTCTATAGCCAGCGCTCTATAGCCAGCGCTCTATAGCCAGCACTCTATATCCAGCGCTCTATAGCCAGCGCTCTATAACCAGCGTTCTATAGCCAGCGCTCTATAGCCAGTGCTCTATAGCCAGCGCTCTATAGCCAGTGCTCTATAGCCAGCGCTCTATAGCCAGTGCTCTATAGCCAGTGCTCTATAGCCAATGCTCTATAGCCAGCGCTCTATAGCCAGTGCTCTATAGCCAGCGCTCAATAACCAGTGCTCTATAGCCAGCGCACTATAGCCAGCGCTCTATAGCCAGCGCACTATAGCCAGCATTCTTTAACCAGCGCTCTACTGCCAGCGCTAGATAGCCAGCGCTCTATTACCAGCGCTCTGTAACCAGTGTTCTACAGCCAACGCTCTGTAGCCATCGCTCTATAGCCAGCACTCTACAGCAAGCGCCCTATAGCCAGTGCTCTATAGCCAGCGCTATATAACCAGCGCTCTATAGCCAGTGCTCTATAGCCAGCGCCCTGTAGCCAGTGCTCTATAGCCAGCGCTATATTGCCAGCACTCTATAACCAGCGTTCTATAGCCAGCACTCTATAGTCAGTGCTCTGTAGCCAGCGCTCTATAACCAGCGCTCGAGAGTCAGCGCTATATAGCCAGTGCTCCATAGCCTGCGCTATAGCCAGTGCTATATAACCAGTGCTATATAACCAGTGCTGTATAGCCAGCACTCTGTAGCCAGCACTCTATAGCCAGCGCTGTATAGCCAGTGCTCCATAGCCAGCGCTATAGTCAGCGCTCTGTAGAGAGCACTCTATAGTCAGTGCTGTACAGTCAGCACTCTATACCCAGCACTCCATAGTCAGTGCTCTATAGCCAGCGCTCTATAACCAGCGCTCTATAGTCAGCGCTCCATAGCCAGCGCTATAGCCAGTGCTATATAACCAGTGCTATATAAGCAGTGCTCTATAGCCAGCACTCTATCGCCAGCGCTCTCTATCATAGAATCATAGGATCATAGAAACCCTACAGTACAGAAAGAGGCCATTCGGCCCATCGAGTCTGCACCCACCACAATCCCACCCAGGCCCTACCCCCATATCCCTACGTATTTTACCAGCTAATCCCTCTAATCTTCGCATCCCAGGACACTAAGTGGCAATTTTAGCATGTCCAATCAACCTAACCTGCACATCTTTGGACTGTGGGAGGAAACCGGAGCACCCGGAGGAAACCCACACAGACACGAGGAGAATGTGCAAACTCCACACAGACAGTGACCCAAGCCGGGAATCGAACCCAGGTCCCTGGCGCTGTGAAGCAGCAGTGCTAACCACTGTGCTACCGCGCTGCCCTATAGCCAGTGCTCTATAGCCAGCGCTCTATAGCCAGGATCCTATAGCCAGCGCTCTATAGCCAGCGCTCTATAGCCAGCACTCTATAGCCAGGATCCTATAGCCAGTGCTCTATAGCCAGCGCTCTATAGCCAGTGCTCTATAGCCAGCGCTCTATAGCCAGTGCTCTATATCCAGCGCACTATAACCAGCACTCTATAACCAGCACTCTTTCGCCAGCACTCTATAGCCAGTGCTCTATAGCCAGCACTTGATAGCCAGCGCTCTATAGCCAGTGCTCTATAACCAGTGCCCTATAGCCAGTGCTCTATAGCCAGCACTCAATAGCCAGCGCCCTATAGCCAGCGCTCTATAGCCAGTGCTCTATAACCAGTGATCTATCGCCAGTGCTCCATAGTGAGCATTCTATAGCCAGCACTGTATAGCCAGTGCTCCATAGCTAGTGCTGTATAACCAGCACTCTATAACCAGCGCTGCATAGCCGGCACTCTATAGCCAGCGCAATGTAACCAGCGCTCTATAGCCGGTGCTCTATAACCAGTGCTCTATAGCCAGCGCTCTATAACCAACGCTCTATAACCAGCGCTCTATAACCAGCGCTCTATAGCCAGCACTCGATAGCCAGCACTCTATAACCAGCGCTCTATAACCAGCGCTCTATAGCCAGCGTTCTATAGCCAGCGCTCTATAGCCAGTGCTCTATAACCAGCGCTCTATAGCCAGCGCTCTATAACCTGCGCTCTATAGCCAGCGCTGTATAGCCAGCGCTGTCTAGCCAGCGCTCTATAGCTAGCACTCTATAGCCAGCGCTCTATAACCAGCGCTCTATAACCAGCGCTCTATAGCCAGCGCTCTATAGCCAGCACACTATAGCCAGTGTTCTTTAGCCAGCATTCTATAACCAGCGCTCTGAAGCCTGTGCTCTACAGCCAGCGCTCTACAGCCAGCCCTCTTTAACCAGCGCTCTATTACCAGCGCTCTGTAACCAGCGTTCTATAGCCACCACTCTATACCCATCACTCTACAGCCAGCGCTCTATAGCCAGCGCTCTATAGCCAGCGCTCTATAACCAGCGCTCTATAACCAGCGCTCTATAGCAAGCGCTCTATAACCAGCGTACTATAGCCAGTGCTCTATAGCCAGCGCTCTATAACCAGTGCTCTATAGCAAGTGCTCTATAGCAAGCGCTCTATACCCAGCGCTCTATAGTAAGTGCTCTATAACCAGCGCTCTATAGCAAGCGCTCTATAACCAGCGAACTATAGCCAGTGCTCTATAGCCAGCGCTCCATAGCCAGCGCTCCATAGCCAGCGCTCTATAACCAGTGCTCTATAGCAAGTGCTCTATAGCAAGCGCTCTATACCCAGCGCTCTATAGTAAGTGCTCTATAACCAGCGCTCTATAGCAAGCGCTCTATACCCAGCACTCTATAGCCAGTGCTCTATAGCCAGCGCTCTGTAGCCAGTGCTCCATAGCCAGCGCTTTATAACCAGCACTCTAAAGCCAGTGCTTATAACCAGCGCTCTATGGCCAGTGCTCTATAGCCAGCGCACTATAACCAGCGCTCTATTGCCAGCGCTCTTTGACCAGCGCTCCATTACCAGGGCTCTGTAACCAGCGTTCCAAAGCCAACGCTCGATAGCCAGCGCTCTATAGCCAGCGCACTATAGCCAGCATTCTTTAACCAGCGCTCTACTGCCAGCACTAGATAGCCAGCGCTCTATTACCAGCGCTCTGTAACCAGTGTTCTACAGCCAACGCTCTGTAGCCATCGCTCTATAGCCAGCGCTCTACAGCCAGCACTCTACAGCAAGCGGCCTATAGCCAGTGCTCTATAGCCAGGGCTATATAACCAGCGCTCTATAGCCAATGCTCTATAGCCAGCGCCCTGTAGCCAGTGCTCTATAGCCAGCGCTATATTGCCAGCACTTTATAACCAGCGTTCTATAGTCAGCGCTATATAGGCAGTGCTCCATAGCCAGCGCTCTATAGTCAGCGCTGTACAGTCAGCACTCTATACCCAGCACTCTATAGTCAGCGCTCTGTAGCCAGCGGTCTATAGCCAGCGCTCTATAGTCAGCGCTCTATAGCCAGCGCTCTATAGTCAGCGCTCTGTAGCCAGCGCTCTATAGTCAGCGCTCTATATCCAGCGCTCTATAGCCAGCGCTCTACAGTCAGCGCTCTGTAGCCAGCACTCTATAGCCAGCGCTCTATAGTCAGTGCTCTGTAGCCAGCGCTCTATAACCAGCGCTCTATACCCAGCACTCTATAGTCAGCGCTCTGTAGCCAGCACTCTATAACCAGCGCTCTATAGTCAGCGTTCTACAGCCAGTGCTCCATAGCCAGTGCTCCATAGCCAGCGCTCTATAGTCAGCGCTGTACAGTCAGCACTCTATACCCAGCACTCTATAGTCAGCGCTCTGTAGCCAGCGCTCTATAGTCAGCGCTCTGTAGCCAGCGCTCTATAGCCAGCGCTCTATAGTCAGTGCTCTGTAGCCAGCGCTCTATAACCAGCGCTCTATACCCAGCACTCTATAGTCAGCGCTCTGTAGCCAGCACTCTATAACCAGCGCTCTACAGCCAGTGCTCCATAGCCAGCACTCTATAGCCAGCGCTATAGCCAGTGCTATATAACCAGTGCTATATAAGCAGTGCTCTATAGCCAGCACTCTATCGCCAGCGCTCTCTATCATAGAATCATAGGATCATAGAAACCCTACAGTACAGAAAGAGGCCATTCGGCCCATCGAGTCTGCACCCACCACAATCCCACCCAGGCCCTACCCCCATATCCCTACGTATTTTACCAGCTAATCCCTCTAATCTTCGCATCCCAGGACACTAAGTGGCAATTTTAGCATGTCCAATCAACCTAACCTGCACATCTTTGGACTGTGGGAGGAAACCGGAGCACCCGGAGGAAACCCACACAGACACGAGGAGAATGTGCAAACTCCACACAGACAGTGACCCAAGCCGGGAATCGAACCCAGGTCCCTGGCGCTGTGAAGCAGCAGTGCTAACCACTGTGCTACCGTGCCGCCCTATAGCCAGTGCTCTATAGCCAGCGCTCTATAGCCAGGATCCTATAGCCAGCACTCAATAGCCAGCGCTCTATAGCCAGTGCTCTATAGCCAGCACTCTATAGCCAGCGCTCTATAGCCAGCGTTCTATAGCCAGCGTTCTATAGCCAGCGCTCTATAGCCAGCGCTCTATAGCCAGTGCTCTATAGCCTGCACTCTATAGCCAGCGCTCTATAGCCAGGATCCTATAGCCAGTGCTCTATAGCCAGTGCTCTATAGCCAGCGCTCTATAGCCAGCGCTCTATGGCCGGAACTCTATAACCAGTGCTCTATAGCCAGCGCTCTATAGCCAGCGCTCTATAGCCAGCACTCTATATCCAGCGCTCTATAGCCAGCGCTCTATAACCAGCGTTCTATAGCCAGCGCTCTATAGCCAGTGCTCTATAGCCAGCGCTCTATAGCCAGTGCTCTATAGCCAGCGCTCTATAGCCAGTGCTCTATAGCCAGTGCTCTATAGCCAATGCTCTATAGCCAGCGCTCTATAGCCAGTGCTCTATAGCCAGCGCTCAATAACCAGTGCTCTATAGCCAGCGCACTATAGCCAGCGCTCTATAGCCAGCGCACTATAGCCAGCATTCTTTAACCAGCGCTCTACTGCCAGCGCTAGATAGCCAGCGCTCTATTACCAGCGCTCTATAGCCAGCACTCTAAAGCCAGCGCTCTATAGCCAGCGCTCTATACCCAGCGCTCTATAACCAGCGCTCTATACCCAGCGCTCTATAGCCCGCGCTCTATAGCCAGCGCTCTATACCCAGCACTCTATACCCAGCGCTCTATACCCAGCGCTCTATACCCAGCGCTCTATACCCAGCGCTCTATACCCAGCGCTCTATAGCCCGCGCTCTATACCCAGCGCTCTATACCCAGCGCTCTATACCCAGCGCTCTATACCCAGCGCTCTATAGCCCGCGCTCTATAACCAGCGCTCTATACCCAGCGCTCTATAGCCCGCGCTCTATACCCACCGCTCAATAGCCCGCGCTCTATACCCAGCGCTCTATACCCAGCGCTCTATACCCAGCGCTCTATAGCCCGCGCTCTATAGCCAGCGCTCTATACCCAGCGCTCTATACCCAGCGCTCTATAGCCCGTGCTCTATACCCAGCGCTCTATAGACCGCACTCTATAGCCAGCGCTCTATACCCAGCGCTCTATACCCAGCGCTCTATAGCCCGCGCTCTATACCCAGCGCTCTATAGCCCGCGCTCTATAGCCAGCGCTCTATATCCAGCGCTCTATAGCCAGCGCTCTATACCCAGCGCTCTATAGCCCGCGCTCTATAACCAGCGCTCTATACCCAGCGCTCTATAGCCCGCGCTCTATACCCAGCGCTCTATAGCCCGCGCTCTATACCCAGCGCTCTATATCCAGCGCTCTATAGCCCGCGCTCTATACCCAGCGCTCTATAGCCCGCGCTCTATACCCAGCGCTCTATACCCAGCGCTCTATAGCCCGCGCTCTATACCCAGCGCTCTATAGCCCGCGCTCTATACCCAGCGCTCTATATCCAGCGCTCTATAGCCAGCACTCTATACCCAGCGCTCTATACCCAGCGCTCTATACCCAGCGCTCTATACCCAGCGCTCTATACCCAGCGCTCTATACCCAGCGCTCTATAGCCCGCGCTCTATACCCAGCGCTCTACAGCCAGCGCTCTATACCCAGCGCTCTATAGCCCGCGCTCTATACCCAGCGCTCTATAGCCCGCGCTCTATACCCAGCGCTCTATAACCAGCGCTCTATAGCCAGCACTCTAAAGCCAGCGCTCTATAGCCAGCGCACTATAACCTGCGCTCTATACCCAGCGCTCTATACCCAGCGCTCTATAGCCAGCGCTCTATAGCCAGCGCTCTATAGCCAGCGCTCTATCGCCAGCGCTCTATACCCAGCGCTCTATAGCCAGCGCTCTATAGCCAGCACTCTATAGCCAGCGCTCTATACCCAGCGCTCTATCGCCAGCACTCTATACCCAGCGCTCTATAGCCAGCGCTCTATACCCAGCACTCTATACCCAGCGCTCTATACCCAGCGCACTATACCCAGCGCTCTATAGCCCGCGCTCTATACCCAGCGCTCTATAGCCCGCGCTCTATACCCAGTGCTCTATAGCCCGCGCTCTATACCCAGCGCTCTATCGCCAGCGCTCTATAGCCAGCACTCTAAAGCCAGCGCTCTATAGCCAGCGCACTATAACCAGCGCTCTATACCCAGCGCTCTATACCCAGCGCTCTATAGCCAGCGCTCTATAGCCAGCGCTCTATACCCAGTGCTCTATACCCAGCGCTCTATACCCAGCGCTCTATAGCCAGCGCTCTATAGCCAGCGCTCTATAGCCAGCGCTCTATAGCCAGCACTCTATCGCCAGCGCTCTATAGCCAGCGCTCTATAGCCAGCGCTCTATAGCCAGCACTCTATCGCCAGCGCTCTATAGCCAGCACTCTATACCCAGCGCTCTATAGCCAGCACTCTATCGCCAGCGCTCTATAGCCAGCGCTCTATAGCCAGCGCTCTATCGCCAGCGCTCTAAAGCCAGTGCTCTATAGCCAGCGCTCTATACCCAGCGCTCTATACCCAGCGCTCTATACCCAGCGCTCTATACCCAGCGCTCTATAGCCAGCGCTCTATCGCCAGCGCTCTATAGCCATCGCTCTATAGCCAGCGCTCTATACCCAGCGCTCCATAACCAGCACGCTATACCCAGCGCTCTATAGCCAGTGCTCTATAGCCAGTGCTCTATAGCCAGTGCTCTATACCCAGCACTCTATAGCCAGCGCTCTATAGCCAGCGCTCTATAGCCAGCACTCTACAGCCAGCGCTCTATACCCAGCGCTCTATAGCCAGCGCTCTATAGCCAGCGCTCTATACCCAGCGCTCTATCGCCAGCGCTCTATAGCCAGCACTCTAAAGCCAGCGCTCTATAGCCAGCGCACTATAACCAGCGCTCTATACCCAGCGCTCTATACCCAGCGCTCTATAGCCAGCGCTCTATAGCCAGCGCTCTATACCCAGTGCTCTATACCCAGCGCTCTATACCCAGCGCTCTATAGCCAGCGCTCTATAGCCAGCGCTCTATAGCCAGCGCTCTATAGCCAGCACTCTATCGCCAGCGCTCTATAGCCAGCGCTCTATAGCCAGCGCTCTATAGCCAGCACTCTATCGCCAGCGCTCTATAGCCAGCACTCTATACCCAGCGCTCTATAGCCAGCACTCTATCGCCAGCGCTCTATAGCCAGCGCTCTATAGCCAGCGCTCTATCGCCAGCGCTCTAAAGCCAGTGCTCTATAGCCAGCGCTCTATACCCAGCGCTCTATACCCAGCGCTCTATACCCAGCGCTCTATACCCAGCGCTCTATAGCCAGCGCTCTATCGCCAGCGCTCTATAGCCATCGCTCTATAGCCAGCGCTCTATACCCAGCGCTCCATAACCAGCACGCTATACCCAGCGCTCTATAGCCAGTGCTCTATAGCCAGTGCTCTATAGCCAGTGCTCTATACCCAGCACTCTATAGCCAGCGCTCTATAGCCAGCGCTCTATAGCCAGCACTCTACAGCCAGCGCTCTATACCCAGCGCTCTATAGCCAGCGCTCTATAGCCAGTGCTCTATACCCAGCGCTCTATACCCAGCGCCCTATAGCCAGCGCTCTATAGCCAGCGCTCTATAGCCAGCGCTCTATAGCCAGCGCTCTATACCCAGCGCTCTATAGCCAGCGCTCTATGGCAAGCGCTCTATAGCCAGCGCTCTACAGCCAGCACTCTATACCCAGCGCTCTATAGCCAGCGCTCTATACCCAGCGCTCTATACCCAGCGCTCTACAGCCAGCGCTCTATAACCAGTGCTCTATAACCAGCGCTCTATACCGAGCGTTCTATCGCCAGTGCTCTATAGCCAGCGCTCTATAGCCAGCACTCTATAGCCAGCGCACTATAACCAGCACTCTATACCCAGCGCTCTATAGCCAGCGCTCTATAGCCAGCACTCTATAGCCAGCGCTCTATAGCCAGTGCTCTATAGCCAGTGCTCTATACCCAGCACTCTATACCCAGCGCTCAATTGCCAGCGCTCTATAGCCAGCGCTCTATAGCCAGCGCACTATAACCAGCGCTCTATACCCAGCGCTCTATAGCCAGCGCTCTATAGCCAGTGCTCTATACTCAGCGCTCTATACCCAGCGCTCTATAGCCAGCGCTCTATAACCAGCGCTCTATAGCCAGCGCTCTATAACCAGCAACTCTATAACCAGCAACTCTATAGCCAGTGCTCGATAGCCAGTGCTCTATAGCCAGCACTCTATAGCCAGCACCCTATAGCAAGTGCTCTATAGCCAGTGCTCCATCACCAGCGCTCTATAGCCAGCACCCTATAGCAAGCGCTCTATAGCCAGTGCTCCATCACCAGCGCTCTATAGCCAGCACCCTATAGCAAGTGCTCTATAGCCAGTGCTCCATCACCAGCGCTCTATAGCCAGCACCCTATAGCAAGCGCTCTATAGCCAGTGCTCCATCACCAGCGCTCTATAGCCAGCACCCTATAGCAAGTGCTCTATAGCCAGTGCTCCATCACCAGCGCTCTATAGCCAGCACCCTATAGCAAGCGCTCTATAGCAAGCGCTCTATAGCCAGCACTCTATAGCCAGTGCTCTATAGCCAGCGCTCTATAGCCAGCACTCGATAGCCAGCACTCGATAGCCAGTGCTCTATAGCCAGCGCTCAATAGACAGCGCTCTATAGCCAGCACCCTATAGCCAGTGCTCTATAGCCAGTGCTCTATAGCCAGTGCTCTATAACCAGTGCTCCATAGCCAGCGCTCTATAGCCAGCGCTCTATAGCCAGCACTCGACAGCCAGCACTCTATAGCCAGCGCTCTATAGCCAGCGCTGCATAGCAAGTGCTGTATAGCCAGCGCTCTATAGCCAGCGCTCTATAGCCAGCGCTCTATAGCCAGTGCTCTATAGCCAGCGCTCTATACCCAGCGCTCTATAGCCCGCGCTCTATACCCAGCGCTCTATAGCCCGCGCTCTATACCCAGCGCTCTATCGCCAGCGCTCTATAGCCAGCACTCTAAAGCCAGCGCTCTATAGCCAGCGCACTATAACCAGCGCTCTATACCCAGCGCTCTATACCCAGCGCTCTATAGCCAGCGCTCTATAGCCAGCGCTCTATAGCCAGCGCTCTATACCCAGTGCTCTATACCCAGTGCTCTATACCCAGCGCTCTATACCCAGCGCTCTATACCCAGCGCTCTATAGCCAGCGCTCTATAGCCAGCGCTCTATAGCCAGCACTCTATCGCCAGCGCTCTATAGCCAGCGCTCTATACCCAGCGCTCTATAGCCAGCGCTCTATAGCCAGCGCTCTATAGCCAGCGCTCTATAGCCAGCGCTCTATCGCCAGCGCTCTAAAGCCAGTGCTCTATAGCCAGCGCTCTATACCCAGCGCTCTATACCCAGCGCTCTATACCCAGCGCTCTATACCCAGCGCTCTATAGCCAGCGCTCTATCGCCAGCGCTCTATGGCCATCGCTCTATAGCCAGCGCTCTATACCCAGCGCTCCATAACCAGCACGCTATACCCAGCGCTCTATAGCCAGTGCTCTATAGCCAGTGCTCTATACCCAGCACTCTATAGCCTGCGCTCTATAGCCAGCGCTCTATAGCCAGCGCTCTATAGCCAGCACTCTACAGCCAGCGCTCTATACCCAGCGCTCTATAGCCAGCGCTCTATAGCCAGTGCTCTATACCCAGCGCTCTATACCCAGCGCTCTATAGCCAGCGCTCTATAGCCAGCGCTCTATAGCCAGTGCTCTATACCCAGCGCTCTATAGCCAGCGCTCTATAGCAAGCGCTCTATAGCCAGCGCTCTACAGCCAGCACTCTATACCCAGCGCTCTATACCCAGCGCTCTATACCCAGCGCTCTACAGCCAGCGCTCTATAACCAGTGCTCTATAACCAGCGCTCTATACCGAGCGTTCTATCGCCAGTGCTCTATAGCCAGCGCTCTATAGCCAGCACTCTATAGCCAGCGCACTATAACCAGCACTCTATACCCAGCGCTCTATAGCCAGCGCTCTATAGCCAGCACTCTATAGCCAGCGCTCTATAGCCAGTGCTCTATACCCAGCACTCTATACCCAGCGCTCTATAGCCAGCACTCTATAGCCAGCACTCTATAGCCAGCGCTCTATAGCCAGTGCTCTATAGCCAGGGCTCTATACCCAGCACTCTATACCCAGCGCTCAATTGCCAGCGCTCTATAGCCAGCGCTCTATAGCCAGCGCACTATAACCAGCGCTCTGTACCCAGCGCTCTATACCCAGCGCTCTATACCCAGCGCTCTACAGCCAGCGCTCTATAAGCAGTGCTCTATAACCAGCGCTCTATACCGAGCGTTCTATCGCCAGTGCTCTATAGCCAGCGCTCTATAGCCAGCACTCTATAGCCAGCGCACTATAACCAGCACTCTATACCAAGCGCTCTATAGCCAGCGCTCTATAGCCAGCACTCTATAGCCAGCGCTCTATAGCCAGTGCTCTATACCCAGCACTCTATACCCAGCGCTCTATAGCCAGCACTCTATAGCCAGCACTCTATAGCCAGCGCTCTATAGCCAGTGCTCTATAGCCAGTGCTCTATACCCAGCACTCTATACCCAGCGCTCAATTGCCAGCGCTCTATAGCCAGCGCTCTATAGCCAGCGCACTATAACCAGCGCTCTATACCCAGCGCTCTAGAGCCAGCGCTCGAGAGCCAGTGCTCTATACTCAGCGCTCTATACCCAGCGCTCTATAGCCAGTGCTCCATCACCAGCGCTCTATAGCCAGCACCCTATAGCAAGTGCTCTATAGCCAGTGCTCCATCACCAGCGCTCTATAGCCAGCACCCTATAGCAAGTGCTCTATAGCCAGTGCTCCATCACCAGCGCTCTATAGCCAGCACCCTATAGCAAGCGCTCTATAGCAAGCGCTCTATAGCCAGCACTCTATAGCCAGTGCTCTATAGCCAGCGCTCTATAGCCAGCACTCGATAGCCAGCACTCGATAGCCAGTGCTCTATAGCCAGCGCTCAATAGGCAGCGCTCTATAGCCAGCACCCTATAGCCAGTGCTCTATAGCCAGTGCTCTATAGCCAGTGCTCTATAACCAGTGCTCCATAGCCAGCGCTCTATAGCCAGCGCTCTATAGCCAGCACTCGACAGCCAGCACTCTATAGCCAGCGCTCTATAGCCAGCGCTGCATAGCAAGTGCTGTATAGCCAGCGCTCTATAGCCAGCGCTCTATAGCCAGCGCTCTATAGCCAGTGCTCTATAGCCAGCGCTCTATACCCAGCGCTCTATAGCCCGCGCTCTATACCCAGCGCTCTATAGCCCGCGCTCTATACCCAGCGCTCTATATCCAGCGCTCTATAGCCAGCACTCTATCGCCAGCGCTCTATAGCCAGCACTCTAAAGCCAGCGCTCTATAGCCAGCGCACTATAACCAGCGCTCTATACCCAGCGCTCTATCGCCAGCGCTCTATAGCCAGCACTCTAAAGCCAGCGCTCTATAGCCAGCGCACTATAACCAGCGCTCTATACCCAGCGCTCTATACCCAGTGCTCTATAGCCAGCGCTCTATAGCCAGCGCTCTATACCCAGTGCTCTATACCCAGCGCTCTATACCCAGCGCTCTATAGCCAGCGCTCTATAGCCAGCGCTCTATAGCCAGCGCTCTATAGCCAGCGCTCTATAGCCAGCACTCTATCGCCAGCGCTCTATACCCAGCGCTCTATACCCAGCGCTCTATACCCAGCGCTCTATAGCCAGCGCTCTATCGCCAGCGCTCTATAGCCATCGCTCTATAGCCATCGCTCTATAGCCAGCGCTCCATAACCAGCACGCTATACCCAGCGCTCTATAGCCAGTGCTCTATAGCCAGTGCTCTATACCCAGCACTCTATAGCCAGCGCTCTATAGCCAGCGCTCTATAGCCAGCGCTCTATAGCCAGCACTCTACAGCCAGCGCTCTATACCCAGCGCTCTATAGCCAGCGCTCTATAGCCAGTGCTCTATACCCAGCGCTCTATACCCAGCGCTCTATAGCCAGCGCTCTATAGCCAGCGCTCTATAGCCAGCGCTCTATAGCCAGTGCTCTATACCCAGCGCTCTATAGCCAGCGCTCTATAGCAAGCGCTCTATAGCCAGCGCTCTACAGCCAGCACTCTATACCCAGCGCTCTATAGCCAGCGCTCTATACCCAGCGCTCTATACCCAGCGCTCTACAGCCAGCGCTCTATAACCAGTGCTCTATAACCAGCGCTCTATACCGAGCGTTCTATCGCCAGTGCTCTATAGCCAGCGCTCTATAGCCAGCACTCTATAGCCAGCGCACTATAACCAGCACTCTATACCCAGCGCTCTATAGCCAGCGCTCTATAGCCAGCACTCTATAGCCAGCGCTCTATAGCCAGTGCTCTATACCCAGCACTCTATACCCAGCGCTCTATAGCCAGCACTCTATAGCCAGCACTCTATAGCCAGCGCTCTATCGCCAGCGCTCTATAGCCAGCACTCTAAAGCCAGCGCTCTATAGCCAGCGCACTATAACCAGCGCTCTATACCCAGCGCTCTATACCCAGTGCTCTATAGCCAGCGCTCTATAGCCAGCGCTCTATAGCCAGCGCTCTATACCCAGTGCTCTATACCCAGCGCTCTATACCCAGCGCTCTATAGCCAGCGCTCTATAGCCAGCGCTCTATAGCCAGCGCTCTATAGCCAGCGCTCTATAGCCAGCGCTCTATCGCCAGCGCTCTATAGCCAGCACTCTATACCCAGCGCTCTATAGCCAGCGCTCTATAGCCAGCGCTCTATAGCCAGCGCTCTATAGCCAGCGCTCTATAGCCAGCGCTCTATAGCCAGCGCTCTATCGCCAGCGCTCTAAAGCCAGTGCTCTATAGCCAGCGCTCTATACCCAGCGCTCTATACCCAGCGCTCTATAGCCAGCGCTCTATCGCCAGCGCTCTATAGCCATCGCTCTATAGCCAGCGCTCTATACCCAGCGCTCCATAACCAGCACGCTATACCCAGCGCTCTATAGCCAGTGCTCTATAGCCAGTGCTCTATACCCAGCACTCTATAGCCAGCGCTCTATAGCCAGCGCTCTATAGCCAGCGCTCTATAGCCAGCACTCTACAGCCAGCGCTCTATACCCAGCGCTCTATAGCCAGCGCTCTATAGCCAGTGCTCTATACCCAGCGCTCTATAGCCAGCGCCCTATAGCCAGCGCTCTATAGCCAGCGCTCTATAGCCAGCGCTCTATAGCCAGTGCTCTATACCCAGCGCTCTATAGCCAGCGCTCTATAGCAAGCGCTCTATAGCCAGCGCTCTACAGCCAGCACTCTATACCCAGCGCTCTATAGCCAGCGCTCTATACCCAGCGCTCTATACCCAGCGCTCTACAGCCAGCGCTCTATAACCAGTGCTCTATAACCAGCGCTCTATACCGAGCGTTCTATCGCCAGTGCTCTATAGCCAGCGCTCTATAGCCAGCACTCTATAGCCAGCGCACTATAACCAGCACTCTATACCCAGCGCTCTATAGCCAGCGCTCTATAGCCAGCACTCTATAGCCAGCGCTCTATAGCCAGTGCTCTATACCCAGCACTCTATACCCAGCGCTCTATAGCCAGCACTCTATAGCCAGCACTCTATAGCCAGCGCTCTATAGCCAGTGCTCTATAGCCAGTGCTCTATACCCAGCACTCTATACCCAGCGCTCAATTGCCAGCGCTCTATAGCCAGCGCACTATAACCAGCGCTCTATACCCAGCGCTCTATAGCCAGCGCTCTATAGCCAGTGCTCTATACTCAGCGCTCTATACCCAGCGCTCTATAGCCAGCGCTCTATAACCAGCGTTCTATAGCCAGCGCTCTATAACCAGCAACTCTATAACCAGCAACTCTATAGCCAGTGCTCGATAGCCAGCGCTCTATAGCCAGCACTCTATAGCCAGCACCCTATAGCAAGTGCTCTATAGCCAGTGCTCCATCACCAGCGCTCTATAGCCAGCACCCTATAGCAAGCGCTCTATAGCCAGTGCTCCATCACCAGCGCTCTATAGCCAGCACCCTATAGCAAGTGCTCTATAGCCAGTGCTCCATCACCAGCGCTCTATAGCCAGCACCCTATAGCAAGTGCTCTATAGCCAGTGCTCCATCACCAGCGCTCTATAGCCAGCACCCTATAGCAAGCGCTCTATAGCAAGCGCTCTATAGCCAGCACTCTATAGCCAGTGCTCTATAGCCAGCACTCTATAGCCAGCACTCGATAGCCAGCACTCGATAGCCAGTGCTCTATAGCCAGCGCTCAATAGGCAGCGCTCTATAGCCAGCACCCTATAGCCAGTGCTCTATAGCCAGTGCTCTATAGCCAGTGCTCTATAACCAGTGCTCCATAGCCAGCGCTCTATAGCCAGCGCTCTATAGCCAGCACTCGACAGCCAGCACTCTATAGCCAGCGCTCTATAGCCAGCGCTGCATAGCAAGTGCTGTATAGCCAGCGCTCTATAGCCAGCGCTCTATAGCCAGCGCTCTATAGCCAGTGCTCTATAGCCAGCGCTCTATAGCCAGTGCTCTATATCCAGCGCACTATAACCAGCACTCTATAACCAGCACTCTTTCGCCAGCACTCTATAGCCAGTGCTCTATAGCCAGCACTTGATAGCCAGCGCTCTATAGCCAGTGCTCTATAACCAGTGCCCTATAGCCAGTGCTCTATAGCCAGCACTCAATAGCCAGCGCCCTATAGCCAGCGCTCTATAGCCAGTGCTCTATAACCAGTGATCTATCGCCAGTGCTCCATAGTGAGCATTCTATAGCCAGCACTGTATAGCCAGTGCTCCATCGCTAGTGCTGTATAACCAGCACTCTATAACCAGCGCTGCATAGCCGGCACTCTATAGCCAGCGCTATGTAACCAGCGCTCTATAGCCGGTGCTCTATAACCAGTGCTCTATAGCCAGCGCTCTATAACCAACGCTCTATAACCAGCGCTCTATAACCAGCGCTCTATAGCCAGCACTCGATAGCCAGCACTCTATAACCAGCGCTCTATAACCAGCGCTCTATAGCCAGCGTTCTATAGCCAGCGCTCTATAGCCAGTGCTCTATAACCAGCGCTCTATAGCCAGCGCTCTATAACCTGCGCTCTATAGCCAGCGCTGTATAGCCAGCGCTGTCTAGCCAGCGCTCTATAGCTAGCACTCTATAACCAGCGCTCTATAACCAGCGCTCTATAGCCAGCGCTCTATAGCCTGCACACTATAGCCAGTGTTCTTTAGCCAGCGTTCTATAACCAGCGCTCTGAAGCCTGTGCTCTACAGCCAGCGCTCTACAGCCAGCCCTCTTTAACCAGCGCTCTATTACCAGCGCTCTGTAACCAGCGTTCTATAGCCACCACTCTATACCCATCACTCTATAGCCAGCGCTCTATAGCCAGCGCTCTATAGCCAGCGCTCTATAACCAGCGCTCTATAACCAGCGCTCTATAGCAAGCGCTCTATAACCAGCGTACTATAGCCAGTGCTCTATAGCCAGCGCTCTATAACCAGTGCTCTATAGCAAGTGCTCTATAGCAAGCGCTCTATACCCAGCGCTCTATAGTAAGTGCTCTATAACCAGCGCTCTATAGCAAGCGCTCTATAACCAGCGAACTATAGCCAGTGCTCTATAGCCAGCGCTCCATAGCCAGCGCTCCATAGCCAGCGCTCTATAACCAGTGCTCTATAGCAAGTGCTCTATAGCAAGCGCTCTATACCCAGCGCTCTATAGTAAGTGCTCTATAACCAGCGCTCTATAGCAAGCGCTCTATACCCAGCACTCTATAGCCAGTGCTCTATAGCCAGCGCTCTGTAGCCAGTGCTCCATAGCCAGCGCTTTATAACCAGCACTCTAAAGCCAGTGCTTATAACCAGCGCTCTATGGCCAGTGCTCTATAGCCATCGCTCTATAGCCAGCGCACTATAACCAGCGCTCTATTGCCAGCGCTCTTTGACCAGCGCTCCATTACCAGGGCTCTGTAACCAGCGTTCCAAAGCCAACGCTCGATAGCCAGCGCTCTATAGCCAGCGCACTATAGCCAGCATTCTTTAACCAGCGCTCTACTGCCAGCACTAGATAGCCAGCGCTCTATTACCAGCGCTCTGTAACCAGTGTTCTACAGCCAACGCTCTGTAGCCATCGCTCTATAGCCAGCGCTCTACAGCCAGCACTCTACAGCAAGCGCCCTATAGCCAGTGCTCTATAGCCAGGGCTATATAACCAGCGCTCTATAGCCAATGCTCTATAGCCAGCGCCCTGTAGCCAGTGCTCTATAGCCAGCGCTATATTGCCAGCACTTTATAACCAGCGTTCTATAGTCAGCGCTATATAGGCAGTGCTCCATAGCCAGCGCTCTATAGTCAGCGCTGTACAGTCAGCACTCTATACCCAGCACTCTATAGTCAGCGCTCTGTAGCCAGCGCTCTATAGCCAGCGCTCTATAGTCAGCGCTCTATAGCCAGCGCTCTATAGTCAGCGCTCTGTAGCCAGCGCTCTATAGTCAGCGCTCTATATCCAGCGCTCTATAGCCAGCACTCTACAGTCAGCGCTCTGTAGCCAGCACTCTATAGCCAGCGCTCTATAGTCAGTGCTCTGTAGCCAGCGCTCTATAACCAGCGCTCTATACCCAGCACTCTATAGTCAGCGCTCTGTAGCCAGCACTCTATAACCAGCGCTCTATAGTCAGCGTTCTACAGCCAGTGCTCCATAGCCAGTGCTCCATAGCCAGCGCTCTATAGTCAGCGCTGTACAGTCAGCACTCTATACCCAGCACTCTATAGTCAGCGCTCTGTAGCCAGCGCTCTATAGCCAGCGCTCTATAGTCAGCGCTCTGTAGCCAGCGCTCTATAGTCAGCGCTCTATATCCAGCGCTCTATAGCCAGCGCTCTATAGTCAGTGCTCTGTAGCCAGCGCTCTATAACCAGCGCTCTATACCCAGCACTCTATAGTCAGCGCTCTGTAGCCAGCACTCTATAACCAGCGCTCTACAGCCAGTGCTCCATAGCCAGCACTCTATAGCCAGCGCTATAGCCAGTGCTATATAACCAGTGCTATATAAGCAGTGCTCTATAGCCAGCACTCTATCGCCAGCGCTCTCTATCATAGAATCATAGGATCATAGAAACCCTACAGTACAGAAAGAGGCCATTCGGCCCATCGAGTCTGCACCCACCACAATCCCACCCAGGCCCTACCCCCATATCCCTACGTATTTTACCAGCTAATCCCTCTAATCTTCGCATCCCAGGACACTAAGTGGCAATTTTAGCATGTCCAATCAACCTAACCTGCACATCTTTGGACTGTGGGAGGAAACCGGAGCACCCGGAGGAAACCCACACAGACACGAGGAGAATGTGCAAACTCCACACAGACAGTGACCCAAGCCGGGAATCGAACCCAGGTCCCTGGCGCTGTGAAGCAGCAGTGCTAACCACTGTGCTACCGTGCCGCCCTATAGCCAGTGCTCTATAGCCAGCGCTCTATAGCCAGGATCCTATAGCCAGCACTCAATAGCCAGCGCTCTATAGCCAGTGCTCTATAGCCAGCACTCTATAGCCAGCGCTCTATAGCCAGCGTTCTATAGCCAGCGTTCTATAGCCAGCGCTCTATAGCCAGCGCTCTATAGCCAGCGCTCTATAGCCAGTGCTCTATAGCCTGCACTCTATAGCCAGCGCTCTATAGCCAGGATCCTATAGCCAGTGCTCTATAGCCAGTGCTCTATAGCCAGCGCTCTATAGCCAGCGCTCTATGGCCGGAACTCTATAACCAGTGCTCTATAGCCAGCGCTCTATAGCCAGCGCTCTATAGCCAGCACTCTATATCCAGCGCTCTATAGCCAGCGCTCTATAACCAGCGTTCTATAGCCAGCGCTCTATAGCCAGTGCTCTATAGCCAGCGCTCTATAGCCAGTGCTCTATAGCCAGCGCTCTATAGCCAGTGCTCTATAGCCAGTGCTCTATAGCCAATGCTCTATAGCCAGCGCTCTATAGCCAGTGCTCTATAGCCAGCGCTCAATAACCAGTGCTCTATAGCCAGCGCACTATAGCCAGCGCTCTATAGCCAGCGCACTATAGCCAGCATTCTTTAACCAGCGCTCTACTGCCAGCGCTAGATAGCCAGCGCTCTATTACCAGCGCTCTGTAACCAGTGTTCTACAGCCAACGCTCTGTAGCCATCGCTCTATAGCCAGCACTCTACAGCAAGCGCCCTATAGCCAGTGCTCTATAGCCAGCGCTATATAACCAGCGCTCTATAGCCAGTGCTCTATAGCCAGCGCCCTGTAGCCAGTGCTCTATAGCCAGCGCTATATTGCCAGCACTCTATAACCAGCGTTCTATAGCCAGCACTCTATAGTCAGTGCTCTGTAGCCAGCGCTCTATAACCAGCGCTCGAGAGTCAGCGCTATATAGCCAGTGCTCCATAGCCTGCGCTATAGCCAGTGCTATATAACCAGTGCTATATAACCAGTGCTCTATAGCCAGCACTCTGTAGCCAGCACTCTATAGCCAGCGCTGTATAGCCAGTGCTCCATAGCCAGCGCTATAGTCAGCGCTCTGTAGAGAGCACTCTATAGTCAGTGCTGTACAGTCAGCACTCTATACCCAGCACTCCATAGTCAGTGCTCTATAGCCAGCGCTCTATAACCAGCGCTCTATAGTCAGCGCTCCATAGCCAGCGCTATAGCCAGTGCTATATAACCAGTGCTATATAAGCAGTGCTCTATAGCCAGCACTCTATCGCCAGCGCTCTCTATCATAGAATCATAGGATCATAGAAACCCTACAGTACAGAAAGAGGCCATTCGGCCCATCGAGTCTGCACCCACCACAATCCCACCCAGGCCCTACCCCCATATCCCTACGTATTTTACCAGCTAATCCCTCTAATCTTCGCATCCCAGGACACTAAGTGGCAATTTTAGCATGTCCAATCAACCTAACCTGCACATCTTTGGACTGTGGGAGGAAACCGGAGCACCCGGAGGAAACCCACACAGACACGAGGAGAATGTGCAAACTCCACACAGACAGTGACCCAAGCCGGGAATCGAACCCAGGTCCCTGGCGCTGTGAAGCAGCAGTGCTAACCACTGTGCTACCGCGCTGCCCTATAGCCAGTGCTCTATAGCCAGCGCTCTATAGCCAGGATCCTATAGCCAGCGCTCTATAGCCAGCGCTCTATAGCCAGCACTCTATAGCCAGGATCCTATAGCCAGTGCTCTATAGCCAGCGCTCTATAGCCAGTGCTCTATAGCCAGCGCTCTATAGCCAGTGCTCTATATCCAGCGCACTATAACCAGCACTCTATAACCAGCACTCTTTCGCCAGCACTCTATAGCCAGTGCTCTATAGCCAGCACTTGATAGCCAGCGCTCTATAGCCAGTGCTCTATAACCAGTGCCCTATAGCCAGTGCTCTATAGCCAGCACTCAATAGCCAGCGCCCTATAGCCAGCGCTCTATAGCCAGTGCTCTTTAACCAGTGATCTATCGCCAGTGCTCCATAGTGAGCATTCTATAGCCAGCACTGTATAGCCAGTGCTCCATAGCTAGTGCTGTATAACCAGCACTCTATAACCAGCGCTGCATAGCCGGCACTCTATAGCCAGCGCAATGTAACCAGCGCTCTATAGCCGGTGCTCTATAACCAGTGCTCTATAGCCAGCGCTCTATAACCAACGCTCTATAACCAGCGCTCTATAACCAGCGCTCTATAGCCAGCACTCGATAGCCAGCACTCTATAACCAGCGCTCTATAACCAGCGCTCTATAGCCAGCGTTCTATAGCCAGCGCTCTATAGCCAGTGCTCTATAACCAGCGCTCTATAGCCAGCGCTCTATAACCTGCGCTCTATAGCCAGCGCTGTATAGCCAGCGCTGTCTAGCCAGCGCTCTATAGCTAGCACTCTATAGCCAGCGCTCTATAACCAGCGCTCTATAACCAGCGCTCTATAGCCAGCGCTCTATAGCCAGCACACTATAGCCAGTGTTCTTTAGCCAGCATTCTATAACCAGCGCTCTGAAGCCTGTGCTCTACAGCCAGCGCTCTACAGCCAGCCCTCTTTAACCAGCGCTCTATTACCAGCGCTCTGTAACCAGCGTTCTATAGCCACCACTCTATACCCATCACTCTACAGCCAGCGCTCTATAGCCAGCGCTCTATAGCCAGCGCTCTATAACCAGCGCTCTATAACCAGCGCTCTATAGCAAGCGCTCTATAACCAGCGTACTATAGCCAGTGCTCTATAGCCAGCGCTCTATAACCAGTGCTCTATAGCAAGTGCTCTATAGCAAGCGCTCTATACCCAGCGCTCTATAGTAAGTGCTCTATAACCAGCGCTCTATAGCAAGCGCTCTATAACCAGCGAACTATAGCCAGTGCTCTATAGCCAGCGCTCCATAGCCAGCGCTCCATAGCCAGCGCTCTATAACCAGTGCTCTATAGCAAGTGCTCTATAGCAAGCGCTCTATACCCAGCGCTCTATAGTAAGTGCTCTATAACCAGCGCTCTATAGCAAGCGCTCTATACCCAGCACTCTATAGCCAGTGCTCTATAGCCAGCGCTCTGTAGCCAGTGCTCCATAGCCAGCGCTTTATAACCAGCACTCTAAAGCCAGTGCTTATAACCAGCGCTCTATGGCCAGTGCTCTATAGCCATCGCTCTATAGCCAGCGCACTATAACCAGCGCTCTATTGCCAGCGCTCTTTGACCAGCGCTCCATTACCAGGGCTCTGTAACCAGCGTTCCAAAGCCAACGCTCGATAGCCAGCGCTCTATAGCCAGCGCACTATAGCCAGCATTCTTTAACCAGCGCTCTACTGCCAGCACTAGATAGCCAGCGCTCTATTACCAGCGCTCTGTAACCAGTGTTCTACAGCCAACGCTCTGTAGCCATCGCTCTATAGCCAGCGCTCTACAGCCAGCACTCTACAGCAAGCGCCCTATAGCCAGTGCTCTATAGCCAGGGCTATATAACCAGCGCTCTATAGCCAATGCTCTATAGCCAGCGCCCTGTAGCCAGTGCTCTATAGCCAGCGCTATATTGCCAGCACTTTATAACCAGCGTTCTATAGTCAGCGCTATATAGGCAGTGCTCCATAGCCAGCGCTCTATAGTCAGCGCTGTACAGTCAGCACTCTATACCCAGCACTCTATAGTCAGCGCTCTGTAGCCAGCGCTCTATAGCCAGCGCTCTATAGTCAGCGCTCTATAGCCAGCGCTCTATAGTCAGCGCTCTGTAGCCAGCGCTCTATAGTCAGCGCTCTATATCCAGCGCTCTATAGCCAGCGCTCTACAGTCAGCGCTCTGTAGCCAGCACTCTATAGCCAGCGCTCTATAGTCAGTGCTCTGTAGCCAGCGCTCTATAACCAGCGCTCTATACCCAGCACTCTATAGTCAGCGCTCTGTAGCCAGCACTCTATAACCAGCGCTCTATAGTCAGCGTTCTACAGCCAGTGCTCCATAGCCAGTGCTCCATAGCCAGCGCTCTATAGTCAGCGCTGTACAGTCAGCACTCTATACCCAGCACTCTATAGTCAGCGCTCTGTAGCCAGCGCTCTATAGCCAGCGCTCTATAGTCAGCGCTCTGTAGCCAGCGCTCTATAGCCAGCGCTCTATAGTCAGTGCTCTGTAGCCAGCGCTCTATAACCAGCGCTCTATACCCAGCACTCTATAGTCAGCGCTCTGTAGCCAGCACTCTATAACCAGCGCTCTACAGCCAGTGCTCCATAGCCAGCACTCTATAGCCAGCGCTATAGCCAGTGCTATATAACCAGTGCTATATAAGCAGTGCTCTATAGCCAGCACTCTATCGCCAGCGCTCTCTATCATAGAATCATAGGATCATAGAAACCCTACAGTACAGAAAGAGGCCATTCGGCCCATCGAGTCTGCACCCACCACAATCCCACCCAGGCCCTACCCCCATATCCCTACGTATTTTACCAGCTAATCCCTCTAATCTTCGCATCCCAGGACACTAAGTGGCAATTTTAGCATGTCCAATCAACCTAACCTGCACATCTTTGGACTGTGGGAGGAAACCGGAGCACCCGGAGGAAACCCACACAGACACGAGGAGAATGTGCAAACTCCACACAGACAGTGACCCAAGCCGGGAATCGAACCCAGGTCCCTGGCGCTGTGAAGCAGCAGTGCTAACCACTGTGCTACCGTGCCGCCCTATAGCCAGTGCTCTATAGCCAGCGCTCTATAGCCAGGATCCTATAGCCAGCACTCAATAGCCAGCGCTCTATAGCCAGTGCTCTATAGCCAGCACTCTATAGCCAGCGCTCTATAGCCAGCGTTCTATAGCCAGCGTTCTATAGCCAGCGCTCTATAGCCAGCGCTCTATAGCCAGTGCTCTATAGCCTGCACTCTATAGCCAGCGCTCTATAGCCAGGATCCTATAGCCAGTGCTCTATAGCCAGTGCTCTATAGCCAGCGCTCTATAGCCAGCGCTCTATGGCCGGAACTCTATAACCAGTGCTCTATAGCCAGCGCTCTATAGCCAGCGCTCTATAGCCAGCACTCTATATCCAGCGCTCTATAGCCAGCGCTCTATAACCAGCGTTCTATAGCCAGCGCTCTATAGCCAGTGCTCTATAGCCAGCGCTCTATAGCCAGTGCTCTATAGCCAGCGCTCTATAGCCAGTGCTCTATAGCCAGTGCTCTATAGCCAATGCTCTATAGCCAGCGCTCTATAGCCAGTGCTCTATAGCCAGCGCTCAATAACCAGTGCTCTATAGCCAGCGCACTATAGCCAGCGCTCTATAGCCAGCGCACTATAGCCAGCATTCTTTAACCAGCGCTCTACTGCCAGCGCTAGATAGCCAGCGCTCTATTACCAGCGCTCTGTAACCAGTGTTCTACAGCCAACGCTCTGTAGCCATCGCTCTATAGCCAGCACTCTACAGCAAGCGCCCTATAGCCAGTGCTCTATAGCCAGCGCTATATAACCAGCGCTCTATAGCCAGTGCTCTATAGCCAGCGCCCTGTAGCCAGTGCTCTATAGCCAGCGCTATATTGCCAGCACTCTATAACCAGCGTTCTATAGCCAGCACTCTATAGTCAGTGCTCTGTAGCCAGCGCTCTATAGCCAGCGCTCTATAGTCAGCGCTATATAGCCAGTGCTCCATAGCCTGCGCTATAGCCAGTGCTATATAACCAGTGCTATATAACCAGTGCTCTATAGCCAGCACTCTGTAGCCAGCACTCTATAGCCAGCGCTGTATAGCCAGTGCTCCATAGCCAGCGCTATAGTCAGCGCTCTGTAGAGAGCACTCTATAGTCAGTGCTGTACAGTCAGCACTCTATACCCAGCACTCCATAGTCAGTGCTCTATAGCCAGCGCTCTATAACCAGCGCTCTATAGTCAGCGCTCCATAGCCAGCGCTATAGCCAGTGCTATATAACCAGTGCTATATAAGCAGTGCTCTATAGCCAGCACTCTATCGCCAGCGCTCTCTATCATAGAATCATAGGATCATAGAAACCCTACAGTACAGAAAGAGGCCATTCGGCCCATCGAGTCTGCACCCACCACAATCCCACCCAGGCCCTACCCCCATATCCCTACGTATTTTACCAGCTAATCCCTCTAATCTTCGCATCCCAGGACACTAAGTGGCAATTTTAGCATGTCCAATCAACCTAACCTGCACATCTTTGGACTGTGGGAGGAAACCGGAGCACCCGGAGGAAACCCACACAGACACGAGGAGAATGTGCAAACTCCACACAGACAGTGACCCAAGCCGGGAATCGAACCCAGGTCCCTGGCGCTGTGAAGCAGCAGTGCTAACCACTGTGCTACCGCGCTGCCCTATAGCCAGTGCTCTATAGCCAGCGCTCTATAGCCAGGATCCTATAGCCAGCGCTCTATAGCCAGCGCTCTATAGCCAGCACTCTATAGCCAGGATCCTATAGCCAGTGCTCTATAGCCAGTGCTCTATAGCCAGCACTCTATATCCAGCGGTCTATAGCCAGTGCTCTATAACCAGCGCTCTATAGCCAGCACTCTATAACCAGCGTTCTATAGCCAGCGCTCTATAGCCAGCGCTCTATAGCCAGGATCCTATAGCCAGCACTCAATAGCCAGCGCTCTATAGCCAGTGCTCTATATCCAGCGCTCTATAGCCAGCGCTCTATATCCAGCGCTCTATAGCCAGCGCTCTATAGCCAGCGCTCTATAGCCAGCGCTCTATAACCAGCGCTCTATAGCCAGCACTCTATAACCAGCGCTCTATAGCCAGTGCTCTATAGCCAGCGCTCTATAGCCAGGATCCTATAGCCAGCACTCAATAGCCAGCGCTCTATAACCAGTGCTCTATAGCCAGCACTCTATTGCCAGCACTCTATAGCCAGCACTCTATAGCCAGGATCCTATAGCCAGTGCTCTATAGCCAGTGCTCTATAGCCAGCACTCTATATCCAGCGCTCTATAGCCAGCGCTCTATAACCAGCGCTCTATAGCCAGCACTCTATAACCAGCGCTCTATAGCCAGCACTCTATAGCCAGTGCTCTATAGCCAGCGCTCTATAGCCAGCGCTCTGTAGCCAGCGCTCTATAGCCAGTGCTCTATAACCAGCGCTCTATAGCCAGCGCTCTATAGCCAGCGCTCTATAACCAACGCTCTATAGCCAGCGCTCTATAACCAACGCTCTATAGCCAGCGCTATAGAGAGCGCTCTATAAGCTGCGCTCTATAGCCAGCACTCTATAGCCAGTGCTCCACAGCCAGCGCTCCATAGCCAGCACTATATAACCAGCGCTCTATAGCCAGTGCTCCACAGCCAGCGCTCCATAGCCAGCACTATATAACCAGTGCTCTGTAGCCAGCGCTCTCTGGCCAGCGCTCTATGGCCAGCGAATGTTGAAATGTAGTCACTATTCTAATGTAGGAAACACAACAACCAATCAGCAAGCTCCCTCACCCAGCAGTGTGATTGTGAGCAGCCAATCTGTTTCTGTGATACTGATTCAGGGATAACTATTGGCCCCGGTACCAGAGATACATGATTCGGCCAGGAATAGAGGAACATGGAGCGTGTAGAGGCAAAAGGTCTTTAGTTTAGAAAGGTGTTGTGTGTCGGCGCAGGCTTGTTGGGCTGATAGGCCTGTTCCTGTGCTGTAACTATCCTGGCTGGAGACAATACACATCTCTTTAACCTGTGCTTAACCCTCTCTCCACTCACATTGTCTGTACCTTTAAGACTCGATTATCTGTAAAGACTTGCATTCCAACCATTATGTTGTAAATTGAGTTTGTGTCTGTATATGCCCTGTTTGTGAACTGAAATCCCACTCACCTGATGAAGGAGCAGCGCTCTGAAAGCTAGTGGTTGTGCTACCAAATAAACGTGTTGGACTTTAACCTGGTGTTGTGAGACTTCTTACTGTGCTTACCCCAGTCCAACGCCGGCATCTCCACATCATCACTTTACACTGACAGATTAGCACTGAGTAAAATTCAATCTCTACCCTCTCAACAAACACTCCAGCCAAATACAACACCAATTAGAGTCAGAATTTTATTCATTATTCATTCATGGCATTTGAGCTCTGTGGGCATTTATTGCCCTCCCTAATTGCCCTTGAGGAAGTGTGGGTGAGCTGCCTTCTTGAACCACTGCAGTCCCTGTGATATCATGGAGGGAGTTCCTGGATTTTCACCCAGCACCAGTGAAGAAACGATGATATTGTGGTGAACCATAGATGGTTACCACTCTGGGTACTTGTACATGTGTTACTCTTGTTACTGTTGGGGTTAGGGTTGGGGTGTTCCACCTGTTGGTATTGTTCTGTGGTACACTCCGGTTGGCTCCGCCTTCCTATAGGAGTATAAAGGTCACTGCACTTCCTAGTGACCCTTTAGTCTGGGATTGTATTGTTAAGCAGTATGCTCTATTCTTGTTGCGAATAAAAGCCTTTATTCCCGGGAACGATCTAGCCTCCCGAGTGAATTAATCGCGCATCAGATATATTACTAAATTGAGATGGAGCTCCCACACCCCCCTGCTGCCTTTTAGCTGGTAGATATCACGGGTTTAGGAGGTGCTGTCGAAGGAGTCTTAGTGAGTTGCTGCAGTGTAACCATAGCTACAGGTGGCTGACTGATTAATTCAGCCTAGTTAGTATTGTGCATGAATCAAACTTGGCATCTTCTAGTTTGTACAAAGTGACACGGCCCTGGCTGCTGCCTTTCACCCCAATTACAGCGTGGCTTCTGGTGAAATCTCTGTCGGACAATGGAAGTTGGGGTTGGTGGTCCACACACTGATCCCTGGGTCAACATTCAGTCCATCACCGTTTCTGCTAGCCCATTCCAGTTGGCTGCTGTCACGTACTATTAGAAGATGCTGTTCTGTGGTGTAACCACACCCATCGCCCTCCACTGCATCGCATAACTTTTGTTCAAAACAGTGCCAGTAACTGCTGTGTCTACAATGTAAGAAACCTCAGTCTTTGTTTCACTGTGACTACCGCTCTGAGCTCTGAATTTCCATGGTATTTTCTGTGCTGCACTGTTCTTTGTTGGAAATCTCTCCTGTCTGTCAGCTTAAACGCACCTTCCGTCAGACCTGCCCTCACCCACTCCTTGCTCAATGCATGTTACAGCTCGAACCTTTCCCTTTCTGATGAAGGGTCACAGGCTGAAACATTAACTCTGATTCTCTCTCCACAGACGCTGCGTTCACCTGCCGAGTATTTCAGCATCTGCTGTTTTCATTTCAGATTTCCAGTATCTGCAGTATTCTGCTTTTCTAATCATTCAACCGATTCACAAACTCAATAAATTGGCTCACTTTAATACACATCCTCAACATCTGTCTCATTCACCCTCTGCCACATCCTCAACATCTGTCCCATTCACCCTCAGTCTGAGCTATATTGAAATCTGGCTTTTTGAACATGTGTAAAGTCATTTTGTTTAAAACCTTTGAGTGAAATAATAAACTGACTCAAACTCCTGGAACATGACAGGCATAACTGCATCCTCACCTGAGATACACACAGATAGCTCCACGAAAAATAGGGTGTTAATAGTCAGAGATTTTAATTTCCCCTACATTGACTGGGACAGCCATAGTATTAGAGGGTTGAATGGAGAGAAATTTGTTGAGTGTCTTCAGGAGTTTCTCATTCAGTATGTGGATGGCCCGACTAGAGAGGGGGCAAAACTTGACCTCCTCTTGGGAAATAAGGAAGGGTAGGTGACAGAAGTGTTAGTGAGGGATCACTTTGGGACCGGTGACCATAATTCTATTAGTTTTAAGATAGCTATGGAGAATGATAGGTCTGGCCCAAAAGTTAATATTCTAAACTGGGGCAAGGCCAATTTTGATGGTATCAGACAGGAACTTTCAAAAGTTAATTGGGGGAGTCTGTGGGAAGGAAAAGGGATGTCTGGTAAGTGGGAGGCTTTCAAAAGTGTGTTAACCAGGGTTCAGGGTAAACACAGTCCTCTTAGAGTGAAGGGCAAGGCTGGCAGAAGTCGGGAACCCTGGATGACTCGGGATATTGAGGCCCTGGTCAAGAAGAAGAAAGAGGCACATGACATGCATAGGCAGCTGGGATCAAGTGAATCTCTTGAAGAGTATAGGGGGTGGAGGAGTAGAGTTGAGAGAGAAATCAGGAGGGCAAAAAGGGGACACAAAATTGTTTTGGCAGATAAGGCAAAGGAGAATCCAAAGAGCTTCTACAAATACATAAAGGGCAAAAGAGTAACAAGGGAGAGAGTGGGGCCTCTTAAGGATCAACAAGGTCATCTATGTGTGGATCCACAAGAGATGGGTGAGATCCAAAATGAATATTTAGAATCATAGAAATAGAAATCATAGAAACCCTACAGTACAGAAAGAGGCCATTCGGCCCATCGAGTCTGCACCAACCACAATCCCACCCAGGCCCTACCCCCATATCCCTACATATTTTACCCACTAATCCCTCTAACCTATGCATCTCAGGACACTAAGGGGCAATTTTAGCATGGCCAATCAACCTAACCCGCACATCTTTGGACTGTGGGAGGAAACCGGAGCACCTGGAGGAAACCCACGCAGACACGAGGAGAATGTGCAAACTCCACACAGACAGTGACCCAAGCCGGGAATCGAACCCAGGTCCCTGGAGCTGTGAAGCAGCAGTGCTAACCACTATGCTACCGTGTATTTTCTCAACAGTATTTACTGTTGAGAAAAGCATGGATGTTAGGGAACTTGGGGACTTAAATATTGATGTCTTGAGGAGTGTACATATTACAGAGAAGGAGGTGCTGGAAGTCTTAAAGTGCATCAAGGTAAATAAATCTGCGGGACCTGATGAGGTATATCCCAGGACGTTGTGGGAGGCTAGGGAGGAAATTGCGGGTTCCCTAGCCGAGATATTTGAATCATCGATAGTCACGGGTGAGGTGCCTGAAGATTGGAGAGTGGCAACTGTTGTGCCTTTGTTTAAAAAGGGCTGCAGGGAAAAGCCTGGGAACTACAGGCCAGTTAGCCTCACATCTGTGGTGGGTAAATTGTTGGAAGGTATTTTGAGAGACAGGATCTACAGGCATTTAGAGATGCAAGGACTGATTAGGGACAGTCAGCATGGCTTTGTGAGTGGAAAATCATGTCTCACAAATTTGATTGAGTTTTTTGAAGGGGTAACCAAGAAGGTAGATGAGGGCAGTGCAGTTGATGTTGTCTACATGGACTTTAGCAAGGCCTTTGACAAGGTACCGTATGGTAGGATGTTGCATAAAGTTAAATCTCACGGGATCCAGGGTGAGGTATCTAAATGGATACAAAATTGGCTTCCTGACAGAAGCCAGAGAGTGGTTGTAGAGAGTTGTTTTTCAAACTGGAGGCCTGTGACCAGCGGTGTGCCTCAGGGATCAGTGCTGGGCCCACTGTTATTTGTCATTTATATTAATGATTTGGATGAGAATATAGGGGACATGGTTACTAAGTTTGCAGATGACACCAAGATTGGTGGCATGGTGGACAGTGAGGAAGGTTATCTCCAATTGCAGCAGGATCTTGATCAATTGGGCCAGTGGGCTGACAAATGGCAGATGGAGTTTAATTTAGACAAATGCGAGGTAATGCATTTTGGTAGATTGAACCAGGACAGGACTTACTCAGTTAATGGCAGGGCGTTGGGGAGAGTTACAGAACAAAGAGATCTAGGGGTACATGTTCATAGCTCCTCGAAAGTGGAGTCACAGGTGGACAGAGTGGTGAAGAAGGCATTTGGCATGCTTGGTTTCATCGGTCAGAACATTGAATACAGGAGTTGGGACGTCTTGTTGAAGTTGTACAAGACATTGGTAAGGCCACACTTGGAATACTGTGTGCAATTCTGGTCACCCTATTATAGAAAGGATATTATTAAACTAGAAAGAGTGCAGAAAAGATTTACTAGGATGCTACCGGGACTTGATGGATTGAGTTATAAGGAGAAGCTGAATAGACTGGGACTTTTTTCTCTGGAGCGTAGGAGGCTGAGGGGTGACCTTATAGAGGTCTATAAAATAATGAGGGGCATAGACAAGGTAGATAGTCAATATCTTTTCCCAAAGGTAGGGGAGTCTAAAACTAGAGGGCATAGGTTTAAGGTGAGAGGGGAGAGATACAAAAGTGTCCAGAGGGGCAATGTTTTCACACAGAGGGTGGTGAGTGTCTGGAACAAGCTGCCAGAGGTAGTAGTAGAGGCGGGTACAATTTTATCTTTTAAAAAGCATTTAGATAGTTACAAGGGTACGATGGGTATAGAGGGATATGGGCCAAATGCGGGCAATTGGGATTAGCTTAGGGGTTTTAAAAAAAATAAGGGCGGCATGGACAAGTTGGGCCGAAGGGCCTGTTTCCATGCTGTAAACCTCTATGACTCTATGACTCTAGGCAATGTCCACATACTCCTACACATTGTGCACACACATATATACATAGGTACTTACACTCAATCTTACGCATATGCATACACACAGCTATACGCACTCACTCACATTTGCTGACATACATCCAACCCTGACATTGTCATCAAACCCGCCAACAAGGTTGGGGCTGTTGTTATCTGGCATACTGGCGTCTACCTCGCAGAAGTTGAACGCCAATTCTCGGATGCTTCCTCCTATCTCCCCTTGGACCATGACCCCACCATCAAGCATCAAGCCATTGTTTCCAGGACTGCCACTGACCTCATCTTCTCTGGAGAAGTTACCTCCACAGCTTCCAACCTCATAGCCTCCCAACCCCGGACAGTCGCTTCTACCCCTTTCCCAAAATCAGGCTCGTCCCGGTAAGCCCTTCATGTCAGCCTATTCCTTCCCCACTGAACTAATGTCTTCCTATCATGATTCCATCCAATCTCCTCTTGTCCAGCCCCTCCCTCCCTACATCCAAGAGTCCTCTGATGCCTAACGTCATATCAACAATTCCAGTTCCCTGTCCCAAACTGCTTCCTTTTTAATATGGATGTCCAATCTCTCAATACCTCCATTCCCCAAAACTCTCTGCATCTACCTCAGACAGAGGCCTGAACAATCCCCATCCATCACCACTCTCCTCCATCTGGCTGAACCTGTTCTCTCACTCAACAATTTCTCCTGTAACTTGATTCACTTCCTCCAAGTAAAAGGTTTGGCTATGGGTACCCGGATGAGTCCTAGTTATGTCTGTCTCTTTATGGGGTATGTGGAACGTTCCTTTTTCCAGTTCTACTCCGGCCCCCTCCCACAGGTGTT